>NC_054470.1:128158230-128461260 GCF_017639515.1 Carcharodon carcharias
ATGTCATTGCACACTCAGATGATATTTTACTTGGCGGGCATGTGCGTCCATTAATTAAGTGGTCCTTAACAGTTAAATTGAATGCGATTGATCCTTGCCCATGCGACTTCCAGCTCACCAAATGAGAAAAACGGGCAGGCGGCCAGCCGTTATTTTCACAAACCATATCCAAGGTTGGGATAAAAAATGGTCAGCAGCATTGCCAGTGTGAGTAGTGAGCAGTTTTGGAGATAGTTTGCTGCTGGTTGCTTATTGGTACTTGGCAGTTTCATCTCTATTCAGGGTTTCATTGTTAGCATTTCCAGGCTTCATTTCAGGAATCATTGGGGTCTGCCAGGCCCTCAGAGGATTCAGACCATGGGGACCCTTCCAGGTGTCAGACGGCCTTCCCTTACTCTGGTAATGGGGATGGTTGTTGCTGCTGGAGGCACCTCCTCTGAGGAGGAAGAGAGGGGCAGAAGGGAGAGGAGGCCAGTTGTCCCAATGCAGCTTCCAGGGGACAGACCTGTGTGAAGAGAGGCGTAGGTACAAGGGGTGCAGGACCAGCAGGTAGTCCAAGGCAGAAGGGGCTGCAGAAGACACCACTATCATGCAGCCAGGGTTTACAGGTAGCGACGCAGCTACCTCAATATGTCCGAGGTGCAATGCCAAAGGAGGGTCCGCCTCTCAAGGGAGACAGTGACCTCCATCTGTCAGATGATTGGGCCTGAGATCAGCTCCGATTGTGTGGGTGGACATCTCATGCCAGTAGCTCTGAAGGTCTCGGTGATCCTCAAATTCTGTGCCTCCGGCTCTTTCCATGGGTCAGTGGGGGATCTGTGTGGAGTCTCCCAATCAGCTGTCCATAGTTGCGTCAAGCTGGTGACAGAAGATCTGTGCAGGCGGTTACTGGCCTTTATTCTTTACTGCATGGATGAGGCCAGCCAGTCTGAGCGAGCCAGAGGCTTTGCAGCCATTGCTGGGTTCCCCCACGTCCAGGGTGCAATAGACTGCACACATGTGGCCATCAAGGTGCCAGCGGGTCAGCCGGGTGCCTTCGTCAACAGGAAGGGCTTCCACTCCATGAACGTACAGATAGTGTGTGATCACAGGATGCTGATTCTACAAGTCTGTGCAAGGTACCCTGGCAGCTCCCATGATGCTTACATCCTCAGACATTCCCAGGGGCCGAAGCTCTTCAGTGCTCCAGCCGGACTGGATGGATGGCTGCTGGGTGACAAGGGCTATCTGTTGAAGAGGTGTCTCATGACGCCTCTCCACTATCCAAGAACAGAGGCAGAAAAGCTTTACAATATGAGTCATGCCTCCACAAGGGCGGTGGTAGAGAGGACCATAGGTCTTCTCAAGATGCGCTTCCAATGCCTGGACCCGTTCAGCGGGTGTGTGACAATGACCCCCAGAGTGAGTGTTTCTGATAGTGGTTGCATGCTGTGCTCTCCACAATCTGGCACTGGCAAGGGGAGCAAGGGGAGGAAGGGGATCTTGACACAGCAGCACAGACCATAGATATTGAATCCAGCAATGAGTCAGAAGAGCAGCACGGTGTGGAGAATGCTGAGGGTATGGAGGCATGGAGGCAGGGACACCAGTGATGCCTTGACCCAATGATTCTTCAGCCACCAAAGATCAGCTTCAAACAGATGCCAAGGTTGCCGCCTCCATCCTGGATGTCTGAAAGGACCCTTTCATTTGAACACAGCTTTCCAGCTGCACTGCGAATGTTTGAAATAGATTGAAGAAGTCTGTCTCAGCCATGCATGACGTGATGTCACAAGCCTTCACAATGATATTGATGTCCATGATCTCCTGCATTGAGATCAGATATTGTAATCAAATGAGTGCATGCTGTCTCGCACACTGAATGCCATGTTAAACAGCATTGATCAAAACCTAGCCTTGGCCCTTCAGCACCCCACTGATGTGCAACAAGGTTGTCTCCAGCTCATTGCTAGCAGGGAAGCATGAGTGGGCCATGAGGGAGGAGCCAGAGAAAAGGGAAATGGAAAAGGGAACTCCACTCAAAGCGTTCCCACTTTTCACTTGTTGCCTCTCCAGGCCCAGTTATTACCCTATATATCCCTTGCACAGGTACATTTGGGACAGTCTTTAGCAGGGCTGTCACTGATTTCAAAACCCAGAGGACACTGGCCAAGAGCATCCCAGTAGTCAGAGCAGGGTTATGAGAATCCTGCTTCTTATTCTGCTGAAGCCACAGGGTCTGCACCACATGAGGCTGAATTTTACAGTCCCCTGGGGAAGAGTTTGTTGGGGGCCCACGAGCACACAATGATTAGCAACCCACCAGCAATACTTAATCTTAATTGGATGCCCACTTCCTGGTAGGCAGCTGACCTGATCCCGAGCCGCCCCCATTGAAAATGACTTGGATTGAGATCATAGCAGGGAATTGGCACAGAGGCCCACAGCACAAAATTGTGCACCCTGCCGCCTCAGGTCTCAGCCCCGGAACACTTAAAAATCTTGGCCTTCAACCGTGTTTCTCTCCACAGATACTATCTGACCTGAGCATTTCCAGCATTTTCTATTTTCATTTCAGATTTCCAGCATTTGCGGTATCTTGTTTTAGTGTTTTTTGTAAAGATTTGTAACTCTTTTTGTTACAAACTAATAAACTAAATTAACAAAATCAGGGACAAATTAAAAGGCAGCCCCTTAAATGGAAACTGCAAAAGAAAACAAATCACAAAGGAAAGTTACAAACACTAAATCAAAATGTGATTGAAGGGGTCTATAAAACACCCAAGTCCCCACAGTGCCCACCGAGCACAGATGGCCATGATGGTGCCGGCGAACACTCTGCGCTTCCTTGCAGGGTATTAGGAAAAGTTTTCAAGAAGCAGTAATCACACCTCGGCTAAACTGCTTAGCAGTATGTTACATTCTTAAGTTTAAGTTCAATTTTTCAGTCAGATAAAAATAATTTGTTTACACCGTCTTAATGAAGCACATAGGCCGTCAACATTGTAGCTGAGCTAACTTTATTGGTAACACATTTTCCTAACGAACACATTTCTGCAGTATCTGAACTCTATCAAGATGGGCTCCAACATGTGCTATCTGACCTTCAACCCCCAGGTCAGATGACACATAATAGTACAGAGTACTGTATAGTATCTAATACTTGAGTTCACTACCCCAATTAGCTATTATCATGATATACACCACTTTCTTATTTTGTTCGTTATTACCTGCTGCCTGGCAAGTAACCTTCTCAATTGTGACAAGTTTATGACAGAAATGCTTTGTTGATTGTGCAACGCTTTATCTTGGGGAATGGGTAGCCCAAATAGATTCAGGACATATTTGCCAGATGGGTTCACTGCTTTAATCTAACTAAATAGTGCCAGAATTGGACCATTATGGCATCCAGGGCCTCAATGTGTGCAGCTGCTGATGCCCTTACCACATCTCGTTCCTCCTCCTCCTAATCCTCATGTTCTGAAGAGGCAGACCACTCAGCATTTTCCTTTACCTACAGCTCCAATCCTTGCTGTAGAGCTACGTTGTATAAAGTATAGCATAACATTCTCAAGTCCCAGGCTGGTGAATACTGAAGGGAGCTCTCAAATCTTTCCACGCAGCTAAAATGTATCTTCAGCATCTTGATTGCTTGCTTAACACTAAATGGATATTGTTGGTAGAGGTCAGTCCTTGCAGCTCTGATTCAAAATCCTGGAATTCCTCGCATAACATCATTGTGGGAGTCTCATCATCATCAGTTCAAGCAGAAAGCCCACCTCCACCTTCCCAGGACAACTAGAGATGGGTAATAAATGCAGCAGTACCTATATCATTTGTCTACCAAAAACAAAGGATAAATAAATAAGGTGCTGTCATTCAGTGAAATGCTGCATTGGTACTTGCCCCACAATCCTCCTATGCACACACACACCCAGCAACCCCACCCCCCCATCCCCCAACCTCCAACTCAACTTTTTGTTGATGTGTCAAGAATTGAATTGGAGCAGCTGGAACCATATCCTCGGACAAGTTGCTGGGCCATCTGATGATGTAGAACCAGGACTCACATGGCCACCTGAAACTCAAGGGCACGATAGCACATCAAAATCATGTAATTCTGTAAATAGCAGCATTCTGGGAACACTATCAGCACAAGTAGTTCAAGGAAAATACCCACTACCACCTTCCAAGGGCAACTAAGGAACTAATGCAGTTTTGCCAATATCGCACACATTCCCTGAATAAATGGAAACTAAAATAAAAATAGCCATTGTTCAATGTGCACTTAATGTTTGTTTGTTGAGGGACTGTATGTATTGGAAAATGAATGTAATCCTTGGGTTCAGTCAGATGAAGCGAGCTCTAAGCGGTTGGCTTTATGTGTGATACTGAAGTGAGATAGAAGAACACAATGGTCCCAATAGTTACAGGGAACCTGGAAAAGAGCATGGGCACTTGTTGTGATGGTGGGGAAACCCAGAAATGCCAGGAATTTAACAGTAGGGCCTCAGTTTATTACCCTGTTTCTTGACCAGCAGCCAGCTAGAGAGATTGAAATGCTGGCTGGCAGCTGGGCAAGAAAGCCAATAGCAGAAGGTCATAGTTTAGGTCCAGGGTCATGGGGTTTATCATCTAATCCATGTATGTGAACCAGATTCTGCTCTTGTCAAACTGAATGAACTTAACTGATTGCTGATGACAGTAGAATGGCATTTGTCAAAATGCACCCTTTAAAAGTACCTAAACCAATTGGCAACCAACACAAAATGAGATAAATTGGAGACATCAGAAATAACTGTAAAACTTATTAATTCAATGGCAAAATGATTCAGTTACCACAGTGGAACTTAATTGAGGATGCAAGCTTTAATGATACAGGCTGCATCTGTCTTTTTTTAAATTCATTCATCGGATGTAGGCTTCGCTGGCTGGGCCAACATTTATTGTCCTTCCCTAGCTGCCCTTGAGAAAGTGGTGGTGAGCTGCCTACTTGAACTCCTGCAGTCCATGTAGTGTAGGTACACCCACAGTGCTGTTAGGAAGGGAGTTCCAGGGTTTTGACCAAGTGACAGTAAAGGAATGGCGATATATTTCCAAGTCAGGATGGTGAGTGACTTGGAAGGGAACTTCCAGGTGGTGGTGTTCCCATCTATCTGCTGCCCTTGTCCTTTTAGATGGTAGTGGTTGTGGGCTTGGAAGGTGCTGTCTAAGGAGCCTTGGTGAATCCTTGCAGTGCATCTTGTAGATGGTACACACTGCTGCTACTATGCATCGGTGATGGAAGGAGTTAATGCTTGTGGATAGAGTACCAATCAACTGGGCTGCTTTGTCCTGGACGGTTTCAATCTTCTAGAGTGTTGTGGGAGCTGTACTCATCCAGGAAAGTGGGGAATATTCCATCACACTCTGACTTGTGCCTTATGGATGGTGGACATGCTTTGAGGAATCAGGAGGTGAGTTACTCGTCACATGATTCCTAGCCTCTGACCTGCTTTTGTAGCCATAGCATTTATATGGCTAGACCAATTCAGTTTCTGGTCAATGGCCATAGGTAACCCATCTGATCATTCAAACAACTGACTTGTTTTAACTGAAGATTTGTAAAGGTTATATTTACTATAGAATTATGCATATTCCATTATATTTGTGAAACCAACTAACTCTGTACATTTGTATTGTAGAAACTGTTAAATGTGCCCTTATCAAAAATCTCAAATTTTTCCATAACTTATGTCTCCCTTTCATAACTCCTGGAATTGGTGAGGTCCTAATCAGAGTTAACATCTTGTGATATTGAAGTGAATTCCACATCTTGCCTTCAGGAAGTTCATTGGCATTTTTACAACATCTGATATTATTAAAACCTTTCGCAGAGGGGGGAATTAATTTGAATTCTGTAGCTTCATGTAAGAAAAATCCATCAGGTCAGAAGAATTTAGTTTGTTTTGTAGGTTATCAGAAAGTCCTTTTAGAAAGTAGGCTGCTTAACGTACAGAACTTCTATAGGACATCAATGCTGGTTAAAATAGCAAACTTTTACCTGGCTGTTTGCTGAGAAGTGAATTCGGTGAAAAAGGTGCTGAATGACACAAGGGGCAGAGTTTTAACTACCAGTGGGGTGAGTTAGGATGTGGGCAAGGAGAGGAGGGGTGGGGGAGCAGTTAAATCCCTAAAACATGCTGACATGTCAGAAACCTGACATGATCCTGTTCATTTCCTGTTTTTACTGGAAAGTGTTTAGAAGTGTGCAAAATTCCTTGTGGAGATGTTGGGCCTCAAATTTAAATATGAAACGAGGCAAATAACTTTGCTTTTAACCCAACCTTCTGGCTTTAACAGCCAGTGCATGGGGTTCCCAATCTGTATGGAATTCGTTAGGGTTAATGAGGCAAAAGCATAGCAGGAAGTCATTAATCAATGAAACTGAAGGGCTGGGAAGCCTTTAAGGGGTGAAACTGCATAGCTGCTTCTCTGCTTTTGTAAAACTAAGGCTTGTGCTCATAGCACTTGTTGGAAAAGTGTGCTTTCATTGCTTTACAGGTGACTTCCAACTAAGTTATTTCACTTATCTTAGACTTGGTCTACTTTGATAAATTTCCCTGTTGTCAACCTTCACTACAGCATGGGAGTGGATATAAAGTTAAAATGTAGACCTTTGATGAGTAACAAGAAGAGCAACAAGACCAAAAACAATAGCACCATGAACAGTAGGAGCAACACCAAGAGCAAAAACCAAGAGCTGCCTTCTCAGCAGTTACGTGCTGCACCGCAGGATGGAGGGGATAGACAAAGGGCTGCAGCTTGAAGGAAGCAATACACCTAGCACAGAATATACAGACAGAGAATCAACTTCCTTAACACAACAGAGCAACAATGCCTCAGGAGGCTCAGGCTTTTGCAGCAGGTCATTGCTGACATCTGAGCCTCCTGGAACCAGACCTCCTTCCAAGGACCAGGTAGGCCCACATTGTCAATGATTGTCATGATAACCGCAGCCCTGAATTTCTTAGCCTCCAGCTCCTTCCAGGGCTCTGATGGTGACAATTGCAGGATTTCACAATCATTTCAAATGGATTTGTTTCATTAAAACTCTGCCCAAAAGGGTTAGCACTCTGTCCGATTGCCTATGTGAAAAATCAGCCATCATTTCCATATTTGATCACCTGTTGGAAAATATGTGTGGATGTCAATGAGCATTGGTCTTCTCTGAGATGCCCTCCAAGGTCATAGAATTATAGAAATAGAGAGCCACTTCAACCCATCGTGCCTGTTCTGGCTCTTTGAAAGAATGTTCGTGCTTAGTCCCATACCAGTGGTTATTGTCCATAATGCTGCAAATTCCTCATTCTCAAGTATTTATCCACACACCTTTTTAAAGTTATTAATAGGGAGTCAATTAGTCTGCAAGTGTCAAGGCTCACACATGCAAAATGACCACTTAAGCAAGGTACTGAAGGATGACTGGCACGAATGGAATTATGAACTGATTATGCCCAGCCCCGTAAAGAGAGGGCAGGAAATAGCAAGGCAGGGAAAATAGGGAAGAACCAAGTCAGAATGCCTCCCCGATGGATTCTCACCTCCGGGAGATTTTCCCAGTGATGAACTAGGAACCAGACCACCTACCCACTCCCCAGAGGTGAGTGTGATTAAGACTCGGCTTAGAGGTCATTTTGCACGGGTGCCGGTCTTTTACTGATGTGGAGCAGCCTACATGAGGCCGTCAGCTCAATCAAAGCTGCCTCCATGCTTGGCAGACCAGGGGGGCATTGGGGCCAGAGGCTCCATGCCCCAATGAAGGGGTTACAGGGATGAAAGGCTGCAGCCCCATCGATTAACAGTCGTACAGATGGGTTTCCCCTTCAGGACAATAGACGTGATGGTCTGAATGGCCTCTTTCTGTGCTGTAACCTTTCTATGGTTCTAATAGCCCTGCCAACATTGGGCCTTTTTAATTGATCACTGATGTGTAGGCAGCTGAAGGTGTCTTCATGTTGAGGCACCTTTGTGCTCACCTAGCTGCCTTGACGGTGCCCACCTTTCCCATTGATTGGGCCTGCAGCCTCAGGAGCCAACCTTAAGGGCAGCAAGTGCAGAGGTAACTAATTAAGAGGTCACCTCCTAGAAGTTGCAACATCAGGCACACTGATGTCATGGGCAGGCTTGGGACCCCCATATGGGTCCATTGTTGGAGTCCTGACGCCTGCCGGAAAATCCAACCCAATGTTTTAACATGAGTCAAACCCCAAGAAGGACAGATGAGAACATTGGACAATGCTAAAACACATTGTTCAAATGTCTTTCCTAGTCTTCTCATTTAACTTATACAGTTGTTGAAAGGGATTGTACTGAGCTCATTTTGAACAGATATATAACTAAGACCAGATGAAGTTCACTATAGATAATTGATGTAAGCATGAATTCAATCTGTTTAATTTTCTCTATATACAGTAATAATTTTTAAAGTTTCTTATCCTAACCACAGTTGAAGAACACTGGATGAATGATTGTTCAGTTTAAATTTCTGTGAGTTTATTACACATAGATACTTTGGAGAGAATTACATCATGACTAGCTTTCAAAGTATTTAGAAATGAGACAGGGTCATTAAAGCATAAAGACACTGAATAATTAAATGTTGCATAGCCCAATAATACATAACGGAATGCAATATATTAGCCCTCCCACTCTCAATCAGTACTAAAATGCTGGAATGAGTAATGAATAGGATTTTTCTGTTCATACCTCTGCTGAGGTTCCCCATTCTAAAATTGTAAAATTATGGGTCCCCAGTCTTTGTTGGCAAGAATGATTGAGTGCTCAGTGAGAGAGATATGGTAAAGATTGTATTATGTTACACAACATTACAATTAAATATTTACTTTTGTTCCCAAGTTTGGGAATGGAAAGTTCTGCCAACATGGGAGGACTGTGCAGAATTCTGGATTTTGCTCAATTCCACTCTTGAATCAGTTTACAGATTGGTTCAGGACAGATTGTGAATGTTTTTACAATGACGGAGCAAATATAGATACAATTAAAAGCTGTTTTATCAGGTTATTGGTTTATGTGACATATCTCATTATAAAAAGTAAGTTTACTGTATTACAAAAAAGGATGGAACGTGAAATGAGTGGTGAAGGTGCAATATGTTAAATAAAGATCCAATAACACTTCTTAAAACAGGAATAGGGAGCTCTTCCAGAATTCTGGGCAAGATTTATTTCTCAAACAATATCACCAAAACAGATTTTTTATTAGTTTATTCCATTGTTTTTTGTCCCAATAGCATTTTCACACCATTTCTTTTTCTTCCCTTGGTATATGTGTAAAATTGCCAATCCTCACAAAATTTGTAGGAATTTCTACTTTCCTCTTGGATTCTGTTAAGTCTCACAAGTTGCATTAAAATCTTGACAGAATTTATAC
This sequence comes from Carcharodon carcharias, assembly GCF_017639515.1. Lineage (NCBI taxonomy): Eukaryota > Metazoa > Chordata > Chondrichthyes > Lamniformes > Lamnidae > Carcharodon > Carcharodon carcharias. Next base: position 128,167,642 of record NC_054470.1, read on the forward strand.
TTGTAACTTAACATCCATTCAATCAATGATAGACTTATTATGCCAGCTGAATAGCCCAGAACGTTTTAGAGCATTCGTCGATCAATGAATGAATGTTTCTGCGCCTGCTCAAAACAGATGAAAAGGCACGATGCTGTAAGCTGTCCAAGCACTGTGGTATCTGGAACAGCTTCAACTAGGGGAATTAAATTATTTAAGCATTTTTTTAAGGATTAAGTACACCATTAACTCACTGTTGAACTACAAAAATATTCCAGTACACCTGTTGAACCATGCATTTCATGGTACAAATCTACTACATAATCTGTTTTATTTTCTCACTAATACTGCATGAACCCTAAATGTCCTGGATAGCATATTTTTGCACCAACTTTGACTCTTTTGCTTGGATTTGCTATTCTTTCTCTGCTGTGTCATATTTTAAAAAGGAATGGATCTGTCATCTCTTACTTAAAGCTATAGTGATAACAGATTTCTACTTAGGAATTTTAATAATTTTAATCCATGAGCTAGATTACAAATCCTATAATGAAGTTATGAAATATTATAAGGGCCTTTAGCATTAGGTCTGTCTTTCACACCCTGAGCCATATATGTATGTTGTTACTATTTTATACACGGGTTTAATCACAAGGTATGCAGTTATATGCTTTATGAAAGTACAATAGGCTGAAACTTGCTGGAGCGGAGTATCTCATAGTGTGCCTGCTTAGGTAAAATTTTCTGCACCTTTCAGCTCAAAAACATCTTACCCTGTAAGTTGCTGAAATACAAGCTCATAATGGTGTGGTGAAGGCAACGGAACATCTGACACCTTACTGAATGTTGGAACCAACAGTCTATCTCCTTAACCAATGAGTTTTAAGAGTTGACAAATAAACAAAGGAAGCACTACGAAGGAGGATGAATTAGAATGGGTGAGTTCAATGTCAATACGGGTAAAAAAAGAGAAGTAAAGAAAAGGAAAGAAGTATTGGATTAAGAGAAGAGAAAAAAGAGGCAGAAAGGAAAAGCATAAGAATATATATATATATATAAATTAGACATTTTGAACTCTCCAGCAATTCACTATTTGAAGATATTTGACTCTAAAGTTTAAACTGTTCACTTTCTGCACCAAATAATTTTATTGCCAGTAAGGAACAATCACATCATTACAAGTGTCCTTATTATATTAATTACTAGACTTAACTTTTATGGCAAGTTTAATGGGCAATTAATGTGCAAATGCAGCAACTTCATGAAACTCACAGGAAAGTTAAGAGAGAGATGCTATTTTAAGAAGCTAACCAGTGGCACAAATCAGCCAGCGACACTGGGTATCTCTTCCTTACCACAGGTTGCTGGCCAATTCACATATTAATAATAGTAGGCAGTGTTTTTTTGATAAATTTGTTCCAGTAACAATCCTTGGCTCTGACACCACTCGAACTTCAAATGGTGAGTGCTGCACAGCACACTGGCATCAAACTAACTTTGAGCCACTTCTCTGAAGCATTGGCTGTGCTATCACTTTGCAACAAGTACAAATCCCTAATAGGTACAGTATTAGAGGCTGCAGTCCCTTTTTATTACCCTGAAAGGGCTGTTTTTCAACTTCTGGCTATTATCTTCCATTATCTTTGGACACATAGAGGACTGAGTTGATCAGAGAACATCTTAATAATTTTGCTTCTGGACCTGGCAAAATCCACAGTCCACAGGTTTGCGATGTGCAGAAGTAGCAGTGAAAGGTTTCTCTGACTTCTGGCTGCAATTCTAAGCCATATTCTTGATCTGGGTGCCATAAAGCACAACCATATGGTCTCTACCAGTTTGCTGAAAACCCTTCACAAGCTGTGGGTACCCTAGAGTATTATCTACCTTATTGATAATGACAACTAAATTATCCTGTAATATTAAGGATGAGGGGTTCTTTGAGAGGTTGCGAAGGGATTTACCAGAATGGTTCCAGGGATGGGGTATTTTAGCTGCAAGGTAAGTTTGGAAATGTTGACACTTGAAGAAAATAAATTGTTAGGGATATGGGGATAGAGCAGGGCATGGGATTGACTGGATTGCCCTATGGAGATCCTGACATAGACTTGATGGGCCGAATGACCTCCTTCTGTGCTGTATATGACTCTAAATGCTTGACTGAAAAGCTCAATTTACACCAGTGGGGCCCTCCTCCTCAGGGGTTGGGTACATGTAATTATGTTTGTTTTGGTGCACATTCAATATCATTCTACCAGCCCAGACAAAATAGTTCAAATCTGTCAAGTTAAAATTGGCCTGCAATTAGACTGCCATTTTAGTATCAATGTGAAATAATCGCACAATGTGAAAGTAAGCACCTAAAAGTAAAAATCAGAAGCATGCCTTGACAGTTAGATCCAACCCTTGCCTGTGCAGATTAAAGGGGTATGAGTAACTCCAGGTCATTTCCCATTGTTCTGAGCTTCCACAGCTTGAAGTATATCCAGCTCCATGCAAAGGAGCATTTTAAAAGTTCCCAAGTAGTTTCCCAACATTGAAATTTTAAAAATTTGTACAAAATCTTTGGGCTGGATTTTATAGGGTGCCGTATTTCCTCATACCGCACCGATCCCCCAACCTGACTATAAAATAGGGCAGTAGACTGCCCATCAAAAAGCCTGCTGTCCCACATAGTGTTAGATGCAAGGAAGAGGCATATAAATTGGTCAGAAAAAACAACAGACCTGAGGATTGGGAGCAGTTTAGAATTCAGCAAAGGAGGACCAAGGGATTGATTAAGAAAGGGAAAATAGAGTATGAGAGTAAGCTTGCAGGGAACATAAAAACTGACTGTAAAGGTTTCCATAGGTATGTGAAGAGAAAAAGATTGGTGAAGACAAATGTAGGTCCCTTACAGTCAGATACAGGGGAATTTATCATGGGGAACAAAAAAATGGCTGACCAACTAAATACATACTTTGGTTCTGTCTTCACAAAAGAAGACATAAATAACATACCAGAAATGTTGGGGAACACAGGGTTTAGTGAGAGGGAGCAACTGAAAGAAATCAGTATTAATAAGGAAACGGTGTTGGGAAAATTGTTGGGATTGAAGACCGATAAATCCCCAGGGCCTGATAATCTACATTCCAGAGCGCTAAAGGAAGTGGCCCTAGAAATAGTGGATGCATTGGTGGTCATCTTCCGAGATTCTATAGACTCTGGAACAGTTCCTACAGATTGGAGGGTAGCTAATGTAACCGCACTATTTAAAAAGGGAAGCAGAGAGAAAACAGGGAATTATAGACCAGTCAGCCTGACGTCGGTAGTGGGGAGAATTCTAGAGTCCATTATAAATGATTTAATAGCTGAGCACGTGGAAAACAGTGGCAGAATCGGTCAGAGTCAGCATGGATTTATGAAAGGGAAATCATGCTTGACAATTCTACTGGAATTTTTCATGGATGTAACTAGTAGAGTTGATGATGGTGAGCCAGTGGATGTGGTTTATTTCGACTTTCAGAAGGCTTTCGACAAAGTCCCACATGAGAGATTGGCGTGTAAAATTAAAGCACATGGGAATGGGGGTAGTGTATTGAGATGGATAGAAAACTGGTTGGCAGATAGTAGGAATAAACGGGTCTTTTTCTGAATGGCAGGCAGTGACTAATGGGGTACCACAGGGATCGGTGCTGGGACCCCAGTTATTCACAATATATATTAATGATTTAGGTGAGGGAATTAAATGTAATATCTCCAAATTTGCAGATGACACAAAGCTGGGTGGGAGGGTGAGCTGTGAGGAGGATGCAGAGATATTTCAGTGTGATTTAAACAAGCTAAGTGAGTGGGCAGATGCATTGCAGATGCAGTATAATGTGGATAAATGTGAGGTTATCCATTTTGATAGCAAAAACAGGAAGGCAGATTATGATCTGAATGTCTATAAATTGAGAGAGGGGAATGAGCAATGAGACCTGGGTGTCCTTGTACACCAGTCGCTGAAGATAAGCATGCAGGTACAGCAGACGGTAAAGAAGGCAAATGGTATGTTGGCCTTCATAGCCAGAGGATTTGAGTACAGGAACAGGGATGTCTTGATGCAATTGTACAGGGCATTGGTGAAACCACACCTGGAATATTGTGTGCAGTTATGGTGTCCTTATCTGAGGAATGTTGTACTTGCTATAGAGGGAATGCAGCGAAGGTTTACCTGACTGATTCCTGTGATGACGGGACTGACATATGAGGAGAGATTGAGTCGATTAGGATTATATTCGCTAGAATTCAGAAGAATGAGGGGGGATCTCATTGAAACCTGTAAAATGCTAACAGGACTAGACAGGGTAGATGCAGGAAGGATGTTCACGATGGTGGGGGAGTCCAGAATCAGGGGTCCCAGTCTGAGGATATGGGGAAGACCATTTAGGACTGAGATGAGGAGAAATTCCTTCACCCAGAGTGGTGAGCCTATGGAATCCGTTACCACAGAAAGTAGTTGAGACCAAAACATTGTATGTTTTCAAGAAGGAGTTAGATATAGCTCTTGGGGCGAAAGGGATCAAAGGGTATGGGGAGAAAGCTGGAGCACGCTATTGAGTTGGATGATCAGCCATAATCATAATGAATGGCGGAGCAGCCTCGAAGGGCCAAATGGCCTACTCCTGCTCCTAGTTTCTATTTTTCCATGTTTCTATTATTTTATCCTTGGTGGGGCTTCTATTGGCTAATGGAGAGACTTCTGTTTTCATCTGGAAGGAAGTCCCATCTTAGAAAGCTGCTAGCCAATTGGATTGGCTGGCAGCTCTGAGGTCCCAGCAGCACCAGGTTTGAGCCGTGGCTACTGCTGGGACCAGAGCCAGTCTGCAAAGAAAAGGAAGTTATGGAGGCTGGACTTTGGGTAAGTGAAGGGGATCGGCAGGGCCTGGCTGGCAGACCCCTGCAAGAGGGTGAGGATGTTGGGGGCTGGGTTTGAGAGGCTGGAGGTGAGGATTAAAGGAGTTATGACCTGGAGGGGAGCTGCCTCCAATAGATACAGGAGACATCCAAAGGAGGTTTCCCCACCACCCCTTTGTCGAACAAAGCTTGCTCAGACAAAGCTGCCAGGCTATCCAATTAACGTGGGCCTCCCCCTGCCATGGATAAAATAATGGCAGGAGCAGGAAGGAGCACTTAAGTGGCCATTAATTGGTCACATAAGGGCCTCAATAGGCCCAAGGGCAGGCTAGTCATCCTACATCTCCATCGCCCACCATAAAGTGGGAGACATATCAGGAGCTGGAAAGAAGCCACCAAGCGTGCCAGCAGGTGGCTGTAATATTCAGCCCTTTATTACTAGAAAATAGATGCTCCTGCCTAACATTAATTAATTGCCTCATGGGAGGATATCTACACAGAGAGCTCCTTTTGTGAGTGAGCTCAGCATGATCAGAATCACAGCATAGTCAGCAGTATAACTCCAGTCAGCATTACAGTGCATAAATGCTATCCTGAAAGAGAGCTGCAGCATGACTATGGATTTAGTGAATGATAGTCTATTGGGAAAGCAAGATTAGGCAAGATATTGAAGATTTTCAGGATAAACCTTTGAATCTACAGCAGTCAGTACAAAAAGCTGGCACCATTACATCACCCTGTTAACAATTCTCTCCTTTTTTATCATTGACACCTGTCAATTAATATTTATTATTAAAATCATAAGAAGTTTGATGGGCTGATAAGTTAGTAACGTGATAACTGAGTTACAGAAGGAAATACCACCAGTGTATATTTGTACTTGTCCATTCCAGTCCACATTCCCGTGTTAAACGTCATTGTTTATTTTCAGTCTACAGAATTTCTAATTAACCAAATCTGCAATTAAGTCAAAATTCCTGCTATAACTTGATGCTACTGCTTTTTTCCTGGTTACGGAAGGTCATTTTAATCAAATAGGTCAGAGATAGGGATAATTATAGACTAGTGAAAAATCTAAATATGGGAAATATAACTGGTAATTCACCTTTATTAATATTGCAATATTGTGACTTCACATCCTGGTATTTAACACAGTGCTCAAGCGAGTAATGGTATTTAATATCATGCTCACAAATGCTCACCCTAAAGCTGGTATTTCGACATAGGCAGGAAATTTCCTTGGGTTACCGTAACTTCACCAGAGTGCTGCGAAAATTCAGTGTGTGCATTGTGGAAACTTATGCACACATTAAAAGGACCTGCTGCCTGCATGAGGCAGGCACTTCAGCAACCTAGTCATTTGCTCATTTTTAAATGCTGGTGGCCAGACTGTCACATGCCTTTGTTACCTCCAGACTCAACTATACCAAAACTGTCCTGGCCACCCTCCATAAACTTGAGCTTATCCAAAACTCTGCTGCCCACACCTTAACTCACACAAAGCTATGTTCACCAATCACCCTTGTGTTTGATGGCCTATACTGACTCCGAGACCAGCAACACCTTGATTTTAAAATTTTAATCTGTCCATCACCCTGCTACTCTTTATCTCTGTTAACTCTTCCAGTTCAATAATCCCTTGAGATCAGGCCTCTTGTGCACCCCCAATTTCCATTGTTCCACCACTGGTGACTATGGCTTCAGCAGTCCAGACCCTAATCTCCGGAAATCTCTCTGAAACATTTCTACCTCGCTATCCCCTTTTCAATTGCTCCTTAAAAACTGTATCTCTGATGATGTTATTGGACTCCTAAGTCCAAGCATTTGCAATTATAATGATGATGAAACTGTCAGCACTCACTATCATTACAGTGTGAAAAGTATAGCAACTTCTGGTGTCCACACACGCACAGTTAAACATGGAAATCTGGAATTTGGTTTTGGTGATACTCTGTTCCTCTACAGGGTGCACTGTTCCAGATGTCACAGATGCAATGAACACTGAATCAGTGAATTGATGTGAACTTCAATTTTATATGTTATTCTCACAGCAAAAATATTGAAAATGTTGGGCCTTGTTGAGTGAAGTGTAACTGAGTTTTTAATGGTGCACTTAGTCATAACTACTGCTGAACAAGTTCTCTGTATCTGAAAAGCTAATTTTATAAGTGTGGAATCTCACTCCCTTTAAGTTCATTTAAAAATTCCATGATGCTTCAAATAATAAAAAATTTTTTTTAGCTTTTTTATGATATTTCATTTTCTACTTTAATCCTTTCTGTACAGTGTCCTAAAATGTGAGTTATAATCCCTGCTTTTTAGCTGCTGCTTTGCTCGCCATGATAATTCTTCAACCTGATTTGTTGATCAGCCCACCTACTACCTGTACCAGTGCTAGAAACCACAGTTGGCACAAGATTCAAAGTCATGCCGAGATAGAGGAAATTGATGCTCTGGACCCACTAAATCTTTGTAGGTGGCTTTTTTTGAGGTCAGTGATTAATGCCATCCCTCCGTTGCTGACCACAAAATCTGGGCTGCTATCTCTTTATGTGGCTCACTGTCAAAATTATTTTGCTAATGACACTATGAAGCACTTTGGGGCACTTTACTATGTTAAAAGTGCCATATAAGTGTAAGTTTTTGTTGTGAGCATTAATGGGCTGATGCTTACTCCAATTTGAGGCCATTAGTACCTCATTCGCAGCTATCTTCCAAGTTAAAACCAAGCCTAAACCTTGCCTGCCTACCACCCCTCCCCCCCACCCCCGACAACTAACATGCTTCCTGGCTGTTCAACTAGCCAAGTGGTTATGGTACTGGGTTTGTAACCCCAAGATCAAGAGTTCAAATCTCACAATGGCAAGCTATGAAACAATGTAACTTCAGCTGAAACAGATGGAAACAGGTTTATACTCGAAAGAGTTACTGGGTTTGTAACCCTGAGATCAAGGTCACTGATGGTGACTGCCCACCAAGGAGGAAGAATGGCTAGATTCTTGGAAGAAAACAAGGTGAGACACAAAAGTCACTGAAACCAAGAGAAAATATTGTGGAGCTTTTTTACTGTAGAGCCATTTGCAAACCTGCATTAAGAGTTGTTTGTGAGCATTATCAGGGGTCTTGTTCCATTCGTGTATTTCTATAAATTCATATACAGGAATTTCAATTTAAACAACTGAACATTATTTCTGTGTACATTATTTTGAATAAAGAATTGTATTCACAGTGTAGATGGATAAAATATCATGCAGAATGAATACAGAAACTGTCTTACAGGAATCAACTGATAGATAACAAAGAAAAATTACCTACCATGAAGTACATGCCACAGGATGCACTTGGTAAGATGTATAAAGTGCAAGGCCAAAACATGACAAAACTGGGGAGAAAATGGAAAAATGACTATCTATTTGAAGAACTCATTGCTATCAGTCAAAGTCTGACATTTAAGTGAGAAATAATTTTCAGAATTCTTTTACGCTTGAAATGAGATAATCAACATTATTCCACATGTCTGTTATCAGATAATATTTTAAGATTGAGTTTCATGAGATCCAGTGCCAAGTTTATTCAGCTGTAGCATTATAATACTCAGATTGACAACACAGTACAGTAATATAGGGAAAATACATTCCAATTTAATATTCACCACATTTGTTGAATTGCACTAGCAAACATCCCAGTCTACCAATTTAACAACAGAAATGGCAACCAAAGCTTCGCCCAATGGTTTACCAGATTTATCTAATTAGTTGCCGAGTCATACCATTGGGAATATGCCAGCTTTAACCCTTGGTGTGGGCTGAGTTTACTGATCTCAACTGAGGAGGTAGTAGGAGTAGTAAAATTAGCCTTGGTGACATTGGGTTAGGAAGGAGACCATCAGCCAAGCTCAAGACAGGGTCAGGGCCTGTCGTGTGGGAGGCAATCGGGGACTCAGTTGATAGGCCAGGGTGGGGCGGTGGTCACTGGTGGAGGGAGGTCCACAAGTCACTGAGCCTTAAGGGGTGGGTGCCCCAGTCAGAAAAAAGCTTCTGATGGAGGCGCCCCCACCCCCCAATTCCCGCCCAGGATTGATGCCCCCACAGCTGAATAGACTGTCAACTCTCAATGAAAACACTCACATGTGAATAATGAACTGCAGTTCATGGAACCTGTGCTCCCAAAGGAATCAATAGGAGCAAAGAATGTGGGAGTCTGGGGTGGGGGAGTGGAAGCTGATAGAAGTAGATGTTACAACGGAAGTGTTGCCTATGAACCAGCTGAAAAATAAAACAAAATGAAGGTAGTATGGTGGAGGCGATATCATACAGATAACCATGGACTTCATTCCTAGGCTGTCTGCAATTTGATCCCGCCTGCCATAGTCAACATTAATGTCAATGCACAGTCATAATTCCTGTTAAAATGGGCCTAGAGGGGCAATTTTTTTATTGATGCCACAATGGCTTTCCACACGAAGGGGCTTGATTTCTCAGATTCCTTTGTCGCATGTGCATATATGGATGAGACTCCAATCTCTCTTCTTCCTTCCTCCCCTCCCTCTCCCAGGCACTATGCAGCCCTCTGTTCGATGCTGGTGTTAGAAACTTTAGGGTCAGAATTTTGCCCAGCCCTCAGCAAGTTCTGAGGCGGATTGGGGAGGTGGGGGAGTGTCAAATTGCATAGACGGGATTCCATCCAGGAACATGTCTGTCCGGACGTTGGAGCAATTTCATGTTGGGGTGGGCAGGGCCTTGGACAGGAAGCCCGCCCTTGCACCAATTAAGGACCTTAGGTGGCTACTGAATAGCCAATTAAGGGCTATCTCCCACCCAGCGTCAATTTTTGGCTGGCAGATGGCTGACAGCTTTGGTGGGGGGAGGGCCAAAAATAAAGGGAGTTAGATCACAGGAGGGGAGGTCGGCGGGGGGGGGGGCCTCCATCAGAAGCCTCCTTCTGACTGAGGGCACCCTCCTCTTAAGGCCCAGTGATATGTGGACCGCCCTCTACCTCTCCACCCACCGCTCCACCCCCCACCCCCCGGCCTATCCCCCAAAACCCCGATCGCTCCCCTCACAAGCCTCCAGGCTTTCCTTACCTTCCCCGCCCAGACCCCTGTCAATTTCCTTTTTCACTGGTCCCCTGGACTTAGGCTCAGGAAGCTCCCGGCAGTGCCTCTTCCAGCCACTGCAGCACTGCTCTTTGTCAATCTGATAGGCCAGCAGCTCTCCAAGGCAGGGGGGGGTTTCCTCCCTAGTGCGGGGTGGAAGCCCCGTCTACTGCCAATCAATGCCCGTTAGAATGTAAAATGGCAGCAGGGCTCTCGGAGTCAGCAGGGATGTGTTCCCCGCTGAATCTTCGGGTGTCAGGGGCCAAGAGCCCAACAACCTAAAAATTCTGGCTTAGAATTTACCAATTTCCCTCATTTTTCTTTATGCATAGGATGGATCTATCACTCTCTGGGGATGTGGGGAGGGAAGACAGCTTAACATTTCAAACGTATATTCTTTGTCAGGATGCAACTTGGTTAGGGGAAGTTTATGCACTTGCTGTTGGCCTGTTTTCTCATCTCATAGAATGACGATATTTGCCATGTGTTTTCAGCATTGAGTTTTCATTTTTGTCCTACATCTACAAGTTTTGTGGGACTTTTTTATCCTCAATTTTTCACATTTCTTTCCTCTTATTGTTTCACCTATTTGCACACTTTGGCTTTTTAGTAACTTTTCACTAGTTCACTGAAATGATCTTTAATATGGTTAAACGATCTTTTTAAGCAGGTTACAGACCATTTAAATTCCCTGTTTATAATTGAAATCACTTCTTGCTTTTTCTTTCTGTTCTCTGTTTTGCTTTGCAGTCTACAAAAAAATCTTTTCTTCCTATAATGCCTGGCTGACCCAATGCATACTTCAAACGTTTTCTGTTTTTGCTTTCTTATCTTCATCTTGTCCCTACCCGCTCCCATGAACAAGACCTCTCTTTTTCGCTCTTTCCTCCCTCCCCTTCCAACATTAATGAGCCAGTATTCTCTGCTTTTCTCTCCTTGCTTTCCATCCCCCATATTAACAAAGCTGGCTTCCAGGTCCTCCTCCCACTCACATTAACAGACTGATCTTTCTCTTCATATTGAAAAAACTGTGCCCCACACCTCCCTTTTGCTCAAGCTGTTGCCTAATTAATGTTTTTATCTTATTAATACTTCTTTATAATAGATTAATTATAGTACATCTAGGATGTGACTACAATTATTCAGAAAACATGTTTTGCACAAATTAATGTAGCTGAGTGTCTTGTGTGTTTCTGATTCTCACCTTCAGGGAAAAAGCTTGCCTCAAATCCCATTCCAAACACCATGTTCTCTAGATTATTGACAGCCTGAATGAAAAGCAAGTCAAGGAAGAAAACAAACAAGTATAAAAATGAAGGCCTTGTATATCTGCTTTATTCCTGTGACAAATCATACAGGGAAACTAAACTGAAGCTATGATCTGTCACATCAATAACCTGCTACAGAGAAAAATGCATTTGCTTTTGCTCTTGCTTATTTCAAATTTTAGATTGTGCATAGCTGAAGCCATTCTAAAGTTAATCTTCCTCAATTTTCTTTTCATTTTGAATTTTGGGAGAGAGCACAGACACAGCCACTGACTTTGCCATCCACTGACAGCACAACACAGGCTAAAAATTCAGGCATGACAATTTTTTGGATGGATGGAGGTGCCACGTAGGATCAAAGTACTGGCTGGGTGGGAGGTACTGTATAAGCCCCTTGTGCCTGTGGTTCCTGCATGAACGTCTGCCAGATGGTTGCATGCAGGGAAACAACTGACCAAATTAAGTGACCTAAATCTGAAAATGCAAGGGGTGGTGCACTCGGCCGGACTAGCGAGGAGGAGAAAAATCAGGCCCAATTTCTTTCAGACCTGAGACTTCCTTTTTGGGAACAATGAGCCTTTTAGGTAAATCTATATTTCCTCGAACTCCATGGGAATATTACATCACTGTTTTAGATCATTCACAAACTTTCATCAGTTATACCTAATAAATGATAAAGGAGCTGCTTGAGAAAGGTGAACCACCTTCCATCAATCATGCTATATTTATACTTCCTGAAGGAAAGTAACAACCATTACATTGCCTAAAGAAAGTTACACTTATTAGACCATAAAAGAGGAAAACATCCGCTTGCTGGCTACTTTAATCAATGAAAACAAGGGCCTGAATTTTACCCTTGGGGTGTGCCTGAAGTCGGCGCAGCCGGAACCAGATGTAAAAGCAGCTGCCAGCGCTGTGAATGCAACATTACACTGGATGGCCAATTAAGGCTCGCCCAGCGTGAAACGCAACTACTGGCTGTTATTTCCATGCACGGGGATGGAACACATCGGGCACTGGGTCCAATGGGGACCTGGTGGGTGTTCAAAAACCAAGCAGGCAGCTCCCTGAAGACTGTCAGGAGGTGTGAGGGAGGCTGAGGGAGCTGTCTGGAAGCTACCCAAGAAGTGTCCTGGTGTGCAGTCATAGCCTCAGCACCTGGTGTCATGGAAGGCAAGAGAGCAAGTCGGGTGGGCACTCTGCCCTCTGTTTCTCAGGTGAGTGCCAGGGAGTGCTGGTCGAGGAGGTCAGTGCCAGGCCCAGGGATGGCAAGGGAAGGCTGCCCCACCTGACCAAGAAGACTTGGTCAGAGGTTGCCGCCCAAGTCAGTGGGCACGATGTGGTGCGCCGCACATTGCTTCAATGCCGCAAAAGGTTCAATGATCTTCTGCGGTCAGCAAAGCTAAATACAGAGATGGCATGGACCTATGCAGGGAACCTTAGTCAGGTGCCCATGGCTTGGAACATTCAGAGATCCAAGAGTGTATTTGCCAACTGGCACTGAAGCCTGCCCTGCCAAAGGCTGGGATGACAGCAAGACTGGCCTCACCTGCAGGTTGAGGTGTGCCACAGTCACACGGCCCAACTAATGCCCAGGTGGCAGTAGGGAGCGTGGGACCCTCAGGGACATGGAGCAATAATGAGGCTGTCAGGAGATGAGCAGTCCAAAATGGGTGGAGGAGTGCCAAATCTGTGCATCCTCACAAAGCACGAAAGTAATGCAGTGGAGCTGGATTGCCACTGGCCATCTCCCTCCTCCTGTCAAGGTGAGGCAGGGGTCTCAGATGAAGGTAAGAGTGCAGGTGACAGACACAGGTACGGTGGGTACTGGAAACATAATGGGCTCCTCTCATCAGAAACTGAACTGTCGTAGCCAGAGAGCCTATTGAAGCTCCAAGGCAGGTGGCACCATGCAGCAGGTCTCCACTGTCTCCTCAGCCCGTCTACCATGATAGTGACTATGATGATTGAATGTACTGATCTTTTGCCTTCCTCCTCCCACAGATGTGCCATCCGCAGGAGCCACTTGTGACCCCGAGGACACTCCCCATTGAACTCCAAGGAAAACAGCACACCTGCACCAGCGTCACACCGTCTCTCTGAACCAGGCACTGATGCAGATACTCACACGTCAGTAAATATTAGGTGTTCGGCTCCACAAGTAATGTACAGTGTTGAGGGCACATCACATTCGCAAGAGGAGCTGGCAGAGGTAGAGAGGCCCCAGGAAGCCGATAGTGGGAGCACAGCTGGAGACCAGGACCATGCTGTGTCTGAGACAGGTGCCGAACCTCTGGAGTCGTCCATCAGGTGGCAGATACTGGATTTCAGCAGGATGCTCAGGGAGAACTGGTGGAGATCCATGAGGGTCTGCGTGTCATGGTCTCCGTCATGGAGGAGTCCATGCAGAGCATGAGTTCTGCATTGACCCTTAACACCAAGTGAACAGCCTCCTCCATGGAGAGAGTCGTTACTCTCATGGAGAGGCAGCTTCAGGCGCAGACTCAGGGGTTCCTGGGGGTGCACTCAGACCTGCAAGCCCTCACACAGGTGATGACCTCAGGAGGTCACTGCCAGTGTGAGAGATGGATGAGGCACCTAGTCTCTCTGCTAGATCCCCGCCCATGAATGGTGAGGAGGGAGGTGCAAACACACCTCATGCTGGTGGACGAGCTGCCTGCCATCTGTGTGCATTCCTCTCAGGGCACTCCAGGTGAGAGCACTAGCTCCTCTGCCTCTCTGCCAGTGCCCACTGCATCTGATGATGCTGCGACAAGTGAGGAGTGCCCAGCTATGGGGCTGGATACACCCTCCCAGGCAGAGCCTGCTCAGGCTCCGACGGCCAGAGGACAACCACCAAGGCCACCAGGGGCACCAGGACAGCAGAGTCAGCAGGCTGCCTCAAACGCCACTGACAGCAAGGGAGGGGCACCAAAACACAGCACCCACAGACATAAGTTGAAGCACAACGGGGTATGTCACAAGTGACACTATTTGCATTAATTATTTTGACTCGTGTTAGGGATGGATGCTTTGTTTTTTCTTTGTATGTTCACGTGAAGTAACATAAATATTTATTTGACTTAAATGGGCTGTGTTGACTGGATGGTTTGAATAGCTGCCAGATGCAGCACAGGCTTGTAAATGTGTGGTGTTGTGTGGTACTGGCGTATTGAGTTGTGTTCTCTTTTATTGAGTGTTAGCAAAGGAGACAGTGCCATTGACTTGACAAGGCATTGATGCCTTGGATGCCTCGGTGAAGGTTCACTGGATCAAAGCATCCCTGGTGACCCTCCCTCCCTGAAGGCTCCTGTCCTCTGCCTCAAGGTCCTTACCCGGTGCCTCCCCAGGGTCTTCCTCTGGCTATAACTTGAGTCATCCTCCCTGACTTGTGGAGCTGCCTTGCTTTCCTGAGCTTCCATTGGATCCCCCTTGACAGAGCCAGGCTGTGCAAGACGCAGCATGCGATGACTATGAGGGAGACACACTCTGGGGAATTCTGCAATGCTCCTCCTGATCAATCCAGGCATCTGAAGTGCATCTTCAGCAGCCTGATCATCTTCTCCACCACCACCCTTGTGGAGGCATGACTCCTGTTGTATCTCTCCTTGGCCTCAGCTCTTGGGTGACAGAGTGGGGTCATCAGCCACCTCTTCAAGTTATAGCCCTTGTCACCCAGGAGTCATCCATCCAAAAAGACAGGAGACACAAACAGCCTTGGTACCTGTGACTGCCGCAAGATGTAAGCATCATGTGAGCTCCCAGGTTAACGGGCACAAACTTGGAGAATCTGTGCCCTGTCGTCACAGAGGATCTGAACATTCATTGAGTGGAACCCTTTCGGTTTACCAAAGCTCCAAGCTCACCTGCTGGCACCTTGATGGCCACAGGAGTGCCCAATCTAATACACTCTGGACAAAGGGAACCCAGCCATCGCAGTGAAGCCTCGAGCTTTCTCTGCCTGGCTCGCCTTGTCTGTCCAGAAGTAGATGAATATGTGGACGTGTCTAAAGATAGCATCAGTCGCAAGCTTGACACTGCTGTGTGCAGCTGATTGAGAAATGCTGCACAGTTCCCCCACTGAGCTCTGAAAAGAACCAGAGGCCTAGAAGTTCAGGACCTCTGAGACCTTCAAGGGCACTGGCATAGGTGTCCACCCAATCAGTCGGAGGCGATTTCCTGACCTATCATGTGACATGTTGCTGTTATGGTGCCCCTGGAGAGGCGGAGCCACCTGTGGCACTGGACTTCAGACATCTGGAGGTAGTTGGAGCGCTGCCTGAACACTCTAGACGCTGGGTAGTTGCGTCTTTGGCGTGGCCTCCCGCCTTGGCCTCCCTGCTGGCCCCTGCACCAACTGAGCCCCTGCCTCTCTTCTTAAAGGTGTGTCCCTGGGTCACTGCCCACGTTCACCTGGCCTCCTCTCCCTCCTGCCCCCCTCTCCCTCTCCAGAGGAGGTTCCACCAGCGGATTACACATCCCCATTAGATGGGATGCAGAGGAGCAGTGCCTTGAAAATGAAGGAACAATGTGCTGCAAAACTCAGGGGAACCTTCCAGGGAAGATGAGGACCTGAGATGCTGAAAGGCAGGCTTGACAATCAAACGAGATGCAAAGAAACTCGGGGACAACTCTGTACTCACACAGCAACGGACTGGCAATGACAGAGAAAGTGCTGCTGCTCCGGGGGCCTTTTACCCTGTCCGTGGATGAAGAAATGATAAAACATGATTTCCGCCCACCCATTTTGCCTGTGCAACACAGTAAAAAACCACATGGGCAGCTTAAAATTGCTGTCTATTGGCTTATTAATGGCCTTAATTGGCCTTTTAAATATCAGCGGGCGCGGATCCGAAGTGGTGAGTGAAAGGAAGGGGTTAGAAGTAAACAAACTCTCGGAGCATTTAAACATTAAGCTCGAGACAAATTAAACAATACAAAAATAAAGAATCGGAGGATAATGCTTTAATATTATTGATACTTTTGTCATAGTCCAGGAGCTGATCAAGTGAGTTTCTTTGGACTTGCTAGCAGTCTATTTACTATAATTCACTTGTAGCACAAATGGAGTACAGTGATATTTCATGTGGAAAATAGCTAGCTAATTAGGTTCACTCCTTAATAATTGACTTAATTACTGTGTTAGCCATTGAGTGCTAAATCATTACCGATACATTTAATCAAATATGTAAAATGGCAGTAATTATGTTAATTGTTTCGCTACATGCAAAAGATCCACAATGTTACCAGGGTGTTTCCAATTGCCTTTTGTTTTATCCAGTTAAATTTGCCAATCTTGAATAATTTGACGAAGTGATAAAATTAAAGATATTTAGCCAAATTACATTCATGTCACTGCAGGGACATTGAGTTCTATTTCGGTACCTGTGGCCTTTCTTGCAGGCCAATTTTGTGCCTTTGGCGCTGGCTATGAATGACATTTTGTCAATCTAAAAGATAAATTGCTGTATGGAGAACCTGTGTTGGAGATCTTCTCAGTAAAATAATTCCAAAAGCATGATGAGATAGTGATAAGGATATCTTTTCCAAAAAAGAAAAGTTTGAAATGTTGTGGGGAAATAATAAAGATACATATTTGACAATATATGGAAAGAATGAGGAAAATCCAGGAGGTTGTGGTCTGCCTGTTTGCATTGAAGGACAGGAACAATATTTTGTGGCAACTGAAATCACAGATGCTGCTAAAAAAAACCTGCTGCCATCTGTTCATTGGAGTCAAGCAGTTGAAGGTAAATTTGCAAGTCCCTTAAGTCCAGGGGGAGAGGTGTTGGAGGTGTTGGTGGGCAGGGTGGGGAGGATCCTTGCTGAAAGAGACCACATATGTGAGATAGGGTTAAAACACAATTGTTTGAATCTCTGACCCAAACCCCTTTAAAATTGTTGCTCCCCTTTGAGCACGTAGGATGAGCAAATTTACTCTACAGTGTAATGAGAAGCTTACTAACCACTATTAAACCAAATTAAAGCATTTTCTGAATGGGCAATATTGATGAAAGAACATATTAGTCCAAAACATTGGTTGTTGTTGAATATTTTAAAAATCCACTCGAGAAAATGGGATGGTAAGTCTCTTAATCAGTTTTTGGCTGAACTGAGGAACTGTCAATCTAGTGCTTGTTTTGAAAGTCATTCTTAGATAGAGACTTGTGTATTGGCACAATTTAAGTGAAGTTCAGAAAAAACTTTTCAACAGAAGCTGATTAACATTGAACATGAAGGCTATGGACTGACATGTGAGTGAGTTCCTACAACAGGCCGGAGCAAACAAAATGAGAACAAAACTCCAAAGGGAATAAGCTTGCTGTAGGAACAAAACGGATTCACATAGCAGATTTCTGCAGCTGAATTGTCAATTACCCATGGGCAAGTTTGGGTGGGCTTGGAAAATTGCATAATTGGAAGGTATCACTGGGTCCTGATGCCTCAGTGATGTGTTTAGATTTTGAAAGGGAGGGCGGGAGAGGGGAACCCGCGTACCACCAATTAATTAATTGTTGAATTCTTTGTGATACTCATTAGGCATATTGAGAACAACAGTTGGCAATTTTCAAATTATCAACATAGGGAAATGGAGAGTCTGGAATATGTTTCAGCATAGCTGTCGGGAACATAGTGGGGAGCTAATACTGCTCAAGACTGCTCTCAACAGAGAAGTTGGAAAAAAAGGGAGAATGAAACTCAGTTGCTCATGCAGTGCCACAGAATTGCCATCGATAGAACTGAGAGGCTTACAGAACATTTCGTGCTCGCTGACATCAGGCGTGATCGGTGATGAGTGGACAATATTGCGCAATCGGTTTTACGATGGCGTGAAACCAGTTCGTGATTATCCACTCAGCCTGCCAATGGTGGGCCATGATTCCTGTTGCTGGACGTTGGGAACCTCATTGTAATAACATCAGCATATCATTATTAGGACAGCCCGCCAGATTCGCTACCCCTCCCCACCCCCCCGCCACCACCACCGCTGGATTGTCCGTCCACATCGGCAAGAAAGCACCTCGACATGTTTCACAACAGCACATAAAAGGCGTGCACTTGGCGGCCTTCACCTTGAGGGGAACTCAGAGGTGAGTACACAGTAATGTTGAGCAGTACTCACCAGGGTCACCTGTTGGACTTCAAACTTCAGGGGTGTCTGGGGGTCGGGGTTAAGGGCAGCCCTGACATTGAGGCTACTCGTGGCATAGGCCGGTTATGGGCAGCGTTGAAGCGACTGGTGGTGGGGGTGGCAAGTGTAGCCCTGCTGTTCAACATAGCTCACAAGCATTCAGGGCGAGGGAAGTGGCCATGCTTTACAGAAACCTGTATAAAGTAACCATTCCTCTGCAACTCAGACAGTACAGGCACAGTCACATTGATATGATTGGGGTTGGGCTCCTTGCTTATCTACCTACTGAAATAACGCAGAGCCATCAAAGTGCCACAAAGTGCTCCAGAGCTTTTCAGCCCCCGACCGCTCCTCCATCACTCCCCACATTGTAATCCATCTGCCACTTCTTTGCCCATTCTCCTAACCTGTCCAAGTCTTTCTGCAGCCTCCCCGTCTCCTCAATACTACCTGTTCCTCCACCTATCTTTGTATCATCTGCAAACTTAGCCAGAATGCCCTCAGTTCCTTCATCTAGATCATTAATGTATAAAGTGAAAAGTTGTGGTCCCACCACTGACCCCTGTGGAACTCCATTAGTCACCGGCCGCCATCCTGAGAAGGATCTTCTTATCCCCACTCTCTGCCTCCTGCCAGACAGCCAATCTTCTATCCATGCTAGTACCTTGCCTCTAACACCATGGGCTCTTATCTTACTGAGCAGCCTCCTGTGTGGCACCTTGTCAAAGGCCTTCTGGAAGTCCAAGTAGATAACATCCATTGGCTCTCCTTTGTCTAACCTGCTCATTACCTCCGCAAAGAATTCTAACAGATTTGTCAGGCATGGCCTCCCCTTGATGAAACCATACTGACTTTGCCCTATTTTACCATGCACTTCCAAGTATTCTGAAATCTCATCCTTAATAATGGACTCTAAAATCTTACCAATGACCAAGGTCAGGCTAATCGGCCTGTAATTTCCCGTCTTTTGCCTCACTCCCTTCTTAAACAGGGGGGTTACATTAGCGATTTTCCAGTCCTCTGGGACCCTCACTGACTCCAGTGATTCCTGAAAGATCACCACTAACGTCTCCACTATCTCTTCAGCTATCTCCTTCAGAACTCTGGGGTGTAATCCATCTGGTCCGGGTAATTTATCCACCTTCAGACCTTTCAGTTTTTCTAGCACCTTCTCCTTGGTAATGGCCACCATACTCACCTCTGCCCCCCGACTCTCTTGAACTTTGGGGGATGTTACTCTTGCCTTCCACCGTGAAGATTGACGCAAAGTACCTACTCAGTTCCTCCGCCATTTCCTTGTTCCCCACTACTACCTCTCCAGTGTCATTTTCCAGCAGCCCAATGTCCACTTTTGCCTCCCTCTTACCCTTTATATATCTAAAAAAAACTCTTGCAATCTTCTTTTATATTACTAGCTAGTTTACCCTCATATTTAATCTTCTCCCTCCTTATTTCTTTTTTAGTTGTCCTTTGTTGGTCTTTGTAGGCTTCCCAATCCCCTGGTTTCCCACTGCTTTCCCACTTCGCCACATCGTTTGCTTTCTCTTTACCTTTATGCTCTCCCTGACTTCCCTTGTCAGCCATGGTTGCCTCGTCTTCCCTTCAGTATGCTTCTTCTTCCTAGGAAAGAATTTTTGCTGTGTCTCCCAAATTACTCCCAGAAACTCCTGCCATTGCTGTTCTCCCAGTCAATTCTGGCCAGCTCCTCCCTCATGCCTCTGTAGTTGCCTTTATTCAACTGTAATACCGTTACATCTGATTCCAGCTTTTTCCTCTCAAATTGCAGGGTAAATTCTATTATATTATGGTCACTTCCTCCTAAGGGTTCCTTCACCTTAAGCGCTCTTATCAAATCTGCCTCATTATACATCACTAAATCTAGAATTGCCTGCCCTGCAATACAGTCTGCAGAGAGTGTCACGCATCGTCATCGTCTGCTGCACCCTTTACAATCTGCCACTCCAATGGGGAGATGAGCTGGCTGAGGAGAAAATACAGGAGCTGGAAATCTCCTCCGATGAGGAGGATGCCGATGGGTATGAGGAGGTCCCTGGAGACGATGATGACAGGGATGAGGCCCTCACATGGGCTAGATGAGCCAGGCACACTTGGGAGGCCCTCATAGCCGCTAGATGTTTGGAGGATGATGTCGACATGCAGCAAGGTGATCCCATGGATCCTCACATCATATTTGTGGACGTTTGACTCCAGTCTGGCTTATGGCAGCACAAATACCCTCTGTGAAAATGCTCCTGTCATGGAGATGCAATGAAGGCCTTAATAGTCACTCGATTGCAGGAGGATGACGATGACATGCAGTGAGGACAATCCATAGATCTTCACATAGCTTCTGAGAATGTCTGACTCCTGTCTGGCTACGGGCAACTCGCTTACGCTCAGTGATCAGGGTGATATCGTAAAGAGGCAGTCATGAAACTTTAAAAGCACATGATCTTTTGTCCGCCTTCAACACCTGAGCCCTTCAGGTGCAAAGCGTCACTGGTCACAGATGCTGAAGAGATGGGGGCCAGCCCCACCATAAAGATGCTGAGAGCACAAAGAGACAATGAGAGAACTCTGTGACACCTGCCCTGTACATTCTGGCAGCAATGACAAGCACTGCTGAGGTGCAGGCATCAGTAATGTTTCCAGTGAGTGTGACACCGGACCATCACTTTGATCTGAAGGCTGCACAGAGCACAGGGAAGAGGCCCTGGACTGATACACCTGCCTTTATCTTGTGCAGAAAGGTTTCACATCTGAGTGACAAGAGCACTGCTCATCAGAACAAGGAGCCATAGGCAGGAAGACATTTTTGGGAGTTTATTGACTGTAGTGAACATTATTTACAAGTGATTAACACCCATGCCCAGGCTGTGCAATTAATTCTCCTTAACCATCCTAACTTTGCCGCTACGTCTTGGTGCTCCCCAGACATCCACAGCGGAGATGGCGGCAGCCTGCTGACTGCGACACCCTGTCTTTTATAGAGTTGAACCCGTGTAGCAGTGCAGGAGCGGCATCCTGGACCAAGATCTCCATGGCAGCTGCCATCCTACCAGGTGCATTGGCATGCCGGCACTATTACCTCAGCCTGAAGGCGTACAGGCTCCTCCATCATGCCTTGCAATCTGAGGAGTGCAGCAGACATTCCTTCCTTATGTTCGCAAGCTCCAGCAACTGAGACATGACCTGCGTCCAGAGGCTCATCATCCGACTCGGGCTCAGCAAAATTCTGGCCTCAGGCAGCCCGCCGAGTGCCAGAAACCTGGGAATTCCCTGCCTCCGCCTGCAGTGGATCAGAAAGTGTGATATGCTCACCAGATTGTGATATCGGGGCTATTTTAAAGCTAGGTCCCACTGAGGTGTGTGTCTCTGCGCCGGTGGAGGGTGTTGGTGAGCGCTGTAATGGGACATCAGGGAGGGTGCCTTCAGATTCCTCTCCAGAGGTTTCTCCAGGGCTTGATTGGAGGCCCTTGGTCATGGACTCTGTCAGCTGCTTCCCAGATGTGCCTGCAAAAGCAAGGAGAGATAATTAGTGCATGGCAGTGGCTTGTGAAACAGGACACATCACTCACAGCATGGCTGTCTGATGGATGTTGCACTGCTAGATCCTCACTTGATAGAGCACTGCCGACCTCACCATCAGCACAGGAATGGTCCAATTCTCACCGGCCAGCTGAATAGCTCTTTTTTCAAAGTCCATGAGGACCTTGATTTCAGGCATTCCGCCACTGGTCTGCGACCTCTCTCTCTTGTTGTGTGCCAACTTGTCCTGCATGAATAGAAATGGAGAGAGTGTAAGCAGGATGCCTGCCAGGCAAGATGATAAGTATGCCTGGCCTGTGTGGGTGGTGAGTGGTCCCATGGATGGAATGAGGACAATGACAGTGAGTGTGACAAAATGACTGGTGATGTCCCTTGAACTGGCAATGAGTGAGGGCCCTGTGGATGTGTGATGGGTTTGTGAGTGTGTGAGTTGAGTGATGAGAAGAGTGACTTACCCTGGCGGCATGGAGAAGATCATTCATCCTCCTGCAGCACTGAGTGGCTATCCTCTTCTGAAGGGCATTGGCGCTGACCACCACTGCCACCGCCTCCCAAGCCAGGTTAGTGCTGTCGCTGCCTATTCTGTGGCCAGAGCAGGAGTAGAGGGCATTCCGGCGGGCCTCCATGACATCCAAAAGGTGTTTGATGGACGTGTCAATGAGCCTGGGGGCTGCAGTCTTCTTCAGTTTCAGGGCCATGTCTCCCATGCAGCAGTGGTGGTCTGGAAGCATGGAGATATGCTGCCTGCAGCTGGACTATAAACATGGCGCCTGGTGTGATGCAGCAAAGGGATGATGGCAGGTGGGTAAATGAAAGCCCGTTTGCCATGGAAACGGCATATTTCCCAGCATAAATAATGTGGCGGGCTTGGGACAATACGGTGTGAAAACCCACCATCGCAGCCAGCGGGTTAAATGTTTACCCTACTGCTACCGTGCTTAGTGCAAATCTGGGATGATTCTGTCCTTAATCTTGTGAGGAGAATGTTTGGACTTTTGAGAGAAATGTGAGGCTGCTAGCATCTGTGGCCACCTTTAGCCGTGTCTTCTTAGTCTGTCCCTTTTTCAAGGAGACAGGAAGACAGTTCTTCTGTCTGCCATAGCCTCAATCAGGGCCTCAAGGGAGACTTCAGAAAAATGAGTGGCCACCCAGAGATGGCTGCCCAAACCACTGCTGGCCCTCTGCTCGCCTTGCTCCTCCATTTGCAAAGACAACAGCAAACCCAGGCATGGCTGCCATTTGCTTTTTAAATTACCTCTCTGTGCCTAACTCCCGCCTCCTGCCCATGCCCCCAACTTCAGGCCAAAAAATGGCCTTTACTTGGAAAATTGCATCGTGTCACTGCCACTGACACGATCAGGAACCAGGACCCAGAAACGTTCCCAGGTATTGCCAACATCAAATGAAAATCCCTGGTTTCTATCAAATGGTAAAATGTCACCAATGTGATGGGATCAGATATATAAGCAGAAAATCTTCCAATTTAATAGACAATATTTAATTTATCAGTCCAAAAATCATCATAAAATATTGACCCCGATAATACGCTGCCCACAACATAAAATGTTTGACATGAATACTCAGGCAGGTGCAGGCAACCTAATTTTTTTAAGTTCTTCAAAGGAGGGGAAGGGAGGGAAGGGTTTGCTCTTTGGGGGCTGCCCTTTGCTGATCACGGGGCAGCCACCCTAAGATGGAGCCCCCATTACCTGCCCACACCTTAAACCCATCCCCTTCAACCTCCGCCCTCCTCCCTGACTTACTCAAACCATCCATACCCAAGACCCCAGACTTACCTGCTTTGGCGAACAATGGACCTTCTTCCTTCCTCTCCTGCATTCCTGGCAGTGGCCATTGATGTGCTGTTGGTGCTGCCAGGATTTAGAGGGCAGGAATCCCTCCCTAATGAGGGGCGGAAGTCCCACCTGGCCTTCGTTTAGTTGCCCCAGAGCACTTTATGACTGTGGGATGAGTGGACCTAGAGCATGTCGACACCAACTTTGTTTCAGGGGGCGGGGGCATGCCGTCCACCACCGCCCCCATCCCAGTAGTATTCAGCCCATTGCACTGGGGCACTGAGTGCTCCTGACCCCACAAATGTATTATTTTTAATTTAGACTTAATAAATTAAGATTCATTTCTAAACATCATATGGAAAAGTTCACCCTATAGGAGATTGTACACCATCCATTTCATCTTCTCAGAAAAGATTCGGCAAACAATTGCCTTCTCCCCCAAGTAACAAATTGAGCAAAACATTATCTAACTTGACATCTAACTTGCGTCCTGCCATCAAGAAGCACCATGTCCTATACAAGATTTGATCATTTCACCTTGTGCTTACTGTTATAACCCATAATATTGAGATTTGAGATACATAGTTTTTAAACATTAATTTAAATAATAAGCAAAGCACTTTCACTGAGGACAAATTGTGATAGGTTTTCCCAGTGAGTAATGTTTCCTGTGGAGAAAATAAATGGAGTAAATTACCCCTGAAGTGTCAGCTGGCTGTGTTTGCTGCCAATGCCATGCATGTGCAGTTCTAGTGTTTCTCTGCCTTCTTTACTCTTTTAGCGCAGGTCAGGACTTGCAGGGAAAAAAAACATCGGGAGACAAAGTGCACAGAAATTAATGGGAAATTTCCCCATTTCAACCTCATCACAGATAGAAGAAAGTTTCCAAACTTGGAGTGGGTGATAGAGCAGGAGGTGTTGGGTGGTGGGGTCATGGGGCAGCGGTTTAAAGCTGTGGGATTGATACATTTAAATGTTCAATTCGCAGTCATTCCCTATAGGTTGTTTGCAATTACACTGTAATCCATCCCGTTAAACTTAAACTTTTTGTAATATTGACTATGAGTATTAGTATTACATTTCTCCTTTCAAATTTCAGTTAGATTATGAACCAAGTCTGTCCAATTACTCAATATTAAGTGTATTACAGCCCATCATCTTGGTTTTCTTGGAACATATTGTAGCAGAATTATATCCTTTGTGTAATCAAGACATTAACTGCTTTCTGACTGAGCAGTGACATCCGCATGGACCAGTGCGCATGCGCAGATGGCCATTTTGCATTGGCAGGAGGCACAGTGGTGTCAGCTTGCCTCATTTACTGGCATACTTGCCTCTGAATCATAAAGAATCAAACTCTACTTGCAGTCTTGAATACATTATTTTGGCTAACACTTTGAGCACCGTGCAGAGAGATTACTACAATGTCAGGGGTCTCAGCTTTTGGAAGACAGGTGAAAGTAAAAGACGATATTTTTTTATTCACTCATGGGGTGTAGTCGTCGCTAGCTAGGCCAGCGTTCCTAATGCCCATCCTTAATTGCATATGCCACTACTTAAACAAGAACAGGTTTTTTTTTTGGTAAATTAGCCGTGAAGTGGTTTGGGATCTTGATGATGTAACAAGGTGCTATATAAATGCAAGTGCTATTTTCTCTTCAAACCTTGATTTTTCTCTTTACGTAAATTTTCACTAATTCATGTGTCAGTCACCTACTTGACTATCAAGATCTTTTGCATCTTCTCCAATAATCTTTGGCTTGCTCCACACTTAGTACCAACAGGCTGGTTGCACATTACGCTCATGACCAGCATGCTTTTCCAAGGGGCAGTAGAACTAGGATTTGTTTCATAAGTTATCCACACAGTGAGTTGGTACTCTCAAAGACTCTCAGGAGAAGAAAGGAAGTGAACTCAAGCCTCTTCCAAGCATCTCTTACAAAAGCCTGACCTGAGAGCATGTCAGTTTTTATTTCATGTATCTCCTTGTAGATGTTTATAGATACCTAAATGTAGACCACCTTCTTGACTGAAGAACAATGTGTGGTACTTAAAACAATTGCAAAAAATTGAAGAGAAAATATGGAAGAGGAGTTGGGTTAAATAAAACTGGGAACGAACAGTTCAATCTAACCACCATATTAGTCTCGGCATTCATGTCTCTCCCCTCTCTCTAAAGTGGCTAAATGATTTGGTAAGGATGTAATTAATATAATTAAAATATAGTGGGAATTAAATCCTTAGGATGAGAAGGGAACCTGATGAAAATCATTTGATGAGATAATTAACGCAATTAAAATGGCAGAGAGAGAATATAATATTTACAGAGTTAGCTATATTTAATTAAATTATATGAATATTTAAAGTGCGTATAACTAAAATAATAGGACTGCTTACAGTACATCAACATAAAGTGATAGAACTTAAAGCACTACTTAAAGAGTAACACTCAAATAGCAGAGCTCATTATGTACAATGAAAAATATATATATAGCTTTTTGTGCTGTAAATAAATGGGTTCTCACTTGTATACTTAAAAGAATGGTATTTTCATCTGAAAGTATTTAGTAAACCAGACTTTTTTGTTTGTTCTTAGGAACATGATGGAAGGGAACTTTAATTTATCCAGCAGAGATCATTTTCTCCATACCAGCTAGGTGTTAATCTGTTGAGGTGTCCCACTGCCTTTCAAAGCCAATAAGGTAATTTTGAATTACAATCACTGTTCTATTGTAGGGACACGATGAAATGACATAAATCCCTTCAAACAAAAACAGAAAATGCTGGAAAAACTCAGCAGGTCTGACAGCATCTGTGAAGAGAGAAACAGAGTTAGTGTTTCGAGTCCATATTACTCTTCTTAAGAGCTAAAGAGAAGTAAAAATGTGATGAAATTTATACTATTCAAGGGGGGTGGAGCAGGTGAAGCTGGATAGAAGGCCAGCGATAAGTGGAGGCAATGGAGAGATTGCCAAAGATGTCATGAACAAAAGGACAAAGGGGGTGTTAGTGGCGGCACTCTTTTGTTCATGACATCCTTGGTAATCTCTCCATTGCCCCCACCTATCACTGGCCTTCTATCCAGCTTCACCTGCTCCACCCCACTTAAACAGTATAAATTACATCACATTTTTACTTCTATTTAGCTCTGAAGAAGAGTCATACAGACTCGAAATGTTAACTCTGTTTCTCTCCACAGATGCTATTAGACCTGCTGAATTTTTCCAGCATTTTCTGTTTTTGTTTCAGATTTCCAGCATCCGCAGCATTTGTTTTTAGCTTAAATCCCTTCAAATGCTTCTCAAAACAGTTGTGATATCATTATAATGGAAATGACTCTTCTCCCTTCCCAAACAAGTCAAAAGGTTTATAAAATATTTCTTTTGGAATAGAATCTTCCTCTATACCTTGAACTGCAAAACTCACATTTGGAAGTACTGATTTTCCCAACTCGGTGATAATATCTCTTAAAGCAAATCTGAAAATGCGAGAAACACACAACAGGCCAGTCAGCACCTACAGAGTGAACAGACACATTGACAATTCTGGTGTGAAGCATTAAGACATTAAAAATGCAAATACACAATGAAGTAAGTGCTTGGAGAAATGGGAGAAGGAAACATGGAAAACTTGGAGGTTGAGGTTGGAGGAGTGGATGTTGGTGAAGTTAAACTGCTGCTATTGATGCATCTTCAATTTCATCCACTCCACCATAAATGCTCCTGACCTTTCCCTTCAGCAGCAATGGCTCACTTTATTCTACAGGCATCCTGGTCCTCAGTGCCATATCATCTTCCATCTCATCGAACGGTTTAACACAATTGTTTTCCTTTTCCTTTCATGTAATATGGACTGGAAACTCAAACAGCTCTTGGATGTCAGCCAACCTCCAAATTCCCCTGCTTCACCTTCTTATCCTATGTTTTTAAATTTACCTGTTCCTATATTTTCTCAGTTCCTTCTGACCTTCTCCTCTCTGACCTGAAATGTGATCCTTAGTATGAGACACAGCTTTATCTCCCTATGGTGCCACATCAACACGATGACACATTTGGCTTCTGCCTCCTCAGACTCTATTTTTTGGGTTAGGAGATTCCCATCACTACTCCCCGCCACCCCCCACCCCACCCCCACATTCGCTCCCCACCACCATCTTCAACCCTGTATGACTGGTCCTTTCTTCTGTCTCCAGCCTTCACTACTCAATCAGACTCATTCTCCTGGCCTCTTTTCTCTTCTCAATCTTTTCATTAACAATTGCTCCCTGCAATATTCTGTTTCTCCTCTCCTAAAGGGAAGAGAATAGAAATGAAAATTCTCCTGCCTGCTCCTTTTATGTACCTGACCTCCTCTCATATTTCAGTTCTCTTGAAAGGGTCTGCAGCTGAAATGTTAACGTGTCTGTTGTTTCCACAGATGTTGACATATCTGCTCAGTGTTTCCAGCATTTTCTGCTTTTTTGTTTCAAATTTCCACAAATGAAAGGCAGTTAAATTTTATTTCTACCCAAGGTGAATATTCATCTTTGGCTCAGATAGTATCGTTCTATACATCGGCAAGGATCAAAGTTGCTGCTTCTGCTCTCACACATCTTGCTCACAGACAATGTCAGTTTGGTTCTGGTTGTGATCTTCTGCTGTTTAGCACGGCACAATGCTGATAAGCTCATCACAATACAATTATTGACAGACAGGTTTCCCTAAGGACTTCTATCAGTGACTATTGAGCTGTGAATTATAAAATATCCTGTTGTAGCATCTCTAGGCCTCTATTTGGTAGAATTTTTTTTAAATCTGTTTAAACTGCAGCAAGATCTTCTTATACAATGACCAAGAGTTTGTCAGGCCATTGGGGGCTCACCCACCAGTCGGAGAATCAGCAGAGAAGCCCCATCAGTTCCGTGGTGAGGGCCCAACAGAATCAGGTACCCTTCAAGCGCTTAAGTGGCCACCATCGGACCTTCCCCATGATTGGGTCCCTGGCAGCGGAAGCCCCACCTGCCAAGAGCTGCCAGCCAACCAGAGTCCAGCAGCTCCTCATTGCCGTCAACACCAGCAGGAGCGACAACAGCTATTAGTAATGCACCTATCATAGGCCCAGGATCATCATGGGACCCCAGGCTTTCGGTAGTCAGCCCCCTCTCCGATGCTGGATACCACACAGAGTGTTTGACCACAAAGAACCCTCACAAGGAGACCACTGGCAAACTTGATAGGGTTTGTTGGGCAGCCTTCCAAGGGCATTAGAAAGCCTTGCAGCCCCCATTTAACCCCTAAGCCACTCCTAAGTTGTGATGGGATAATGGATATCAGTTGGCTCATTAATGAGGTTAATGGACATCCTGCCACCATCAGCCAGGAATCTCACTAATTGGGCAAGTTATTGCCACTGTCGGCTGATGCAGGGCTTCTCCAACTATTAAGTGGACCCAGCCACTGTGTTTCCTGCCACAATGGGCTGCAATAAATCCAGCCCAATAACTGAATCAGAGGCCTGGATTTTCATCCTCAAGGTGGGTAGGGGGAGTCGGGAAAATTCCTGGCTCGGCCCCCCTGCCTCAGGAGAAAGTGCCCACAAAGGCGGAATATTCATTGCCAGGGGCCGGGTGTGATCTGGAGTTGGGTCAGCTGACCCAGGAAGAAGTACAGAAGCAGCCATGGGGCTGCCAGGTATCGAGGTGGACGGTTTAAAGGGCCTGCCTCAGTGCCATGGGACTTTGTCCTAGTGAAAAAAAAGGAAAGGCCCTTCAGCCTTCACCCTTCCCATGCCCCCTTCACCCTCCAAACACTTCCCATGCCACATCCCATGCCACCTCATGCCCTCTTGCCAGGCTTGGCCCTTCCGCCCACCCCCTTATTTTTTTATTGACAGCTCTGGCTTTCTGACCTCTGCGATTAATTTCACAATGTTTGTTAACATAAGTCAAGTAGTTTCAAGTGTTTGTGCTTTGTGGTTTTTGAATCTTCAAAGGGGCTGGTTGATTGACACTTTTATTAGCTTGTCCAGACTCTTTTTCAAGCATAGGCAAAATTTATCAATGAATTACATATTTTCAAAGTTTTTTTTCACATATATCACTTTACACAGTGATGTTCATTGGTTCTAGAACGTGTACTGTGGGTCAATGGGCATGGAAGTGCCAGAGCTTGGCATAGAGGACATTAAGGGACATATGGAGTGGGTGGGCAGGTGTAACTCAGCATGGGACCATGAGGGGAGCCTTTTGAACTTACCTTTTAAAAGGTCCACACATGCACAATAGGGTTCACCATTCCTCTAAGGGAGCATGAACCACATAAAAATCTGACCTGACCTCATGAAAATTGCAGAGGAGGAGGAGATCCCCATCTCTGCAATGCAGCTGGCCAGCTCAGGAATGCCAGATGCGGCTTCTGACAGTCTGCATCCTTTAAAGACACTCCCAAAAATTAGACGGCCTGGGAGTGTGGTCGCGAACCCTGGAAACGGGACCCGCCAGCCACTTTTAAAGGGCTCCCTAGTCAACCCGACTCAGTGAAAATTCAAGCCACGATTTTCTGGAAGATTGAGTGAAGGGATGAAATTCTTTTCACTGTGGCTCACATGGTCACCATTTGCAATCCACATATGGGTAATGAGTCGCCATATTGTCACTGCATTAATTTATGCAGAATCAGCAAATATATGAATTCATTTATATGCAGCTAATTAAGTTTTTATGTTTCTTTACTGTGCTGAAGTCAACCTAGATTATAATACCATTAGTAATTGTGACTGCATAAATGTATTATGACAGTTTGGGAAACTTTTGCTAAGTGTTTTTTTTAAATTATGATCTAATAAATTAATTTCCAAGTGAACAACTCTATTCCAAGCAAATGCATCTTCATATCAGTCAAACCGATTATTAAATGGTTATGCAGATACCACACTGTATTTATTAATGCATGCTGGAAGTGAGCATCAAACTGGCTCTATTATATGGATTTTTGTTTATCGGTTGATTACAAAGCAAGATTACCAACAAGCTGTCTGCAATTTTGTTAGGGCAATCGTACACTCTCTGAGGAGGAGCTGATTTTGAAATGATTGGTGGGTAACAGTAATAAACAAAATAACATAAATAAATCCTGTGATAGAGCAGATTTTTTGATAGTATCAAAATGTATTAACCAAAACAAAAATGTTTCATGTTGCTCTCAATTTATTACCCCAGGCTTACTTCAGAAATTGATCTGACAATCTTTCATGTTTCATTCAGAGTGCATTGAATGAGAATTGTTTTCCCTTTTTCTAGTGCATTTGCAGGAACATGCTACTCTACATTCAACCACATACTTGCTGGAGATGTTTTTTTTTGGACATCTGGACAGTAACGGACAGCAGAAACCACAACATGGATTTACTTGTAGTAATGCACCATGTTACGAAGATGGATCAGATATAAGGCAGTTTGCTAAGCAGGTGTCACAGGAGATATGGGATCGCTCATTTTGTATACATGGATTTTCAGAATCTTATATACAGACAAAAATGCCATATTAAAGTCTCTGTTGATTTGTGACCTCTTGGACATTCTCGTGGAGACAAATCATGCACCATTGTTGATCCCCAGTAGGAAATAGAAGTGTTGAACCAGTTGCTAGGCAGTGTGATGAAAGTTATGCCTCCATAAAAGTAAGTGCATTAGATATTAAGTGCACTTAAAAACATAAAAAATCTCAGGACTAAAATTGAATATAATCCCAATTTTCCACTGCTGTTAAAGATGAATTTCTATCAATTTGCAGACTCACTTGTGCTTGCAGCACAGAAGGCATGCCTGGTCTAATTTTGTGATGCAAGTCCCTCTTTCTAACTTAATAGCCAGTCATACAATTGTAGGAAAAGTTTAGCCTTCACCACATTTGGCAGGAATCATAAACACAGAACAGAAGAAACTGGGGCTGTAGTAGAACATACCATGCATTGAAAAACTCATGACTGAACGCCAGCATCAATTTCACTTTACTACCTATCTCTGTATCCCTTGATTCTCTCAGTACACAAAAATCTATTGATCTCAGTCTTGAATGCACACATCAACTGAGTATCCGCACCTCTCTAGGTAGACAGCTCCAAAGACTCACGCCCCTCTGAGTGAACAAATTTTACCTCTCTCCAATCCCAAATGGCTCTCCGCTTATCTTACGACTATGACCCCTGGTTATAAGCTCTCCATCCAGGCGAAACCACCTCTTAGCCCACTAAGACTTTTACATGTTTCAATGAGATCAGCTCTCATTCTTCTAAACTCATGAGAACATAGGCCCAGGCTAATCAATCTCTGCTCATAAAATAGCGTGGTCATCCCAGGATCAACCCAGTGCAGGGAAGGGAACAGCTCTCAAAGAGTTGCAGCTAACCACTGAAGGGCAATCTGTGGTAGCATCATACAATTGAAATTAGTTATTAGAATCTTAGGTTGGAGACATATGGGCAATGCTGTTTTTTTTTCCAGTTGACAAAGTAATGGTGCACAAGATGCACCAAAGAAGGATAGGCCAACTTGGGGCAGAAGACCACATAAGTGCAAGCTACTAACAAGTTGTAGTTGTTATCCAGTTCCTTGACACTTGGCTGCAAATAAGGAAGAAGTTTGCTGGCATTAGGATGAAGGTGATTTTGAGTGTGCTCTCAGAGTAACCACATTTCTTGCAGCCTATCAGCTGGAGCACAAATTCAATTAAATTGCAGCTTTTAAAAAATATAATTAAATAAAACATAAAATGCTTCAGAATGTGTAGAAGATGTGAACAAATTGCTATATTGAAATAGGTATTGCAATGAACTTTGAGTCCTGTAAAAAGAAGCAATTGCCGCAAAATCCAGAGTTCTGAATTCTTAAACATATTGACATTTCTATCAATGTCTTATATAAATAGCCTGGATAAGTTAGTCCTGCCAATATCTCTATGGATTTTTTTGCCCTAGAACTGTTGGTACTGACTTTTCCCAACATATTGAACCATATACCTCATTTACTCTAACTCAAACTGTTTCACCAAAATTGGATACAGCTGTGACATACATAAGATGCTTCATTGTTTTTTTTCCCCCTTGATTTAAATGATTTTGTTTGTATACCAAGGTTCATTCTTTTCAGAATGCATAAATTTTAGTAAATTAGTGCCCTTGTATTTGATTTCCATCTGTGTTTATCTGAATTATTTTATATAAATCTTATAAGAATATAAGAAATCAATCTGTATCACTTCAGGCATTTTGTTTCTCATACTCAATCACTAAAATGGCATACGATTTATTCATGTGAGTAACGTGGTGATGCAGAATATCAAATCTATTTTTAGTGAGAAATCCAGATAAAGAGTTGAAGGGAGCACACTGCCAAGGCAGGAAAAATAAAGGAAAAGAGAAGATAAATCAAGGAGTGATGATTCAATGACATAAAATGTGGTTCCAAGAGTGAGACAGGAGGATCTCTACTTGCCATCACGAATGATGGTGAAACCCAACATATGAGTTCAGAGGCAAGGCTGAAGTGTTCACAACCATCTTGACCCACAAATGCTGAGTTGTTGATCCATATTGGCTTTGTACTGAGGTGACTACCATATCTGTCTTCAGATACTTGAAAATCAAAAGGTGAATGGGAGGAAGAACTTAAAACAATCACCATCACCAGTGAAAAGGCACTCAGAAAACTATTCGACCTAAAGGCTGGCAAGTCTCCAGAACCAAATGACCTGCATTCTAGGGTCTTAAAAGAAGTGGCTGCAAAGACAGTAGATGGGTTGGTTACAATATTCCAAAATTCCTCACATTCTGAAAAGATCCCAATGGATTAGAAAATAGCTAATGTAACACCTTTATTGAAAAAAGGAGGGAGACAGAAAGCAGGAAACCTGCTCAGCATAACATCTATCATAGGGAAATTGCTAGAATCCTTTACTAAGGAGGTTATAGCAGGATATTTAAAAAATCAAAAGGCATTTGATAAGGTGCCATATCAAAGGTTACTATGCAAGATAAGAGCACATGGTTTAGGGGTAGCATGACTGGTTAGCTAACAGGAAGTAGAGAATAGGACAAATAGGTATTTTTTGGGATGGCAAGCTGTAACTAGTGGAATGCCACTGGGATCAGTGCTGGGGCCTCAATTATTTACAATCTATGTCAATGACTTAGATGAAGGGATTGAATGTATGATAGATAAATTTGTCAAAGATCCTAGACAGGTAGGAAAGTAAGTTAGCAAGTGGAAGTAGAGAGTCTGCAAAAGGATATAAGCAGGTTAAGTGAGTGGGCAAAAATTTGGCAGATGGAGCATAATCTATAAAATTCCCACTTTGGCAGGAAGAATAGAAAAGCAATATGCTATTTAAATGGAGAGAAATTGTAGATCTCGGTGGTACAGAGAGATGTGGGTAGTCTGGTACGCAAATCACAAAAAGTTAGTATGCAGGTACAGCAAGTGATTAGGAAGGCAAAAGGAATGTTGACACTTATTGCAAGGGGGATGGAATATAAAAGTAGGATCACATCTGGAATACTGTGTACAGTTTTGGTCTCTTTATTTGAAAAAAGGTTAAAATTGCATTGGAAGAAGTTTAGAGCAGGTTCACTTGACTCATTCCTGGGATGAAGGACTTATTTTATGAAGAAAGGTTGAACAGGTTGGACCGATACCCATTGGAGTTTAGAAGAATGAGAGGTGATCATACGGAAACACATAAGATCCTAAGGGGGCTTGTAAGGGTGAATATAGGAGGATGTTTCCTCTTGTGGGGGAGACTAGAACTAGGGGACACAGTCTAAGAATAAGAGGTCTTCATTTTAAGACGGAGACGAGGAGATTTTTTTTTTCTCTCGGGGGTCATTCGTGTGTGGAGTTCTCTTCCCCAGAAAGCAGTGGAGGCTGGGTGATTAAATTTATTCAAGGTAGGGTTAGATTTTTGATAGACATGGGAGTCAAAGGTTATGGGGGACAGACAAAAAAGTGGAGTTGAGGGCACAACCAGATCAGCCATGATCTTATTGAATGACAGAGCAGGCTCAAAGGGCCGAATGGCCCATAATGCTCCTAAGTCCTATGTTCCTATAAGTGATGCAGGTGTTTAGTCATTCAAACTGTCTGCACTGCTAGCCAAGCTATTTCAGTACAGCTATTACACAGGCACCTACCTGGCAAGAACATACAAATCAGGATCTTATGACATAATTAGGACCTCTTTATTTCAAGCTACCTTAACTCAAAAAAATTATAATTCTGCCAAGTGCTGATTCTGTTCAGTAAAGCCTACCAGGATTTATTTTTAAGGGTAATTGCAAGCAGTACATAAAGTAGTATTCACCTGCCAGCACGGAAATCATAGGTATTGCATTTGCAAGACTTTGCATGTTGTCCTTTTTGGATTTATGAGCTGCATTTTCATGGAGTCAGAGATACTCCAAGCAGGGGTGAAAATAGTGGTCAGGACCCAATTCTGGGATTCCTGACCCCCTTTCCTGGAGTTTCCCATTTTCAGGAGTGCCTTTTATGGATCGTGAGCCTGCCCCCTGCACTCCTGACCTGGCCAGCTCCACTGTGGGGATAGGCATGTCCTTGACCTCTGCAATTTTCCTGGAGTCAGGCCAACTTTTCAAAGAGTTGTGGCTCACAGCCTCACCTCACCTCAGAGGTGTCATGAACCATATTCTGCGTGTGAGAATCTTTTGAAAGGGAAGTTCAAAATGTCCTCCTCATACCCCTCATGCCAAGGTATGCCCTCCACTCACCCCCTAAGGCACCTCATGCTCCCATATCATGGTATGCCTCCACCCAGCCCTTTTTCCCCCTCATGCCTCCATGCCAAGTCATGATATTGTGCAATTGAAAAAAGAGACCAGAGAGCCAGAGCTGTCAATCAAGCAATGTTTTCTCTGAGGCACATTCGTTTCAGTGCTGTTATGGATTTCTGGGCTCTCAGCCAAGCCCCATTGTGCCTTTGTGGCTGAGAGCGAAACATCCATTGGAGTACTGAAACATCTGAGCCACAGGGAAAACATTGCTCGATTGACAGCTCTGGCTATCTGATCTCATCTGTCAATTGCACAATGTTTAATTACGTGGGGGCATACCTTGGGTTGAAGGGTCATAAGGGTATATCGGAGACATACCTTGGCATGGGAGCATGAGGAGACATAGGATGTGGGTGGGGGCATACTTTGGCATGGCAGGCATGAGGAGCCATTGTGGATAGGTGAGGGGAAATAAGGTGACATGGGTATGGCATGGGGTGTATGTGGAGATGAGGGGTGAAGGCTAGAGGGCCTGACCTTTCTCATTATAACTGGGACGAATCCCACAGAATTGAGGTAAGCCTTTTAAGCAGCCTGCCTCAACACCTGACAGCTTCTGTCACTATGTCCAAACTCTTTCCTGGAGCAGCAGGCCCGACTGCAATCCACACCTTCCTCCCTCTCCCCCAAAAATGAAAATCTTATTTTTTCTGGCACTTTCTCCCGAGGTAGATGGGCCAAGCAGGGAGTTTTCTTGACTCCCACTATCCACCTTGAGGATGAAAATCCAGCCTTACATTAGCGAGTTAGCTTGGAGGTTGCTGTTTTGTAAATTCATTTTGTTTATACATTTTTCATAAGCACGTAGGGATTTTTGTTAATGATTTCACAGGATGAGGGTGTCGCTGGCTGGCCTGTATTTATTGTCTGTCTCTAAGAAGCTGGAATTGAGCCGCCTTCTGGAACTGCTGCAGTCCATGTGGTGAAAGTAGAGCTACAGTGGTGTTGGGAAGGGAGTTCCATGATTTTGATCCGGCGACAATGAAGGAACGCTAACATATTTCCAAGTCAGGATGGTGTGTGCCTTGGAGGAGAACTTGGTTCTCTTGGTGGTGTTTCCATGCATCTGCTGCCCTTGTCCTTCTAGGTGGTAGAGATTGTTGGTTTGGAAGATGCTGTCAAAGGAGCCTTGGTGAGTTACTGCAGTGGACCTTGTAGATGGTACACACACTGCTGCCACTGTGCATCAATGGTGGAGGGAGGGAATGTTTAAGTGAAAGATGGACGATCAAGCTGCTTTGCTCTGAATGCTGTCGAGCTATTTGACTGTTTTTAGAGCTGCACTCATCCAGGCAAGTGCAGAGTATTCCATCACAATCTTAACTTGTGCCTTGTAGTTGACGGGCAGGTTTTGGGAAGTCAGGAAGTGAGTTACTTGCTGCAGAATTCACAGCCTCTTATTGGCTGTTGGAGCCACAGTATTTATATGGTTAGTCCAGTTCAGTTTCATGAAAGAACACACAACCTCCTGTTAAGCGATGCAGTCACCCTTTAAATAAGCCTCTTTAAGCAACTCATCAGAAATCCAACCCTAAAACCAAGGAGGCTGCTCATTACTGATGTGATTATAGGGGCAGCCAAACAATCATAAAATTATGAGGCTTAGCTGTTAAAATCAACAAGGACTCACAATGAATCACCTGGCATGTCACCTGCCCCATCTCATTCATCTCAATCCGTCTCAGTTAAAATCAAAACATTTTTATTTTTTCTTGTCTGTACATAGCTTTCCTTATTGTTTGAATCACGAGCGCTCCATTCAAGGTTTTCCATTTGATCATTTGTTCCATTATAAATTAGAGATCTTTAGTCCTCTGTGCTGAGTTACAGTTCCACAGTTAACACCCAGTTGCCCACACATGTGCCCACATCATGAATGAACCTGGGCAGTGAGTGCTACAGGCACATTTGAATGGGATCACAGCTGAGTCTCTCACTGACTGTTGCACTGGATAAAAACTCAACATGTAAATTAGCTGGCAGCCATAATTGAACCAACTTTATTTACACCTCCCCGACAGAGAGGGCAGCAGAGAGGGCAATATAACAAAATACTCAGATCTTGCAATATATAAACTGACCTCACCTAATATTCACATGCACACATGCATGGGTTCCTGAATAACAGGGTCCTGGCAGAAAGCTCTCCGTTCCATTATTCCAGAGATCATGAAATCAATTTTGTATCTTTACATCTACAATAACAACAGTTGTGTTTATATAGCACCTTTAATTAGTAAAACATCCCTAGGCTCTTCATAGAAGTAGTGCAAGTTAAAATTTGACAGCAAGCCACGTGACGATATATTAGGGCAGATGATCAAAGCTTAGTCAAAGAAATAACTTTAAAGGAGAGAGATGTATAAAGAGGCAGAGAGGATTTGGGAGGGATAAAAGCAAAAAACTGTGGATGCTGGAAGATTTGGGAGGGAATTGTGTCCTGTTGAAACCAGTTAACTCAGCCCAGGGTGTGGACTAAACCTAGGATCTTCCTGTTCTGTACAACTCAGTTCAACTCTGCACTGATTAGAAAGTTTTGTCCTTTGTCACAGGGCAGGAGGTTACAGGGGAAAGTTGAGGGCTTTACTAAGAAATTAATTAGACATGAAAATACTGTTTAATGGACAAACGTTTAATGCACTTGCATGATACCCTTCTCTTCAGTATTTTAGCAGAGGCCTCAACCCATGTAAGATTAAATTATTGCGTTAAAATAGTAGCTAGAAGAATGTAATGTAAACATGTTCAGCCCCCGTCCATTGATCTCATCGGATCAGTTTTTGTGTACTATTCTTGTGGAAAAAGCATATTTTTCAAATGACTATTTTATTAAGTTCTAATAATTCGATAATCATTCTAAATAATCAGTATATTGAGCTAGTCTAGCTTATACAGCAAAGGATACAGTCAGTGAAAAAATAAACAAATATGATGTCGCAAAGCCAGAGAAGAAAATCAGTCCTTTGTCATTTACCAGTTTTGCTTTGTATATTTTCAGGGTTGAGTAAATCAGGATCGACAGCGAGAAGGACAGAAGGAATGATACTGCAGTCCTTTTACCTGTGAGTAATTACAAAAAAAAATTAAACGGAAATAGGAACAGAAATTACCTTGAAGTATGAAATGATAACCTGAAAGTAAGTTGTAGGATGTGTCATAACCTGTATGTGATAAAGCAAGAATTAGTAGAACAGTATTATAATGTGGCTACAGGCATGCATTCCATCTTCCTCAAACAATATCACAGGCAGAATGTTAATATCTGTATATCGCATTCTCCTGCTGGTACCTTACATTCAAACATTAGAGTGTTGGTGCTTTTTAACTTATCTTATTAATATTCACTACCTGAACTTGCAAATGAGACACTATGCCAGGACAAAGTGGTAACCATAAATATTACAAATTATGCATTTGGGGACAGTATAGTGAGGGGAATTGACACTGTTCTCTGCAACAAAGAGCAAGAGTCCAGAAGGCTGTGTTTCCTGCTCAGTGTCAGGTTTCTGGACATTTGATCTGGGCTGGAGGGGAACTTACAGTGGAAAGGGGAGGATCCAGTTGCCATGGTCCATGTAGGTAAGAAATGACATAGGCAGGACAAGGAAAGAGGTTCTGCATAGTCAGTATGAAGAGCTAGGCACTAAGTTAAGAAGCAGAACCTCAAAAGTAATAATCTCTGGATTACTACCTGAGCCACATGCAAATTGGCATAGGGAAGATAAGATCAGGGAAATTGATGCATGGCTCAAAGACTGATGTGGGAGAAATGGGTTCAGGTTCATTGGACATTGGCACCAGCACTGGGAGCTGTACCGTTGGGACAGTCTACAACTGAACAATCCTGGGACCAGTGTCCTAGCTAGCTGCATAACTAGGAAAGTGGAGAGGGCTTTAAACTAAATATGAGGGGTGAGGTATCAAGCTTGGGTAGATGTAGCAAATGATGTAGCAAAATAGTAACATGGGAAATGAGGGTCAGAGAACGGCAGGAAGGGACTGAGAGAAAAACTAAGCATACACCAATAGATATCACGGAAATAACAAAAATACAAAACTAAAGGCTCTGTATCTGAATGTGCATAGCATTCATAACAAAGTAAATGAACAGATAGCACACATTAAAGTAAATAACTATGATCTGATCACCATTATGGAGGCATGGCTGCAAAATGACAAAGACTAGGTTCTGGATATTGAGGGGTATGTGACATTGAGGGAGGAAGAATAGGAAGCTAGGCAAAGGTGGAGGGGTAGCACCATTAATCAAGGATGGCATTTGTGCAATAGTTAGAGATGACCTTGGTCAGGAGATCAGGATGTAGAATCGGTTCGAGTGGAGATGAGGAACATTAGGGGAAAGAAGTCACTAGTGGGAGTGGTATACAGGCACCCAAACAGTAACTACAATGTAGAACAAAGTATACAAGAAGAATATTGGTTGCTTGTGTAAAGGGACAGCAATAATCATGGGTGATTTTAATCTATATATAAACTGGAAAAATCAGATTGGCAGTAATAGCCTGGATAAGGCGTTCATAGAATGATTTTGAGATAGTTTCTTAGAGCAGCATGTTCTGAAACCAACCAGGGAGCAGGTTATATTAGACTTGGTATTGTGTAACATGACAGGATTAATTAATGACTTCAGAGTAAAGACACCCCGTAGGTAGCAGCAACTACAATATTCTGTACTTGGATTTCCAGAAGGCACTTGATAAAGTGCCACATCAAAGGTTATTGTGGAAAACAAAAACTCGGTGTAGGAGGTAACATAGTAGCATGGATAGGTGATTGGCTGGCTGGCAGAAAACAGAGAGTATGCATAAATGGGTCTTCTTCTGATTGGCAGGTTGTGACAAGTGGAGTCCCATAGGGGTCTGTGCTGGGGCTTCAACTTTTTACAATTTATATCAATGACTTAGATGAGGGGAGTGATGGCATGGTAACTAAATTCGCAGATGCCACAATGATAGGTATGAAAGTATGTTGTGAAGAGGACATAAGGAGGTTGCAAATGGATACAGTGAGTGAGTGGGCAAAGATCTGGCAGATGGAGTATAAGTGGGAAAATGTGAAGTTGTTCACTTTGGCAGGATGAATAAAAAAGCAAAGTATTACTTAAACAGAAAATGACTGCAGCATTCTGAGGCGCAGAGGGGTCTAGGTGCTCGAGTGCATGAGTCACAAAAAGTTAGTATTCAGGTACAGCAAGTAATTAAGAAGGCTGATGGAATGCTATCGTTTAATGGTTCCACCAGAGCCACTCAGCTCCTGGCCTCATTACAGCCTTGGTTCAAACATGGACAAAAGAACTGAACTACTGTGTTGAGGTGAGAGTGACTGTCCTTGACATTAAGGCAGCTTTTGACTGAGTGTGGCTCAAGGAGCCATAGCAAAACTGGAGTCAATGGGAATCAGGGAGAAAACTCTCCGCTGGTTGGAGTCATACCTAGCACAAAGGAAGATGGCTGTGGTTGTTGGAGGTCAAGTCATCTCAGTTCCAGGACATCATCGCAGGAGTTCCTCAGGACCAACCATCTTCAGCTGCTTCATCAATGACCTTCCTTCCATCATAAATTCAGAAGTAGGGATGTTTGCTGATGATAGCATGATGTTCAGCACCATTCATGACTCCTCAGATACTGAAGCAGTCCATGTCCAAATGCAGCAAGACCTAGACAATATCCAGGCTTGGGCTGACAAGTGGCAACATTCGTACCACACAAGTGTCAGGCAATGACCATCTCCAACAAGAAAGAATCCAACCATCACCTCTTGGTGTTCAATGGCATTACCACCACTCCCACTATCAACATCCTGGGGGTTACCGTTGACCAGAAACTGAACTGAGCTAGCCATATAAATACCGTGGCTACAAGAGTAGGTCAGAGGCTAGGAATCGTGCAACGAGCAACCCATCTACAAGGCACAAGTCAGGAGTCCGATGGAATACCCCCCACTTGCCTGGATGAGTGCAGCTCCCAAGAAGCTTGATACCATCCAGGACAAAGCAGCCCACTTGAATGGCACCACATCCACAAACATTCACTCCCTCCACCACCAATGCACAGTAGTAGCAGTGTGCGCCATCTACAAGATACACTGCAGGAACTCACCAAAGCTCCTTCGACAGCACCTTCCAAACTCACGACCACTACCACCTAGAAGGACAAGGGCAGCAGGTAGATGGGAACACCACCACTTGGAAGTTCCCCTCCAAGTCACTCACCATCCTGACTTGGAAATATATCACCATTCCTTCACTGTCGCTGGGTCAAAACCCTGGAACTCCCTCCATAACAGCACTGTGGGTGAACCTACACCACATGGACTGCAGCAGTTCAAAAAGGCAGCTCACCACCACCTTCTCAAGGGCAATTAGGGATGGGCAATAATGCTGGCTCAGCCACTGAAGCCCACATCCCATGAATGAATAAAAAAAATTATAACGAGAAGAATTCAGTTAAATAGAGCAATGATGAGACACATCTCAAATACTGTGTACAGCTTTGGCCTCCTTATTTAAGGAAGGATGTAAATGCGTTGGAGGCAGTTCAGTGGAGATTTACTAGTTTTATACCTGGAATTACTGGGCTATCTTATGAAGAAAGGTTGGACAGACTGGGCTTGTTTCAGCTCTAGTTTAGGAGATTGAGGGGTGACTTAATTTAAGTATATAAGATCCTGAACAATCTTGACAAGGTGGACATGGAAAGGATAATTCCTCTTGTGGATGAGTCCAGAACTAGGGGGCACTATTTTAAAATTAGTGGTCATCCTTTTAGGGCAGAGATGAGGTGAATTTTTTTCTCTCGGAGTGTTGTGCGACTTTGAACCTCTCTGCCTCAGAAGGTGGTGGAAGAGGGGTCATTGAATATTTTTAAGGTGGAGGTAGATAGATTCTTCTTAGGCAAGGGAATCAAAGGTTATCAGGGCTAGATGGTAATGTGGAACTCGAAACACAAACAGATCAGCTATGATCTTATTGAATGGCGGAGCAGGCTCGAGGAGCTCAATGGTCTACTTCTGCTCCTATTTTGTATATTTGTATGTAAACAAAGTTGCATGGAACTAGAAAGCCTGTGTCCAAATCCACATACAAAAAAGAACTCATTTCTATCTAAAGTCAGTAATAACACAAAGCAGGTAAATATTATAGGCCAGCTAATTGAAAAAACTGAACAGCCCTATTATTCATGTTGTTTTGAAAGGGATTTGAAATTCCCACAGAACTATGCAATAGGCTTTCAGTTTTCTTTTCAACCTTACCACCGGCAAGCTACAGAGAATACAAGTGTTCTTAAATGTGCCACTTCCCATATGTTCCAGCTTTGTTCAGAGCCAGATGGGGCAACCTACATATTTCCATTTGGTTAAGGTACATCTGACTGTCATAAAGAGGTGATTAATCGGTTTAGCTGCAAGGGAAATAATGAGCCTCTTGAGTGGAGCACAGTAATCAGTGCACTGAGTCCAAAGGTATAGTTTCTGAGATGATGTGAATCTCAGAAATTAAAACAACTCAGCATACCCTGATTTTAGCATACCAGCAGTAAAATAAAAAGTTTCTAAAACTTTGCATCCCTTTAACAAAAGGAAGGAACAGAAGCGAAAATATGATGCTCAAAATCTTGTCTTTTTTTTAAAAGCAGAAAAATGCCAGGAAAACTCAGCAGGTCAGGGAGCATCTGTGGAGAGGGAAAGTGTTAACATCCCCAATATGCTGGGACTAGGGGAGTCCAAAATCTTGTGAGAAACGCAGAAGAATGTTAAGTGCATCTGTCAGTTGCTTTTTAACCTGCCACCTCATTATTGTTTTGCTTCTGGGTATCCTGTCCAAGCAGCAGGAAGGGGCCTGATGACAACTTGCATGAAGCAATCCCAACTCCTGTATTTGAAGAGTCTACCCAAAGATGCAATTTGGAGGCCTTTGGAGTTCTGAGGAAGAAAGGAGGAAGGAAAAAAATAAGAGGGAGACGCACAAAGGTTGCACCTCGATGTCCCTGGAAGTGTTGCTAGGGGAGGTGAAGAAAAAGTGGGATATACTATTCACCAGCAATGAAAGAACAAAACCTACAACAGAAAGCAAGAAGGCATGTTTGGAGGTGGCAAAGGAGATGAGCACCAGGAGCATAGTGCTATACTCCTCAATGGAATGCAGTGAGCCATTGAATGACCTATGCAGGTCGGGAAAGTTAAAGACAGTTGCATATTCATCTACATCCTGATGTCCACATCATTCCAACACTCTCACCTCTCAAATGCACTCCACCACATCCAT
The DNA here is from genome assembly GCF_017639515.1 of Carcharodon carcharias. Lineage (NCBI taxonomy): Eukaryota > Metazoa > Chordata > Chondrichthyes > Lamniformes > Lamnidae > Carcharodon > Carcharodon carcharias. Next base: position 128,211,440 of record NC_054470.1, read on the forward strand.
CCTCTCACCCATTACATGTATAAGTGTTCTCCTCTCTCCCTCTCTCTATCAATGCATTTCCTCGCATCCCCACTTCTCTTACTCACACCCATCCTTGTGCAATGTCATGCCTCTCCCTCATAGTCACCCTTACCAAATATACTGCATCCATTGGTTGGACACATGCCATAACGCTGACAAAGTTCTTTTCTTTCACATTCTGCAGAGGATAGCACAGAACACAAGGCCGTGGCAGAGAACAGAGGTGGCCCTCCATAGATCTCACAGCCAACAAGCACAAAGGAGAAGATACTGTAGATCAATGGAGTTTTGGTGTGCCTGGCATCAGAGATGAGAAGAAGGGGCCTCCCACCTACCTGAATGAAGTATCAGACAGCCAAATATCATGTAACACTGACTCATGTTGACTTGATCACAACAGCACATGAAATATAATCATGTACATACTGATAGCTTCGAAACTTCTTACATTGACAGTAATAATTCATTTGTCTATCTCCCATAGCATCCTCATACATGCAGAAAGTCACACACGATCACTCTATGGGTGCATCGTCACAGGTCATATACAGACCATGCACCAGCCCTGCTACTCGAACTTCAGTGCGGCCAGTTTCAGAGATAGTTGGATTTTCACCTGGTGACTCACATTTCACAAGTTAGCAAAGACAGATGTTGGAGACAGGGACAGCAGTGGAAAGACTGTATCAGAGGGTGCTCAGCTGGAAACAGATGCTTTATCCTGGGGGCCATCAATGAAAAGCATAATCATTGAAGGGCAACAGAAGTTGAGTGATGTACCAGTAGGCATTTTGAGCACACTGTTCACAATAGCAGAGAGATCGGAAGAGTTGCCTCAAGCACGAGTGATTTCCTGTTGCAGGCCAGTGTAATGATATCTTTGTCCTTGGAGAGTGACCAACGGCTTGAAGCATCAAACCTAGCAATTAAAGGAGCATATATAGGTCTTGAACAAAGGCTTGCAGACACTTGGTACCACATTAAGTAGGGTGACTGATACTCAAGCCTTAGCATTATGGCAACCAATGATCTGCAACAAAGTGCTTTCTCCAGCATAGTGATTGCCAGTGAAGTGCAGGTGGGCCATGGAATGAGTGATGGTGAAAGGACCCACTGAAGTGGGGCCTCGGTTCAAAACACTTCCACTTCTTACCCATTGACTCCCCCACCCCCGACTTCTGTCGGGTTATTATAATGATCCAATGCCTTGGGCTTATTGACTGTAGAAGACAAAAGGCACTAATTGATCAGAAAGGATTGAGGACACATGTTCTGGGTTCATTTATTAAGACTAGGCACAATGCTTCTTTGTGCTGACCTGCCAATAGACTGTCTCTGTTGTGAGTCTTCTTGTCCAATCTATACTCATGTGTGCGTGATGAAGTTGTTGAAAGATATCAGGTTACAAAGATTCCGGAACGATGACCTACCTGCCTTTAAAAATTACTCCGTGGGAGATGCCTACCTCATCTCGATAAGGCCAGAATGTTCTCACATGTTTATGGACATGCTGAATTGAATCAGGCCATCCTTCGATGATTGTTTTCCACAGTTTCTGTAGTGTAGAATCTTTCATCATTTATTCTTGTAGCTGCTGGCATTTGCATTATGAAAAATGTACCAAATCAATTTGGAGAACACCTTCAAGTTCGATGTTAATAATGTCAACTTGTAGATCTAAGGATATTTTTCCTGTTTTCGCTGGGTTAGGCAATTAGCTAAGTGTATCCGATGTGATCATCTGGCTTGCACCTAGTCGTAATCTTGAATCCTTAAAAAGAGACGTTGGGATCTTGGCAGTGCACTGGTCAATGGTTTTCACCAAATCACCTCCAGTGGCTCATGGTCTCTACCACAAATCTTTTGCCAAATAGATAGGTATGAAAATACATTATTCCACACACTAAAGCTAATGTTTCCTGCTTGATGTTGAAGTAATTGGATTACATTTCAGACAGAGATTTTGAAGCAATGCAATCAGTTTGCCTTTTTGTAGTAAGCATGCTCCCAGACCTTTCTGTAAGGCATCTATCTCCAGGGCAGCTTTTCCCTCAGATTGTAAAATTGCAATGTTGTTGTTTCTGATGATGACTGTTTCAGTGCTTTGAGAAGGTATTGGTGGTCTTCGTGCCACAGGAAAGACACATCCTTTCTCAACAATTCCCTTAGTGATGATGATTTTTGAGTGACATTGGGAATGTATGGAGACAGGAAATTAAAGAGACCTAGACATCTTCGAAAATCACCCTTACCTTGAGGAGGGTGCAATACTTAGAGATGGCCTTGGTTCAGAAGATCAGGATGTAGAATCGGTTTGTGTGGAGATGAGGAATAGTAGGGAAAAAAGGTCATTAGTGGGAGTGGTTTACAGGCCCCTAACCGTAGCCACAGTGTAGCACAAAGTATTCAAGAGAAAGTTTTGTGAGCTTGATATAAAGGAACGGCAATAATCATGGGTGATTTTAATCTATACATAAACTGGAAAAATCAGATTGGCAGTAGTAGCCTGGATGAGGAGTTTTTAGAATGATTTCGAGACAGTTTCTTACAGCAGCATGTTCTGGAACCAACCAGAGAGCAGGTTCTATTAGACTTGGTATTGTGTAACGTGACAGGATTAATTAATGACCTCAGAGTAAAGGCACCCCTAGGTAGCAGCGACCACAATATGATTGAATTTTACATCCAGTTTGAATGGGAGAAGGGTGGGTCTCAGACTAGTATTTTAAACTTTCAGATTTTAAACTATGTGGGGATGAAAGCTGAGCTAGCTGAAGTGAACTGGAAAACTAGGCTAGAGGACAGATCAATAGAGAAGCAGTGGCAGACATTTAAGATGATATTTCAGAGTATTCAGAAAAGTACATTCCTACTATAAAGAAAAATTCTAAGGGGAGGACCCACCACCCGTGGTTAACTAGAGATGTTAAGGAAAACATAAAACTTAAAGGAAAAAGCACACAACTCTGCAAAGGTGAATGGCAGGATAGATGATTGGACAATGTGTAAAGAATAGCAGAGAATGACTAAAAGGTTAATCAGGAGAAAGAAATTAAAGAATGAGCGGAAGCTAGCTAGAAATGTAAAAATGGATAGCAAGAGTTTCTACAGGTACTTAAAAAGGAAAAGACTAAGTAAAGTGAGTGTTGGTCCTTTAGAGAGTGACAGTGGGGAGTTAATATTAGATAATAAGGAAATGGTGAAAGAAGTGAACAAATATTTTGCTCCAAAGTTCACTATAGAGGATACAAAAGACATTCTATTAATAGCTGCAAATCAGGAGGTGAACGAGAGAGAGGAACTTGGTGCAATGGAAATCACCAGGGAACCGGTACAGAGCAAATTGATGGAGCTGCGGGCTGGCAAGTCTCCAGGTCTGATGACTACATTCTAGAGTCTTAAAAGGGGTGTCTAATGAAGGTAGTCAATGTGCTGGTGTTAATTTTCCAAAATTCACTAGATTCTGGAAAGGTTCCGTCAGGCTGCAAAGTAGTAAATATAACTCCTCTATTCAAGGAGGAAGGAAGACAGAAAGCAGGAAACTATAGGCCAGTTAGCTTGACGTCTGTCGGGGGGAAGTTATTACAATCGATCATGAAGAATGTTATAGCTGGGCACTTAGAAGAGCTCAAGGCAGTCGGGAAGAGTCAGCATGGTTTTAGGCGTACTGTGCTTGGATTTACAGAAGGCATTTGATAAGGTGCCACATCAAAGATTATTACGGAAAATAAAAGTGCATGGTGTAGTGGGTAACATATTAGCATGGATAGAAGATTGGCTGGCTGGCAGAAAGCAGAGAGTATGCATGAATGGGTCTTTTTCTGATTGGCAGGATGTGACAAGTGGAGTCCCACAGGAGTCTGCACTGGGGCCTCAACTTTTTGCAATTTACATCAATGACTTAGATGAGGGGAGTGAAGACATGGTAGCTAAATTTGCAAAGGACACAAAGATAGGTAGGAAAGTACGTTGTCAAGAGTATGAGAAGGTTGCAGATGGATATAGATAGGTTGAATGAGTGTGCAAGGATCTGGCAAATTGTGTTTAATGTGAGAAAATGTGAAATTGTTCACTTTGGCAGGAAGAACAAAAAAGCATTATTCTAAGTTGCAGAGGGATCTCAGTGTTCTGGTACATGAGTCAGAAAAAGTTAGTATGTAGGTACAGCAAGTAATTAAGAAGGCTGATGGATTGCTATCCTTTATTCTGAGAGGGATTGAACATAAAAGTAAGAATGTTATGCTTCAGTTATACAGGGCATTGGCGAGGCCACACCTCAAATACTGTGTGCAATTTTGGTCTCCTTATTTAAGGAAGGATGTAAATGCATTGGAGGCGGTTCAAAGGAGGTTTACTAGATTGATACCTTGAATGAGTGGGTTGTCTTATGAGGAAAGGTTGGACAGACTGGGTTTGTTTCCACTGGAGTTTAGAAGAGTGAGGGCTGATTTGATTGAAGCATACAAGATCTCGAATGGCCTTGATAAGGTGGACGTCAAAAGGATGTTTCCTCTCGTGGGTGAGTCCAGAACTTGGGGGCACTGTTTTAAAATTAGGGGTCGCCCTTCTAGGACAGAGATGAGGAGAAATTTTCTCTCTCAGAGAGTTGTGCGACTTTGGAATTCTTTGCGTCAGATGGTGGTGGAGGCAGGGTCATTGAATATTTTTAAGGCAGAAGTAGGTAGATTCTTGTTAGGTGAGGGTATCAAAGGTTATTGGGGTTAGATGGGAATGTGGAAATCGAAACACAAGAAGATCAGCCATGATCTTATTAAATGGCGGAGCAGGCTTGAGGGGACGAATAGCCTATTCTTGTTCCTATTTCTTATGTTGTTGTGTTCTTATGATCAACATAAAATTAGCCATGAGCACAAAGCTGACAATCCTGGAAAGCTGCATCCCAGTAAATTTGACATTAGAATGCGAGCGTTGGACAATGAGAGAAGCAATGCCAAGAAGAATTGAAGCTTTAGAGTTGTTGTCTTGGAGGCGAATGATGATGTCTTGGACAAGTCACACTATCAATGAAGAGATGTTAGCAAAATCTGATACCAAAAGACTCTGCTGACCAAGATCAGGCAGAGATAATTATTTCTTGGGCACATAACAAGAACTTATGATTTAGAAAGTCTGTTGCTGATGGGAAATATCGATTTTAAAAGAGATTGAGATAAACAAAGAACAACATTTTTAAGAGCCTCACAAACCGCATTAATGTACCTTTGTATCTTTGGGATGTTTATAGTGTCCTCCACCATGAAGACTGATGCAAAATATTGATTTGAATTATCTGCCATTTCCCTGTTCCCCATTATCAATTCTCCAGTCACATGCTCCAAGGGCCCCACGCTCACTTTAGCCACTCTCTTTCTTTTTATATATCCGTTGAAGTTTTTGCTGTTTGTTTTCATATTTCGTGCCAATTTACTTTCATAATCAATTTTCTCCCTCTTTATTAGCTCTTTAGTCAACTGCTGCTAGTCCTAAAAAATTTCCAATCCTATGGCCTACCACTAGTTTTTATCGCTGTGTATGCCTTCATTTTTGATTGAATACTTTCCTTGACCACCTTTGTTAACCATGGGTGCTTCATTCTTCTCATCGAGTCCTTCTTTTTGACTGGGATAAATCTTTGCTGAGCATTATGAAATGTCTGCTTAAATACCTGCCACTGCTCATCTGCTGACCTTCCCCTTAGTCTATTTTCCTAGCCCATTTTAGAACTTTTTCTTCATATCTCTGTAATTGCCCTTATTTAAGTTGAGGACATTGGTTTGAGAACCGAGTTGCTCGCCCTCAAACTGAATTTGAAATTCTACCATGTTGAGAATCGTTCCCCCTAGAGGATCCTTAACTACGATACCTCTTATTAATCCCACCTCATTACACATTACTAGATCTAAAATAGCCTGTTCCTGGGTAGGTTCTGCAGTGTTTTGCTCTAAGAAACAATCCCTGATGCACTCTACAAATTTGTCTTCCATGTTATCCCTGCCAATCTGATTTGTCCAGTCCAATTGCAGATTAAAATCACCCATGACAATTGTAGCGCCCTTCTACATGCCTCCATTATTTCCCGATTTATACTTTGTCTTACAGTGAGGCAACTCTTCGGGGGCCTATAGATGACTCCCACCCTGTGACTTCTTCCCCTTGCTATTCCTTATTTCCACCCAAACTGATTCCACATCACGATCTATTGCACCTATATCACTGCTCATCACCTCACTGATACCTTCCTTTATTAACAATGCTACCCCACCTCTTTTTCCTTTTTGCCCATTTTCCCAGAACATCGAATACCCTTGAATATTGAGTTCCCAGTCTTGGTCACCCTGCAATCACCTCTTTGAAATAGCTATCAAGTCATGTTCATTTATTTCTATTTGTGCTGTCAACTCATCTATCTTGTTACAAACTTTGCATGCATTTAGATAAAGAGCCTTACACTTTGACTTTTTACCATTATTACTCATTCTGGTTCTAATTTCTGCTTCACTCTTCTGCTTATATTTTCTGCCCCTTCCTGTCACACTTTGATTATAGTTCACCTCTCCACTACCTTGCACGCCTGCTCTCTCATTTCTTTTTGATTTTTTAAACTTCCCTTCAATTAGTTTAAAGTCCTATCTACAACCCTAGTTATACAATTCACCAGGACACTGGTCCCAGCGTGGTTTAAAAGAAGCCTGCCCCAACAGAACAGCTCTCTCCTTCCCCAGTGCTGGTGCCAGTGCCCCATGAATCAGAACTCATTTCTCCCAAGCCAATCTTTGAGCCATGCATTTACCTCTCTAATCTTATTTACCTTGCGCCAATTTGCACATGTATCAGGTAGTAATCCAGAGATTATTACCTTTGTGGTTCTGCTTTTTAATTTAGCCCCAAGCTGCTCGTACTCCTTCAGGGCTTGTATGCCATGGTCTCCGAGGGTGGGGATAGATTCCTTAAAGATGGAATGCCAGCGCCCAGCTGGTTCCACAAGTCATGGAGAGGCAGAGGTCTTTGACAAAGGTAAGAGTGCAGTGCACAGATGTGAGAGTGTTGGAATGTGTAAACGTTGTTGTGTTGTCTCATCTGTAATGGAAACCTCAAACCTCAAACCTGGAGTCCCCATTGTTCATTGAAAAACCATGGCACCATGATGCAGATCTCCATTGTCTCACCAGCCTGCCTGGTATGCACAGTGACAGTGAGATGACTTAAACTAATAACGTGTCATTTTGCTCCTCTAGAATTGCCATCCAACCGATGAGTGCAGCACCCTGATGAGCCACCCTTGAGGCCAGAGGACCAGTGCCCGTCAGATGCACCTGCATTGCACCCCCTCTCTGCACCAGGCACTAGCGCAGATACCAGTGGCATTAGATCGTCGGCTACAATGTCAGTGCACAGCGGTGAGGGCACAGCACACTCACATGAGGAGCAGCGGACGTAAAGAGTATCCAGGGCACTGGCAGTCGGAGGACTGCTGGAGACAAGGACCATGCTGGGTCCGAGGCAGATGATAAGCTTCTGCAGTCGTCCATTAGGCGGCAAATGCTGGATGTCCAGTGGGATGGCAGGAGGATCTAGCGAAGATTCCTGAGGGTTTGTGTGCCATGGTCTCTGTTATGGAGGAGTCCGTGCGGAGCATGAGGTATGTATTGACCCCCATCGCCGCGTGCACTGCCTCCTCCATTGAGAGAGTGACGACTCTCATGGAGAGGCTGCTCCAGGAACAGAATCAGGGGTTCTGGGGTTGTGCTTAGACCTGCAAGCCTTCACATAGGCAATGACCTCAGGAAGTCACTGCCAGTGGGAGAGATGGATGAGGCATCTCTGCTAGATGCCCGTCCATCAATGGCGAGCAGGGAGTTCCAGATTGACCTCATGTTGGCACACAAGCTTCTTGCCATCTCTGTGGGCTCCTCTCAGGGCACTCTGGATGATGGCAGCAACTCTTCCGTCCCTCTTCCAGTGACCGTGGCATCTGATGAGGCTGCGATGTCTGAGGAGTTTCCCAGCCGTGGCACTGGACGCTCGCTCCCAGGCAGGGCCTGCACAGGCCCCCTGGGCCAGAGGATGACTGCCAAGGTCATCAAGGCCCACAAGACAGCAGAGACAGCAGGCTGCCTCCAATGCCGGTGCCAGCGAGGGGTGGGTCACCAAGACACAGCTCTCGCAAACATAAGTTTAAGGCACCTTGAGCACAAGATCTTCTGTTCTTCCATGTTTTGTTAATTTGTTTAGTGCTGTGACCATTAACACCTTATAATGTTATGTTCATTTTCTGTGAGTGCCAACAATATATAAATTATGCTTTTGTGTTACTGGCCTGAGTATGCTTCACTTGTTTTGTAGGTGCAGAGCGTGCTAGTATCTCATGCTGGACGTGAATGGCTCTAAACTTTATTGCACAAGTACTGAGTAGACTTTGGAAAGGATCATTTCAAACATTCAGTAAGGAGGCGGCACCCCAGCATGAGGTGACAGCAGTGCATTGTTGGCCTAGCTGAAGGAGTGTTGAATCAAGGACTCACTGGTGCCCCTGCCTTCCTGAAGGCTCCAGTGGTCTGTCTCCACGTCCTCACTATGTTCTTCCCCAGTCTCCTCTTCTGATCCACCACTGGAGTCATCATCTGTGGCTTGTGGAGCTGCCTCAAGATCCTCTTCCTTCATTGGGTCCCCCCTTACCAGGGCCAGATTGCAGAGAGTGCAGCATGCAACCACTATCAGAGACACATGCTCTGGAGGATATTGTAGTGCTCCCCTGAATGGTCCAGACATCTGAATCTCATCTTCAGCAGACCTATGGACTCATCTATCACCACTCTTGAGGAGGCATGACTCCCATTATACATCTGCTCTGGTTCTGTTCTTGGGTGCTGGAGAGGCATCATAAGGCACCTTTTCATTGGATAGCCCTTGTCACCCAGCAGCCATCCATGCAGAGGAGCTGGAGTCATGAACAGCCTTGGCACTTCTGAGTGTCAGGGGATGTATGCGTCATGGAAGCTGCCAGGGTACCTTGCACAGACTTGTAGAATCTGAATCTTCTGGTCACAAACTATCTGGACGTTCAAGGAGTGGAATCCCTTCCTGCTGATGAAGGCACCGGGCTGACCCGCTGGCACCTTGATGGCCACATGTGTGCAGTTGATGGCACCATGGGTGCGTGGGAACCCAGCAATCGCAGCAAAGCCTCTAGCTCGCTCAGCCTGGCTGGCCTCACCCACATGGAAATGAATAAATGTCATCACCCGCCTGAACAGAGCTTTTGTCACCAACTTGATGCAACTGTGGACAGCTGATTGGGACACTCCACACAGATTTCCTACTGACCCTTGGAAAGAGCCAGAGGCATAGATATTGTGGGCCACTGTGACGGTCAGAGCCACTAGCATGGAGTGTCCACCTGCACATTTTGATGTGATCTCTGGCCCAATCATCTGATAAATTGAGGTCACTGTCTCCCTGGAGAGACAGAGCCTCCTTCAGCACTGAGCGTCTAACATGCTGAGGTAGCTACATCGCTGCCTGTAAACCTTGGCAGCAGGATAGTGGCTCCTTCTGCGGCCCTTTCCGCCTTGGACCCCCTGCTGGCCCTGTACCCCTTTTGCCTGCGCCTCTCCTCCCACAGGTAGCTCCCTTGGACGCTGCCTATGGACACTTGGCCTCCTTTCCCTTCTGCTCTTCTCTTCCCCCTTAGATGAGATACCACCAATGGAGTAAACAATCTCCATTACCAGGGTAACAGAAGGCTGTCTAGTTACTGGAAGGGTCCACATGGTATAAATCCTCCAGGAGCCTTGGAGACACAATGAGTCCTGAAATGAAGGCTAACAGTGCAAAAACTGAAGCTGAAAACAGAGATAAAGCTGTCAAGTTTCACTAAAGAGCCAGAAGAAAACTATCTCCTAAACTCCTCACTAATCACAATGGCAATGCTCCAAACCATTTCTATCCTGCCCTTGGATCACAATTCATTAAAAACAGGTTGCCCACCTGCCCTTTTTCACTGTGCGATGAGCACAAAATCACACTCACAACATAAAATCATGGACAATAAGCTTTTTAATGGCCTTAATTTGCACTTTAATTGCCGGCAGCACAGCTCCAGCTCCCGTGTGTGCCGGCTGACCTCAATATTGCTCACGTGCGTGAAGATGTCAGGACTCACACCCGACAACATTTTGCGCAATTTCATGTATGTTTGGATGGGGCACGCGTCCTATCTCTGAATGGAAAATTCAGACCAATGTGTATTTTCACCCAACACATTTTAAAAGGCACAATCTCTAGCGATCCAAGATTAAAGATGATACTTACTCTAAAATATACCTGCTAGATTGTTTACGTTTCAATTTTGCTGTGACAGTAAACCAGCAGCATTCTAAAACTATTTAGCCCAAGAGCCTTGAGTTCATAACAGCAGAATAGGGACAAACTAAAGCATTATGAAATTACTTTGTTGTTTCATGTACAACAACAGAAAAATATAATGTTCCATTCAGATGATGGATATATTTCTTTGAATTGTAACAAGTTCTTGGTACTGAATTGAAGGCACAGTGTATTTGCCTGCCAGGCTTTTCTGTTTCTTTAAAAACAAGGATAATGTGTCATTCAAGCACAATAGCCCAGAATTTACTGGAGTGGAGTATCTTCCAATGTACCCCATCCCTGATACTTCAGCTCAATCTTTTCACTCCACAAATTGCTGGAAGATACAAAAGTCAATGGGACCTTAACAATGGAACCAAGAGTGTATCTCTTCAACCAGTGAGATTTAAGGACTGAGAAAGAATTGAAAGAACAATGGCACTATAATATCCTTAACCAAAGTCACAAACAACATTCTCTATTATTGTCATTGTGGTGTACTATCCTTCTTTTTTGGCTTTTCTGCAGCCTTTGATATAGTTCACTGCACAACATTCTCCTATGCCTATCCTCTATGGTCCAGCTCAGTATGACTGCGCTCACCTTGATACCACTCTTAGCTACCTGATCATAGCCAAGTCATCTGGATTCACTTCTGAAACACACTGTTACCTCCATTGTCACCCAAGGACCTATCCCCTCCTCTTGGTAATATTCAACCATAATCATGAGGATTGTTTCCACAAACATAGTAGCAACACTCAGCTCTAGATCTCCATCAACTCCCTTGACTCATCAAATACCTAAGTATTGTCAAACTGGTTGTTCAGCATCCAGTTTGGATGGACTGTAACTTCCTTAGCTAAATACTGGTATGACTGAAGCCATCATCTTCATCCCCACCACAAGCTCCAAACCCTTGCCACCAATTTCACCCAGTGTCTCAAGCTGAACCAAGCTGTTCGCAATCTCAACATCCTGTTCAGTTCTAAACTCAGCATCTGAGAAAAATCCTCCCGGTCACAAAACCCTTCTACTTCTACTTCCAGAATATCATTGCCTCCATCCCTCAGCCCATCTTCTGCTGATAAATATCTATGCCTTTATCACTTGTAGATTCAACTATTCCAAAGCTCTTATGGCTATTCTCCCATCGCTCAAAATCTGTAATCATCAGATATACCAAACTTTTGATGTGCATATGCTATTCAGTGAGGGGCCAGATGGTTCAGTTAAACAGCTAGTGTGTGGATCAAATTAATGCCAACAACACAGGGTTCAACCCCTGTTCCAACTGAGATAGACTTGGGGCCTGCCTCCTCGCCCAGCAGTAGTAAATAAATCACGGCACTTTACCATGGTTTGGTGAATAACTGCCAATGACAGTTATTAGAGCCTAAGAAGATGATCCTATCCACACCACTCCAGCCCACCTATCAACAACATCCTTCTGGACTTATATTAGTTCCTGGCTCCCAATATCCACAGTTAAGAATTCTCATCCTTTTGTTTATATTCCAAAGAATGATGCATATCCAGCCAGTTCGCCATAGCACTGACAATTTCTTGCACTTGCAAATTGCCTTCACAGTTCTCCAATGTATTTGAAACCCACTAATGTACTGGGGTTTTCAAAGTCACAGCAATGCAAACTATCTTTTTGAGGACAACCAAGCTTGCTAGTGTAGTATTTAATCATTCAATTGTTTGCTGTTTGATTATGTGTGTCTGTTGATTCTTAATATCCTGTTCCATGTGTTGCTGTCAAGCCTTTGTGTCATTATACAGAGAAACAGAAATCAAGTTGAAGGCAGGCAGCTGGAAGCATGAGAGAAACCATTTTTAAAAACACTTGTAAATAAAGTTCCTGCATACATGGAACCTAGTGTCTCATATCTGTATGTCTCCAAGGCACAGTACACAACAATTGATGGAGAATAGTTTAAATTTACTGGCTCCAGCACATCTCCTTTCTTCGCTCAGTGATCCACCCACGCCGTGGGATCAATGTATTGCAGGCTTCAAGAACTGCTTGCTCACTACAATCCAGATGAGGCAGCGATCCACAAGAAGGCAATACTTGCACATTGTCTTAGAGCTGAAGGCCAGCAAATGTTCGAGCAGCTCACAGGAGACACTTCTATATTTGATACGGTGGTAAGTGCTCTCAAAAAATACTTCAGGCCAAACAAAAGTGTGATGATCAAATGACATACATTCTGGCAGAGATGCCTGAAAGCTTGTCACTTCAAAAATGTGCAAAATTGTGGAATACTCATTGATCCACAACACTATGTCCAACTCAAGGGAAAAAGTGTAACTCATGCTCAAAGTGGAAGCACTTTGCAAAGGTGTGTTCAGGTCGTTGGTGAAGAGGACTTCATCAGTTCAGCACGTAGGGGAGTCTCTTCCTGAATGTGTGGTATAAGCTGCGTACACCATCACAAATGATAAAGCACCAGGTAATTTTAAGGAATGCTCAGTCAAGATTGTAGACATTTCAGTGTCACTTCTCGACTTTGGCATGAAAGTATTGACCAACAAACTCCACCATCGTTATTTTTTGCAACTTCCTCTCACTCATGCAACAAATACTCTTCAAGCTTAAACAAAAACAGAATTACCTGGAAAAACTCAGCAGGTATGGCAGCATCGGCAGAGAAGAACAAAGTTGACATTTCGAGTCCTCATGACCCTTCAACAGAACTAAGTAAAAATAGGAGAGGGGTGAAATATAAGCTGGTTTAAGGTGGGGGGGTGGGGGGAGAGAAGTGGGGTGGGGGGGGGCTGGTGGTTGTAGGGACAAGCAAGCAGTGATAGGAGCAGATAATCAAAAGATGTCACAGACAAAAGAACAAAGAGGTGTTGAAGGTGGTGATATTATCTAAACGAATGTGCTAATTAAGAATGGATAGCAGGACAGGCAAGGTACAGATAGCTCTAGTGGGGGTGGGGTGAAATAAGACTAAAAGGGCATAAAAGGTATGGATTTAAAAATAATGGAAATAGATGGGAAAAGAAAAATCTATATAAATTATTGGAAAAAACAAAAGGGAGGGGGAACAAATGGAAAAGGGATGGGGATGGAGGAGGGAGTTCAAGATCTAAAGTTGTTTAACTCAATATTCAGTCCGGAAGGCAGTCAAGTGCCTAGTCGGAAGATGAGGTGCTGTTCCTCCACTTTGCGTTGAGCTTCACTGGAACAATGCAACAAGCCAAGGACAGACATTTGGGCAAAAGAGCAGAGTGGAGTATTAAAATAGCAGGCGATAGGGAGTTCTGGGTCATTTTTGCGGACAGACCAAAGGTGTTCTGCAAAGCGGTCGCCCAGTCTGCGTTTGGTCTCTCCAATGTAGAGGAGACCGCATTGGGAGCAACGAATGCAGTAGTCTAAGTTGGGGAAATGCAAGTGAAATGCTGCTTCACTTGAAAGGAGTGTTTGGGCCCTTGGACGGTGAGGAGAGAGGAAGTGAAGGGGCAGGTGTTGCATATTTTGCGTATGCATGGGGAAGTGTCGTAGGTGGGGGCTGAGGAGTAGGGGGTGATGGAGGAGTGGACCAGGGTGTCACGGAGGGAACAATCCCTACGGAATGCCGCCGGGGGGTGAAGGGAAGATGTGTTTGGTGGTGGCATCATGCTGGAGTTGGCGGAAATGGCGGACGATGATCCTTTGAATGCGGAGGCTGGTGGGGTGATAAGTGAGGACAAGGGGGACCCTATCATGTTTCTGGGAGGGAGGAGAAGGCATGAGGGCGGATGCATGGGAGATGGGCCAGACGCGGTTGAGGGCCCTGTCAATGACCGTGGGTGGAAAACCTCGGTTAAGGAAGAAGGAGGACATGTCAGAGGAACTGTTTTTGAAGGTAGCATCATCAGAACAGATGCGATGGAGTCGAAGGAACTGAGAGAATGGGATGGAGTCATTACAGGAAGCGGGGTGTGAGGACCTGTAGTCGAGGTAGCTGTGGGAGTCGGTAGGCTTGTAATGGATATTGGTGGACAGTCTATCACCAGAAATTGAGACAGAGAGGTCAAGGAAGGGAAGGGAAGTGTCAGAGATGGACCATGTGAAAATGATGGAGGGGTGGAAATTGGAAGCAAAATTAATACATTTTTCCAGGTCCAGATGAGATCATGAAGCAGCACTGAAATAATCATCGATGTACTGGAGAAAGAGTTGTGGGAGGGGGCCGGAGTAGGACTGGAACAAGGAATGTTCCACATACCCCATAAAGAGACAGGCATAGCTGGGGCCCATGTGGGTACCCATAGCCCCACCTTTTATTTGGAGGAAGTGAGAGGAGTTAAAGGAGAAATTGGTAAGTGTGAGAACAAGTTCAGCCAGACGGAGGAGAGTAGTTATGGATGGGATTGTTCGGTCCTCTGAGCCCTCAGACCATCCCGGTGAGGGATAGAGGTGTAGAGGGATTGGATGTCCATGGTGAAGAGGAGGCAGTTGGGGCCAGGGAACTGGAAATTGTTGATGTGACGTAAGGTGTCAGAGGAATCACAGATGCAGGTGGGAAGGGACTGGACAAGGGGAGAGAGAAGGGAGTCAAGATAACGACAAATGAGTTCCGTGGGGCAGGATCAGGATGACACGATTAGTCTGCCGGGACAGTCCTGTTTGTGGATTTTGGGTAGGAGGTAGAAGCGGGCCGTCCGAGGTTGGGTGACTCTCAGGTTGGAAGCTGTGGGAGGAAGATCTCCAGAGGAGATGAGGTCAGTGACAGTCCTAGAAACAATGGCTTGATGTTCAGTGGTGGAATCATGGGCCAGGGAGAGATAGGAGGAAGTGTCTGCGAGTTGACGCTCAGCCTCCGCGAGGTAGAGGTCAATGTGCCAGACAACAGCACCACCCTTGTCAGCGGGTTTGTTCCAGTGAATCTCAACGCAAACTGGAGGAACAGCACCTCATCTTCCAACTAGGCACTTTACAGCCTTCTGGACTTAATATTGAGTTCAACAACTTTAGATCTTGAACTCCCTCCTCCATCCCATCCCCTTTCCGTTTCTTCCCCCTCCCTTTGGTTTTTTCCAATAATTTATATAGATTTTTCTTTTCCCACCTATTTCCATTATTTTTAAATCCATACCTTTTATGCCCTTTTAGTCTTATTACACCCCACCCCCACTAGAGCTGTACCTTCCATGTCCTGCCTTCCATTCTTAATTAGCACATTCGTTTAGATAATATCACCACCTTCAACACCTCTTTGTTCTTTTGTCTGTGACATCTTTTGATTATCTGCTCCTATCACTGCTTGCTTGTCCCTACAACCACCAACCCCCCCTCCCACTTCTCTCCCCCCACCCCCCCACCTTAAACCAGCTTATATTTCACCCCTCTCCTATTTTTACTTAGTTCTGTTGAAGGGTCATGAGGACTCGAAACGTCAACTTTGTTCTTCTCCGCCAATGCTGCCAGACCTGCTGAGTTTTTCCAGGTATTTCTGTTTTTGTTTTGGATTTCCAGCATCCGCAGTTTCTTGTTTTTAACTCAAGCTTATCATGATTCTATTTTTCCAGTTTTGGAAATGATCACAGTTCCAGTGTACTACAAAAACATTACAATTGATAGGTTCCTGTTCTACGTAGCTAAAGGCAGAAGCCTTATGGGGTAAACCTGTTCAATAAGCTTGGCTTCAAAGTTGAAGACCCCACCAGAGCACACATTAACATGCTCAGTGACACAGATTATACCACAGAATTTATTTACCGGATTTGGGGAGATTAAGGGGAACTGTCATGCTCCTTACGTTGACACATCGATTTTGCTGGTTTCACAAAATTTGAGACAGTTGTCATTTGCAACCTGTGCCGAAATGTCACAGTAGCTGAAATGACTAGAAGCAGGCAGTATCATTGAGTGAATCATCTCATTATCATGGATATTGAATCTAGTAATTGCACAACGCAAAAATGGCAAATTTAGGCTATCTGTCAACCTTAAGGCGATCAACAAAGCAATCAATCCAGATAAGTATCCACTTCCTGCAATCCAAGAATTATCAGCATCATTTCATTACTTCACAGTCTACATGAAGCTTGACATGAGACAGAGCTATCTTCAGTTACCACTAGCAGAGCAAAGCTGATATCTTACAGCTTTTGTTACTCATGAAGGCATGTTTCAGTACTGCAGTCCACCCAATGGACTAAGTTCAGTGCCTAGTGCAATCCAGTGGATCATTTCTTCAGTCTTGTCACACTTTGAAGGGACAGGAACCTGCTTGATAACATCATTGTCCATGGAAGGGACAAAGCAGGACATGATCAATGGTTCTCACTATACTCGAACAACATGATTTGACACTCAACAAGGACAAATGCATATTCGCGGCATCCGAATTTGACTTTCTAGGAAATATGGTGACAGCAGCTGGAGAAACACCTATACATGACAACATCAAAGCCATTCATGTGCTTTCAACCCTGTCTATTGTGAAAGAGTTGGCATCATTCCTCAGTACTACCAACTTCTATCACAAATCCAATCCTAGGTATGCAGAGATCGCGGAGCCTCTTCGGAAGGTATTCCTCAAAGATACACAATGGGAATGGACAATCATACAGCAAACAGCATTTGACATGTTAAACACAAAGATAGCATCTATATCTTTCCTCACGCCTTTCAGCCCACATTTGAAAATGTATGGCACAACAGATATGATAGGAGCTTTACTCTCACAATGCATTTAAGGAAGCAAAAGACCAATTGCTGCATGTCACGTGCATTGTTAGAAACTGATGCCAATATTCTACTGGAGAGCAGGAAGCTCTATATTTTTTTATTTTCACTTATGGGACGTGGGCGTCGCTGGCTAGATCAGCAAATATTGACAATCTCTAATTGTCCTTGAGAAGATAGTGGTGAGCTGCTTTCTTGAACTGCTGCAGTCCATGTGGTACACCCACAGTGCTGTAGAGAGAGGGAGTTCCAGGATTTTGACCCAGTGACAGTGAAGGAACAGTGATATATTTCCAAGTCAGGGTTGTGAGTGGCTTGAAGGGGAAATTCCATGTGGTGATGTTCCCAAGGCCCTTGTCCTTCTAAATGGTAGCATCGTGGGTTTGGAAGATGCTCTCTAAGGCACCTTGGTGAGTTCCTGCAGTGCATCTTGTAGATGGTGCCAACTGTTGCTACTGTGTGTCAGTGGTGGAGGGAGTGAATGTTTGTGGATGGGGTGCTAATCAAGTGGGTTGCTTTGTCCTGGATGGTGTCGAACTTCTTGAGTGTTGTTGGAGCTGCACTCATCCAGGCAAGTGGAGAGTATTCCATGACACTCCTAACTTGTGCCTTGTAGATGGTGAACATACTTTGCGAAGTCAGGAGGTGAGTTACTCACCGCAGGATTCCTAGCCTCTGGCCTGCTCTTGTAGCCACAGTATTTATGTGGCTAGTCCAGTTCAGTTTCTGGTCAATGGTAACCCCCTGGATGTTGATAGTAGGGAATTCAGTGATGGTAAAGCCGTAGAACGTCAAGGGGCGATGGTTAGATTCTCTCCTTTTGGAAATTGTCATTGCCTGGCACTTGTGTGGCAAGAATGTTACTTCCCACTTGTCAGCCCAAGCCTGCATCTGTGCTTGTGAATATTGGCATATGCATTTCTAAGGCAGAAAGTTCACTCTCTCCATACCGATCACCAAGTGCTGACTATATCGTTAGCCACATCAGGATTTGGTCATCACCTATACGGATCTATAGATGGTCAGATTGCCTTCATCAGTATACCTTCAAGGTCAAATATCTCACAGGTTCACGCAACCAAATATCTGACATGCTTAGCCGTATTTTTATCACAGTGAGCGTTAGTGATAGCAAGGCAACTTGTGACATTGAAGGCTTTGTGATCACATGTGACCACGAATCTCATTAAACGAGATGAGTTGAAGACAGGATCGGCGACAGACAGTTTACTGTAAAAATAAAGCCAGTACCTAAAAACTGAGTGGCCTCATGCAATACAGGAAAAACTAATCCTATGCTACAGAGTAGGCAATTAACTCACATTGCTTGATGACAACTGTATCGCATGTGGAACTCGAACAGTTATGCCAAAAGTGTTACAGCAATGTGTATTGCATCTTGCCCATGAAGGACATCCAGCTGTTGTTAAGGTGAAACAACAATCCCGTGAAACAGTCTGGTGGTCAGCAATAGATGATACAGTGAACTGATATGAGACCATACTCATGCAGGTCAGTGCTTGGTATCCTGAGAGCTTCCATTCTGTGGCCTTATAGAAGAGTACATTAGAAACTGCATAACATGTACAGTCAGTGAAAAATCTGTTAAACTATGTCCCGCACCTATACAACTGACCCCAGGGCCAACAAAACCATGGCAACAATTCCAAGTAGATATTTTTAGAGAAGAGAAAGCAGCCCCAAGGAATCAACATGTTTCGTTTGCAGCTCATGATCTACATAACAAATGGCTGCAAATCACTACAATAAATTCCATAACAACCACTTTGGCCTTTTAGACAAATTGTTTACAAAATAGAGTTTGCTGGAGACTATCATTGTGGACAATGGACTGCAACTTCAGAGTATAGGGCAAGGACAGTATTCCCAATGGCTGTGAAGGTGACCAAGGTTGTGAATTTTTGTGCATCAAGCTCATTCCAGGCTGGAGCAGGTGATATTTGCAACACCTGCCAGTTCACCTTCCACTGTTGCATAAGAAAAGTCATTGGCTCTGTAGGCAGGAAAGCTGAAATATTTTATTCTCTCTTGCCAGAGAGAAGCAGGCAGAGTGAACACTTGGCTTTGCAAGAATTGTGAGTTTCACCATGGTGCAGGGTGTTATGCACGTGTTGCTTTGTGGGTGCTGCATTTAAGTTCTGAGATGCACTGATTTGAGACCATACTCAGTGCAGTGCACTGTACCTTCTACATTTCAACCACCACAACACACCAGAAGGTGGCTATTGGGCAATAGGGTCTATCCACTCATCACTTGACTTAATACTCTCAAGTGCAACTCATGCACGTGTGGGCAGCTTGCCTGTACTGAAGATCATGTTGCTACACAAAATGTGATCAAGCATGCTAGTCCTGTGCTGAAATAACAGTTCCACTGTCTGTTCCACACTGGAGGAGCCTGGCAGTAACATGCAGTGCTGGTGCCAAGATTTGGCGTGAGTTGCTGCAAGCTGCACTATCTCACCATGATGAGGAATCGGCTCTTGCCACTAGGTATACAGGTGAACAGCTGACGAAGAGGAAGAGGGGGAGGAGGAACAAATGGAGGAAAAGGAGGAGGAGAAAAGTAAGAGGAAATCAACACATCAACTTCCCAGGTAGTCTGTTATCAATTCATCTGAACGCTAATCCATTTCCCCATTCATCAACAATCCCATATCTTACTCTCCTCCTGTTACTAACCATCAAAGCATCCACTTTGGCCAGAACAGAAAATAAAGGTTGCAACAAAACAAACATTTCAAACCAAACTGATAAATTAATAGGTCAACTAATCAACCTGCGCATTCCCTTAGTGCCTGTCTTCTGTGTGCCTTTCCTGTCTTAATGTTACCCCAGTGGCTGCAGCATAACTGGTGGAAGGTTGCTGACTTTCAGTTGGGGAGAGATCAAATGAGCAAAAGAGAGCAGGACAACCTAGAGTAGGTCTGGCCTAGAAGGCTTGGCTTCAGCAGCAGTCTGGGCTGGCTGCCAGGTAACAGCAAGGGCACTGGTGGAGTGGCAGTGATTGTTAAACCTCTAACAGCTATTTGGTGAAGGAGGAGGCCAGAAGTCAATCCTTACTCAGTTTACAATTATTCACAATGTAAGACATTACAAGCGTACAGTTCCTAACCTTACTCACCACCCCAGTGTCAATGAGTTTTTTTTTATTCATTCATGGGATGTGGGCTTTGCTGGCTGGGCCAGCATTTATTGCCCATCCCTAGTTGCCCTTATGAAGGTGGTGGTGAGCCGCCTTCTTGAACCGCTGCAGTCCATCTGGTGTAGGTACACTCACAGTGCTGTTAGGGAGGGAGTTTCAGGATTTTGACCTAGTGACAGTGAAGGAACAGTGATATATTTCCAAGTTAGGATGATGAGTGGCTTGGAGGAGAACTTCCAGGTGGTGTTTAAGTGTCTCTTTATATGTGCTCAAGTAATGAATGCCCTCCACCTGTTTAACTTTACCCTTAATTTATACTGTAAGCAGTGGTAGGAAAATGAATGCTGACATTCTGAGAGAGGTGAGCAGGTTCATGCTCCAGGGTAGCACTGCTACAACTCTGGGGCAGCACCTCAGCAATCCTAGCAGTGTGTTGGAGGATAGACTGCTGTGGCATCCTGCAAGTCTCGTTGAACACTAATATCCACAGATATGTTGACAGCAGTCTGAGCGTGCATGGCAGCAATCAGAGATTGAATGATAGCAGGCCAGGCTCTCACCCCAGCACTCAAGTGGTGGGTGGCTTCTGAAATAGCTGCAATGGAAGCTGAGACATCAGCCATCAGACACTGAGGGCAGAACTTTTCGTGCCCACTGGCATCGGGTGTGTTCAGTGGCGTGAGCGGATAATATGGCAAGAAGGCCAAAAATCAGTGTCACGACGTCATGAAACCAGTTTGCGATCGTCCGCTCAGCCCATCACTCGTGGGCCACGTTTCCCGACATCGGTAATACATCAGCATCTCATTATAAGGCTAGCCTGTTGGACTCATTCTACCCCTTTGGATTATCCGGCAATCATGCCAACATGTTTCACAACAGGATATAAAAGGTGTGCACTTGGCGGGCTGCATTTGACGGGAACTCAGAGGTGAGTGCACAGTAACATTGCAGAGGGCTTGCGAGGGATGCCTGTTGGACTTCAAGGTTAAAGCGTGTTGTGGGGGTGGTGGCAAAGGCTGCCCTGCCATTCAGGTGACTTTGTGGGGGGGCAAAGGCTGTCCTGTGGTTCAAGGTAGCGCACAAGCAAGTGTAGGAGGGGTGGGGCGGCGGGGGGGGGGGGCGCTAGTGGGCAAGGGAAGCAACCACGCATTAGGGCCACATTGTATAAGGGGACCATTCATCTGCATCTGAGACAGTTCAGGTGCAGCCACATTGACATGTGTGGAGTTGAGCCTCTAGCTTATCTGCCCAAAAGCAACGCAGAGGCATCAAAATGCCACCAATTGCTCCAGAGCTTTTCACCCCTCGGGTACAGACTGCAAACTAATGAGTGCTTTAGTGGACTGCAGAACAGCTTAAATGACTGGGCACATTGTACAATCTCATTGCTAAATCTGGCCATGGAGCTGTCATTGATGGAGGCGCTCACAGCCCCTTGCAGTGTCATCATTCCGGTTTGGACCAGTCTCCCCCATGGTTCAAGCTAACAGTGCAGCCTTGCAGTGTGGGTTAGGCGAATGTGTGCGCCTGAGCTGAGAGCACAGCTTGCAGTCCAATGGGCAAAGCTGCTGCCAATCGGTCAGGTGGAGTGGGCAGAGGTGGATGGAGTTTCGGGCAGCCATGCAGAGCACTAATCTCTGGCTATCCAAGTGGTGGCTACACTCTCCAGGATGCATTAAGGGGCCTTCAGAATTAACTAATATAGGTTCTTAGTGCACCCATGCTAGTCCACGTGTCTCACTCTTTCATCCTGCAGGAGGAGTATATCAGGAGCATGGAGCTGGTGAACTAGCTGTATGCCTCGTGGTGTACAGAGAGCAAAGACAATGGAGAAGAGAGTGACTAAGGTGCCTGGCTTCACGGGGGGAGGAGCAGCACCCTCTGGAAGAAGGGGTGGCTGGGGCTCCTGCACACACTGCTGAAGAGCCACAGTGGGCTGCCACTGGTCGGCGCCTAGCTAGACCCAGGGTCTATAGACGAGAACAGTGTCACCAAAGACTGCACATGGCCAGGGAACTGGTTGGTCACATCTGCCAGCTGCTGCAGGATTTGGTGCCACGTGGGCATGGAGGGCATCCACTGCCAGTGGCCGCAAAAGTGACCGTGGTGCTCAATTTCTATGCCAGTGGCTCCTTTCAGGGTTCCACAGGTGACCTCTGTGGGATATCACAAGCCTCCACCCATAAATGCATCCATCAGGTTACACATACCATCTTTGCGAGGGCTCATAACTGTGCATTTCACCTGGGACTGGGACAGCCAGGATGCAAGAGCAATAAGATTTGCCCTGATCTCAGGTTTCCAACAACTGCAGGGTGCATCGACTGCACTCATGTGACACTCAGATCTCTGTTGCAACACATGGTCAACTATGTCAGCTGCAAGGGCTTCCATTTGCTGAATGCGCAGCTGGTGCATGACCATCGCAAATGCATCCTGCAGGTCTGTGCAGGGAATGTGCACATCTCCTACATTCTCAGTTGGTCAGAGATTGCTGACATCTTCCAGGGTCCTCAGATGCTGCGGGGATGGCTCCTTGGGTGCAAGGGTTACCCATAGAGGATGTGGCTGAAGACACTCGTGCGGCGGCCTCAGACTGCAGCAGAGGAGAGCAACTTGCAGCTTGGTGGAGCAGACCATCTATGCTGAAAATGAGGTTCCAGTGCCCGGACCAGTCGGATGGAGCCCTGTGATATAGTCCACAGAGGGTGTCGCGCATCGTGATCGCCTGCTGCTCCGTTTACAACTGGCACTGCAACAGGGAGAGGAGCTGGCTGAGGAGGGGATGCAGGAGCTGGAGGATGAGAAAGGCATTGATGGTGATGGTGAGGAGGCCCTCGAAGGTGACGATGATGGCATTGAGGCCCTCATGCTGATCAGATGAGGCAAGCGCACTTGGGAAACACTCATAGCTGCTAGATTTGTGGAGGATGATGATGACATGCAGTGAGGAGACACCATAGATCCTCACATTGCATCTATGAATGTTTGACTCCAGTTTGGCTTATGGCAGCATACATACCCTCTGTGAGAATGTTCCTGTCATGGAGACGCAGTGGAGGCCCTAATAGTCGCTCAATTGCAGGACGATGATGACGACATGCAGTGAGGACACTCCAGAGATCTTCTCATAGCCTCTGAGAATGCCTTGTCTGGTCAAGGGCAGCTTGCTTGTGCTCTGTGATCAGGGTGATATCATGGAGACGCAGCCATGAAACTTTAAAAGCACCTGATCCTTTGTCCGCCTTCAGCGCCTGAGCCCTTCAGGAGCACAGCAGCACTGGTCACAGATGCTGAAGAGATGGGGGCCAGCCCCACCTTAAAGGTGCTGAGAGCACACAGAAAGAATGACTGAACTCTGTGACACCTGCCACAACATTCTAGCTGCAATGACCAGCACCGTCAAGGTGCAGGCATCAGTAAAGCGTCCAAGAAATGTGAGGGCAGACCATCACTTTGGTCTGAAGGCTGCACAAAGCACAGGGAAGAGGCCCTGGACTGAGGGTCCTGCCTTTATCTTGTACAGTAAGGTTTCACATCTGAGTGACACAAACACTGCTCATCAGAACGAGGAGCCATGGGCAGAGAGATATTTTTGTAAGTTTACTGACAATAGTGAACATTATGTACAAATGATTAACACCTGTGCTCAGGCTATGCAACTACATTCTCTTCTCCTGTTTAAAGACCTAAGGGGCCTTCACGACTCCTTGCAGGCATTGCCTGTCTTTCACCAGGACCTGATCAAAGTCTGGAACACGGACGCCTCACGACATAGCTCTCCCCCGTCAGGAGCACTGGCTATCGTCAGAGAGCCGCTGCTCAGGAATCTGCCCCTCCATCCCTTTCAGTGGCTGGCGGAGAGGAGGGCTGTGGCTGCCAGAGTGACCAGGATCGGGGACGTACTGGGTGGCGGAGGAATGGGCTGGATGCTGCCACAGGAGTTGGTGCATCGCGCGTCAATGGGCATCTGGCTTGTGGCCAATGCCATTCAAGACCTCAGGATGGTCGTGCTCGGACCTGAAGTCATACTGGGCCTTGAGGTAGTGTAGGTGAACGGTGGTCTTCCAGATGAGCGTACCCCTGCTTGGATGGATTTCCACATTGGCCCCAAGCCCCGAACCCTCCCTTGGGAGCCGCCTCGTGGAAATGACCTCCGTGTCCTTTAGCACAGCATGGAGGGGTTCCCTGTACAGGCTGCAGATGCACACTCTTCACTTCATTGCCCTTGCTCGCTGCCCAGACACGCCCTGGCGTGCCTTGTTGCCTTCTTGTGGTGGAGGTCCCTGTTGGGGGGCCCTCTATGGAGGTGTCCTCCTGCTTTCCATCGGGGACCTGGGGTGGAAGGTATTGCATGCAGCAGTCCCTATAATTGTATGATGTGTCGGTTCACGGACTCCCAAGATACCTGCCCTTTTTGCAGTCTTGTGGAGTCCGTGGACCACGTTTATATCGAGTGTTGTAGACCGCGCTCCTTTTTCAGTTATTTAAAGAACCTTTTGTTAATGTTTTGTTTGCACTTCAGTCCCACGCTCCTGATCTACGGGCACCCGGTGCGAAGGGGATGCCAGGAGGGAGGAGGACCTCTTCGTGAACCTGCTCCTGGGCCTGGCTAAGTTGGCCATTAACAGGTCCAGGCAGCAGGCGATCGAGAGGGTTGTCCAACCCGACTGCCTGCCCCTCTTCCGCGGCTACATTCGCGGCCGGGTGTCCCTGGAGAGGTAGCACGCGGTGTCTGCCGGCACCGTCGAGGCCTTCCGTGCCCAATGGGGACTGGGGTGCTTTATCAACCCCTTTAGCCACACCCTAACCAAGCTGTTCCAGTACAGCTACAACTGGCATGTACCTGGCAATGTGGAAAATTGTCCAGCTGTGTCTTGTCCACAAAAACTAGGACAAATCCAATCTAGTCAATTATTGCCTCACCAGTTTACTCTCAATCAGCAGCAAAATGATGGAAGGTGTCATCGACAGTGTTATCAAACAGCACTTTCTCAGCATCGCCTGCTCACCAATGCTCAGTTTGTGTTCCACTAGGGCCATTCAGCTCCTGACCTCATTACAGTTTACAGAAGTGAAGTGAGAGTGAATGCCCTCAGTTTGAAGGAAGCACTTGACAGAGTGTGGCATTAAGGAACCCTAGTAAAATTGAAGTCAGTGGCAACTGGAGGAAAACTTTCCATGGGCTGGAGTCACACCTAACACAAAGGTGTAGTTCCTGGAGGCAATCAACTCAGTCCCAGGGCATTCACTGCAGGAGTTCCTCAAGGCAGTGTCTCGGTCCAAATATCTTCAGTTATTTCATCAATGACCTGAGATGGATAAGGTCTGTGGAACTGTCAAACTATCAAGTTATTTAAATGCCCTGCTCTTTAAATTTTGAAAAAAACATCCTGCTGTTTCTCTGAGTTGAAAAACATCGGTGTTTGCAATTTCATTTGCTTTTTGTTGACATAAGCCTGAGGGCTATCATTATAGTATGCTTGATTGCTTCCTCAACCTATGATTATCACAGTGGCGGGGATGTAATTTCACAGTTTGATCAACAGCTCCAAGAGGTTATTAAGGGATTAACTGTTTTTGATGTGGGACTATGAATACAACTGTTTGTTTTCATAAGAGATTAGGTACTTGAAGAGACTTAAATGGATTTAATGGGCTTTTATCAATGAGAGTGTTTTTTTAAATAGTGAAGTGTGTAATAGAAGCTCATTTTATTTCATCTCAGCATAAGATCTGAGGTTTGCCCATGGTGGATATTGGTGAGTTGCCATGGAATGTGTAAGAGTAAAGGGTGATGGGTGGAGTGTGGATTGGCATAAGTGGATACTAAGTTGTCATGGGGTTAGAAGGACCATGGGTATGGGTAGAGGGGCATAGATTGGCAAGGAGGGTATAAGGAGCCATGGGAATGGGTAGAGGGGCATAGGTTGGCGTGGAGGATATGAGGGCAAGGGGTAGGTGGAGAATGAGTTGGCATGGATGGGGCATGAGGACCGGATGCAGTGGTGAATGGTGTGAGGGGTGAGGGCTAAAGGGCACAATTGATTTTATTACAACCTGGACGAAATCCCAGAGCACCAAGGTGGGCCTTTTAAACAGCCTGCCTTGGCACTAGGCAGCCTCTTTGGTTGCTTGCAACCTGTTTCCAGGAGTGGCAAGCCTGACTCCACCAAGCAACAAATGCCTGTGAAAAAAATCAAGCCATTCAGGACTGTTCCTCCCAAGGTATGTGCGCCGAGCTGGAAATTTTCCCAACTCTACACCCTTACCTTGGGAGCGAAAATCTGGACCTGTGTCTCCTAACTACAGGTAAATCCAGACATCAGAATCACTACTTCAAGCTTCTAAAACATTGCTTAATGAAAACTCTGGTTTTGACATAGGCTTCCTTATAGCTCTCATCAATCCTATTAGTTTCTACAATGACTAGTATTATTATTCAGCAGAGCTTTAGCAGAGTCTGAGTAATATTTTAGATTTTTCAATGCACCATGTAGCAGCTCACTTCTGACTCTCCCAGTCCTCCCATGACAGCCTGAAAGGACTCTGAAGCATCAATAATTAGGCTGTGGTCTGTAGGATGCTCCTACGATACCTAACTTCCACCCCAGCTCAGGGACCCCCAAAGAAATTCGTTGAAAACTACAGAATCCTGTGACATTGGTAGGTCAATGTGAAATTGATGGTGTGGTTACTTTTTAAAGGTGTCTCAATGGCAGCATTTAGGAAGAAAAGCACTGGAGAAAGCACCAAAAAGATTTACAAAGATTATCCCAGAACTCAAAAGGTGCAATAATAAGGAAAAACTGAACTAACTGGGGCTTTGTTCTCTAGGAAAGGAAAGACTGAGAGGTGACCAGAAATCTTCAAAATTATGAAAGGGTAGACTGTACAGAAAATGTTTCCACTCACTGGGAAATTAAAAACTAGGGCCATAATTGTAAGATAGTCACTAATTAATCGAATGAGGCCTCAGCTATTTACAATCTATATCAATCAATTAGATGAGGGGATCGGGTGTAATGTATCCAAGTTTGCTAATGATACAAATTTAGGGGAAAGATAAGCTGTGGGAGGACTCAAAGTGGCTGCAAAGAGATATGGACAGGTTAAGTGAGGGGGCAAAAACATGGCAGATGGAATATAGGACTACATTTTAATGTTTGGACCTACATGCAGCAGGAAAGGCTTCCGGGGGTCAGGAACATGAAAATCAATGGAGCATTTTTTCCCACCAATTAACTGAGCCACTGCATTTGCACCCTTCTTCCAGATTTCCTGACCAATTGAAATGGACGGGCATGATCCATGGCCCATACCAGAATGTTGAAGCCTCAGTATTTAAAGGAACTCCAATGAGGGACAGAATGGAAACATTCTACAACTGCCAAGTGAGAGACTGCAATGTAAATGATGGACTTTCAATGAGGGAAAACTGCCTCTTTGGTTCTCTGATGCAGCCCATGAGGTTGTGCCGCGGCTATAATGGCGCACAGAGAAACATTGTTCCCAGTAAATGGGGGGAAGAAGTCTGCCTCTGGAACCAAGCAAGTATGGCTGAAAGTGACTAAGCAGGTTAGCAACAGGAGTATGGTCCCTCATTCATGGATACAGCGCTACAAAGGAGGTTCAATGGCCTCATCAAGGCAGGAAAGGTGAATGACATGACACATTCAAGCAACAACCTCCTCACTCTGACTTACTCAATCTTGTCCTGCTGCACTCCTCAGACCAACGCATCTTGCAGGTCCACCTATTCTGCTCTCTTGAGGCACCTCCAGACATTCCCATCTGACCAGCCGCCACTGACATTCACACTTATCCTAATGCCATCTCACACCAATCCCTCACAATCACCCTCCAAAAATGCTCTCAACATTCCTTTTCTCACACTCATAGTTCACTGCTTTCTCTCCTTGTAGGAGAAGAGATCGCAGAACACGAGGAAAAGGCAGAGGAGTAGGGTTGATTGATGGCCACATCCATGAAAAGAGTGGCTACCTACATGCAGCATCAGCCATGGCAGGCAACCAAATGCATGCTGGCTCTCACCAATGGCCTGCACACTCCGGGCAGAATCTTATCAGCTGTGCAGAGGCAGCTTTGGAGGCAGGACGGTGGAGAATTTTTGAAAGGTGCACATCAGGTCTTCTACCCAATGCTTTCCCGCCTCCGAGCCATCTTGTTGGGGTGGAGTGATACGAACATCAGCTACCCACCCAACAGTGGTGGGTAGCTAATTATAAGCTATCAAGTGCCCACTTAGGGAATATTGACGACACTGCCAGAATCCTACCATCACTGGATTGGTCCCCTACTGAGGCTGAAGCCCCTCCACATTGATGGCCTGGTAACTGTGGCAACAGTTAATTTGACCTTTCTTTGAAGTGTTCAGAGGACACCTATATCTTGAGATGTACCTGTGATCTCCCTCTTACGTCATCAGCACCCACCTCTTCCAATGGGGCTGCCAGCCACTTGGAGCCTTGGACACTCCCCATCAACCCTTCTGTCTGCTCAGTGCACCCACTGTCCTTAATTGAACAGGCCTCCCAGAGGCAGCCTGTTAACTGGCTGCCTCTGGTAAGATCGCACAGGTGGGCAGACCTCAGGAGACATGAGGGTCAGGACTTGGAAATGTTCCTGTCCCTCATTTGAAAACTAAGATGGTAAGATTCTTCTCTCAGTTTGACAGTTTAAATAGCATAAATAGGAAAATCGTTGAATTCCACACTGAACTGCAGCAAAATGTTCAATTTTTCATGAGCAGGGAAGTGCAGATGGGCCATAAGAGGGGAGATGCAGAAAGGGGGGATGGAAGTAGCGACTCTGCTAAAAACGTTCCCACTCTTCCTCCTTTGCCCACAACCCCCCATGTACTGATTCCTAAGAACATAAGAAATAGGAACAGAAGTAGACCATTCGGCCCCTTGAGCTTGCTCTGCTATTCAGTCAGATCATGGTTGTTCTTCTTGTGTTTCGATTTCCACATTCCCATCTAACCCCGATAACCTTTGATTCCCTTGCCTAACAAGAATCTATCTACCCTGTCCTAAAAAGGCAACCTCTAATGTTAAAACAGTGCGCCTGAGTTCTGGACTCACCCACAAAAAGGAAACATCCTTTCGGCATCTACCTTGTCAAGGCCGTTCAGGATCTTGTATACTTCAATCAAATCACCCTTCACTCTTCTAAACTCCAGCAGAAACAAGTCCAGTCTGCCCAACCTTTCCTCATAAGAAAACCCACTCATTCCAGGTATCAATCTAGTAAACCTCCTTTGAACTGCCTCCAATGCATTTACATCCTTCCCTAAATAAGGAGACCAAAACTGCATATAGTATTCGAGGTGCGGTCTCACCAATGCCCTGTACAACTGAAGCATAACATCCTTACTTTTATGTTCAATCCCTCTCATGATAAAGGATAGCATTCCATTAGCCTTCTTAATTATTTGCTGCATGCTAACTTTTTGTGACTTATACTAGAACATCTAGATCCCACTGCACCTCAGAATTATGCAGCTGTTCTCCATTTAAGTAATACTCTGCTTTTTTGTTCTTCCTGCCAAAGTGAACAACTTCACATTTTCCCACATGGACTCCATTTGCCAGATCTTTGCCCACTCTTCCTAATTGCTTGGAGTTCTTCTAAGTGCCCAGCTCTATCCTCCTTAATGATCGATTCTAATAACTTCCCCGCAACAGAAGTCAGGCTAACTCACCTATAGTTTCCTATTTT
This sequence comes from Carcharodon carcharias, assembly GCF_017639515.1. Lineage (NCBI taxonomy): Eukaryota > Metazoa > Chordata > Chondrichthyes > Lamniformes > Lamnidae > Carcharodon > Carcharodon carcharias. The sequence goes on from NC_054470.1 coordinate 128,241,430, forward strand.
CTGCTTCCCTCCATTCTTGAATAGAGGGGTTATATTTGCTACTATCCAGCCTGATAGAACCTATCCAGAATCTAGCAAATTTTGGAAAATTAACACCAGCACATCGACTGCCTCATTAGCCATCTCTTTTAAGACCCTAGGATGTTGTCCATCCGGACCCAGAGACTTACCAGGCCACAGCTCCATCAATTTGCTCAGTACCATTTCCCTAGTGATTTCAATTTCACCAAGTTCCTTTCTCCCGTTCACAGCTATTGCAGCTATTACTGGAATGTTTTTGTATCCTCTATAGTGAACACGGGAGCAAAATATTTGTTCATTTCTTCTACCATTTCCCTATTATCTATTATTATTAGATCATTATTTCCTGCCCCAATGGTTAAGGCTGCTCCTGTATAGGTGCTCGCAGGCTACTGAGGCTGTGGCTGATGGGCAACTGTGAGGAACCCTATCACTGAGGCACAGGGAAGGTAAAACTGAAGCCACACAGACACAAAAATGGCCATTGAGCAAGCCTTTGTGATGTGGAAGATCTGATTTAGATGCCTGGACAGTTCTGGGGATGCCCTTCAGCATGCACCAGCCAGAACTTTTAGAATGATAGTAGTCTGTTGCACGGCGTAGCGCAGCAGAGGGAATTGGAGCTGCAGGAGGAAGAAGGTGGGGACCTCTCTGTATCTTCAGAAGAGGAGAAGCAATAGGAGGAACAGGAGGAGGAGGCTGATGTGCCAGGGTAGCTGCGACCACAAACTGACATCAGCCAGTTCCAAAGAGGGTAGCCATTTTCCACAAGGGGACATTCGCTGACTATGCTTGGTGGCAGACTTAACTAGATCAACGAAGGTATCATGACAGCTTCCGGGATATCATGTGCAGATAGGCAAGAAAATCTTTTGGTGGTTACATAGCAGCTAAACATTAATGGAGTGGAATCCCTATCAATTGATGAGTACAGCTGGTAGGTCTGAGGGTGCCTTGATTACCACATGTGTGCAATCAATAATTCCCTTTATCTGTGGTAATTCAATCAGAGCAGAAAACCACAGGGGTCTCACATTCTGACTGGCAGTAACAAAACAGACCTAAATGTTGGCCCTGGCCAACATGGCATCAGTCACCCGGGAGATATGTTTGTGGGCAACAGATTGTGAAATCCTGCAGATGTCACCAGCAGATCCCGGGAACTAGCCAGAGATGAAGAATTCAGTGCAGCAGTGATCTTGACTGCTACTGTCAAAAGCATGCCTCCTTAGTCCACCTGAGCAGCAGTCTCTTTCTCAAAGGCTGTAAGTGCCAGCAAGACCTGCCATGAAATCTGAGCCTCCTGAGGCACTGATGATCGGACATGTCCAGAAAGCTAATCGTCTACCTATATGTCCTGTTTTGGGGGTATTGCCTCCTGCTAGCCAGAGCTCTGTGTTAACCCTCTCTATCTTATGACGCAGCAGGTGAATAAGAGAACGCAGCTGGAGCTGTTGCTGGTACTGCTCCTGCTGCTGCTGTTGCTGTTGCTGTTGCTGTTGCGCCTCTTGTTCTTCACACGAGGTCCGTGGTACAGCTGCATATGTGGCTCCAATGCTGCTGTGAAGTGCAATGCAAGGGTCTGGCACATAATGGGTTAATGTGGTACTGAGTAAAGTACCACCCACACAGTGATGTAAGAAGGCATATGGAGCAAACCCAAGGTCAGTGTGGTGTTGAAGAGAGACATGTATAAACCTAAGCATGGAGACAGCTCCTAGCTTGTGTACTTTACTGTACATGTGTAAATAGTTCTAGTCGTTAATAAAGACTTGCAGTTAAACTACAGAAAACTACGGAGATTTGTTTAAGAAATACCGCTCAGGAACCAACACCTTCCCAACATAAAGGCTGACAGTTAGGAGGTGCAGGCCAAAGACAAAAATTCTAAGATAGGGGAAATTGCCTCCAAAGTATCGGAATCACCTCCAAAACAGTGAAAGCACATTCTTAGAACATATCCTGTGAGCAAAAACATTTTATTTAGGCAAAGAAGCAGATGTCAGATCTCAATATTTAAAAGACTTTTCAGCCTGTCAATAGCTCAGCCCCATTAACTGCTGCTGTCCTTTAGCCTTGCTCAACCTATTGAGTTTCAGACAGACAGGGAAACCCTGCGCTGAGAGTTATAAAACAGGATCCAAGGATAAAAGACGAAAACTTGTGCCCTTTGAAAAATTTCAGGCACTGGGACCATTTCCAGGTCCTGATCCTGCGTGGGTCAGAGGTGCACAAAGAATCTTCCAGGAGGCAACCAATAAAGAGGTTGCCTCCATCTTCGCTGTCCAAGTAAGGGCTCCCGAGATGGGAGGCAAATAGGTGAGCCCATAGCACTGGGTGGACAGCAACCCTACAACCGAGGTGTGCAAAAATAAAGGTGCCCTCAAAATAGAAATACCCTCAGAAGTCTCCACAGGAAGGGTAATGGCCAATGCTGCAGCCTTTGCACTTTTGGGGTGCATTCATAAGGCCAGTGATAGGGGCCCCCAGTGGCCCTCTAACCTGCTCCAAGAGACCATCTCTAAGCTGCTGCTGGCCTCCTCACTCAGTGGGGGGTCAGTCCTATGCCAGGAAAATCATGGCTGTGCCAGAAACCTTCCCCCATTTGGTCCCCTAATTGGTCTAATTGGCTACCCACCACTGCCAGACATCTAGCCACTGCCCTGTTGACCATGCCTTGAGCAAGTTCACTCATCGGTAGAGACGAAGGCACAAAGACTCAAGACTAGATGTCACAAAGATAACAAAAACACTAAGCTGAAGGTTTTGTACCTGAATGTGAATAGCATAATGCGCATAACAAATTGATAGCACATATTGAAGTAGATAAATATGATCTGATTGCCATTACAGAGGCCTGGCTGCAAGATAACAGGGATTGGATCCTGAATATTGACCTTCAAGGAGAACAGGAAACTAGGTAAAGATGGAGGGGTAGCACTGTTAATCAAGGATGGCATTTGTGCAATAGTTGGCAAAGACCTTGGTCCAGTAGATCAGGATGTAGAATCAAGATAAAAGCAAAAAACTGCGGGTACTGGAAGTCCAAAACAAAAACAAAAATACCTGGAAAAACTCAGCAGGTCCGGCATCATCTGCGGAGAGGAGCACAGTTAACATTTCAAGTCCAAATGACCCTTCAACAGAACTAAGTCTGACCTGCTCTTGTAGCCACAGTATTTATATGGGTAGTCCAATTCAGTTTCTGGTAAATAGTAACCCCCTGAATTTTGATAGTGGGGGTTTCAGTGATGGCAATGTCATTGAACATCAAGCGGCTATGGAGATGGTCATTGGTTGGCACTCGTGTGGCGCAAATGGTACTTGCCACTTGTCAGCCCAAGCCTGGATATTGTCCAGGTCTTGCTGCATTTGGACATGGGCTGCTTCAGTATCTGAGGAGTCATAAATGGTGCTGAACATGGTGCAATCATCAGCAAACATCCCCACTTCTGACCTTATGATGGAAGGAATGTCATTGATGAAGCAGCTGAAGATGGTTGGGCCCAAGGACACTACCTTGAGGAACTCCTGCAATGATGTCCTGTAGCTAAGATGACTGACATCCAACAGCCACAACCATCTTCCTTTGTGCTAGATATGACTCCAACCACTGGAGAGTTTTCTCCCTGATTCCATTGACTCCAGTTTTGCTAGGGCTCCTTGATGCCACACTCAGTCAAATGCAGCCTTGATGTCAAGGGCAGTCACTCTCACCTCACCTCGGGAGTTCAGCTCTATTGTCCATGTTTGAACCAAGGCTGTAATGAGGTCAGGAGCTGAGTGGCCCTGGCGGAACCCAGACTGGACGTCAGTGAGCAGGTTATTGCTAAGCAAGTGCCCCTTAATAGCACTGTTGAAGACCCCCGTTACTTTACTGATGAGCAATTAACTCATCAACCTGCGATTAATGTTGAACCGTCAACTTCTGAGGTGTGTGATCGACCTAGAACAGACATTCCAGATGTTTCAAAAGAGTTGCCAAATCCTGAACTGCCCTGTTCCGATAATGTTCCTCACAGTGCAGCTCCAGATCCTGTTGATCCTGTTCAGGAACCTCTAGTGGTAGATTTACACCACTCTAGCTGTATAAGAACGTCACCTCAGAGACTTGATTTATAATCACCTGAAATTGTATGTATGTTTGTTGGATTGCTTAAATGATTTTCTGTTAAGAGTAATTGTAAAAAACAAAAGGGGGAGGAAATGTGGTAACTGGATGTATGATCACTCTCTCCTGTCATTCATGGGTCATGTGATGTACTGTGGGGGCTCCGACCAGTGAGCTCTTAGCACGGGCAATCCGCGGGGCAGGGCTTTTTCCACTGAGAGACCTGGTGGAGCGTGCAAGTACTGAAAATGCCTCTATGATAAAATTTAACTGTTTTTTGACAAAACCAGCCTGCTCCAGAGAATCATCACACAGTGGCAGACATTTAAGGAGCTATTTAAGAATTCTCTGAATAAGTATATTCCATTATAAAGAAAAATTCTAAAGGGAGGGCCCACCATCCATGGTTAACCAAAGAAGTTAGGGAAAGCATCAAAATTAAGGAAAAAGCATAAAACTGTGCAAAGATGAGTGGCAGGTCAGATGGTTGGTCAGAATATAAAGAACAGCAGAGAATGGCTAAAGGGTTAATCAGGAGTAAGAAATTAGAATATGAGAGGAAGCTAGCTAGAAATGTAAAAATGGATAGCATGAGTTTCTATGGTATTTAAACAGAAAAAAATAAGTAAAGTGAGCTTTGGTCCTCTAGAGAGTCAAAATGGAGAGTGAATAGTAGATAATAAGGAAATGGTGGAAAAAATGAGCAAATATTTTGCTTCCATCTTCGTTATAGAGGATACAAAAAACATTTCAGCAATAGGTGTAAATCAGGAGGTGAAGGGGAGTGAGGAACTTGGTGAAATTACAATCACTTGGGAAGCAGTACTGAGCAAACTGATGGAGCTGAGGGCTGACAAGCCTCTAGGTCCAGTTGCACTTCATCCAATGGTATTAAAAGAGGTGGCTAATGAGGTGGTCAATGTGTTGGTGTTAATTTTCCAAAATTCCATAGATTCTAGAAAGGTTCCTTCATGCTGAAATGTAGCAAACCCCACTATTCAAAAAGGAAGAGAGGCAGAAAACAGGAAACTATAGGCCAGTTAGCTGGATGTCTATCATGGGAAAGGTGTTAGAGTCGATCATTAAAGAGGTTATAGCTGGGCACTCAGGAAAGTTCAAGGTAATAGGGAAGAATCAGCATGGTTTCATGAAAGGGAAATCATGCTTAACTAATTTATTAAAGTTCTTTGAATGAGTAACATTTGCGGTGGATAGACGGGAGCCTGTAGATGTACTGTACTTGGATTTCCACAATGCATTTGATAAGGTGCCACATCAAAGGTTATTGTGGAAAATAAAAGTTCATATGTAGGGGTAACATATTAGCCTGGATAGAAGATTGGCTGGCTGGCAGGACAGACAGTATTTGCATAAATGGGTCTTTTTCTGATTGGCAGGGTGTAACAAGTGGAGCCCTGCAGGGGTCTCTGCTGAGGCCTCATCTTTTTACAACTTGCGTCATTAACTTAGATGAAGGGAGAGAAGGCATGGTAACTAAATTTGCAGACGACGCAAAGTTAAGTAGGAAAGTATGTTGTGAAGAAGACATAAGGAGATTGCAGGTGGAAATAGATAAATTGAATGAGTGGGCAAAGATCTGGCAGACAGAGTATAATGTGGGAAAATATGAAGTTGTTCACTTTGGCAGGAAGACTAGAAAGCAGAGTGTTGCCTAAATGGCGAATGGCCGCAGAATTCCAAGGTGCAGAAGGATCTAAGTGTTCTTGTGCACATGTCATGAAAGGTAAGTATGCAAGTACAGCATGTAACCAAGAAGGCTAATGGAATGCTATCCTTTATTACAAGAGAAATTAAACATAAAAGTAAGAATGTTATGCTTCAGTTATACAGGGCATTGGAGAGACTACATCTTCAATACTATGTGCAGTTTTGGTGTCCTTATTTAAGGAAGGGTGTAACTGCGTTTGAGGCAGTTCAGAGCAGGTTTACAAGATTGATACCTGAAATTGCCGGTTTGTCTTATGAGGATAGGTTGGATGAGCGGGCTTGTTTCCACTGGAGTTTAGAAGAGTAGGGATGTGACTTGACTGAAGTCTATAAGATCCTGAATGGTCTCTATAAGGTTGACCTGTGGGTGAAACCAGAACTATGGGGCACTGCTTTAAAATATAGGACAGAGATGAGGAGAATTTTTTTCTCTCAGAGGGCTGGTGAATTTGAACTCTGCCTCAATCAGGAGGTGATGGAGGCAGAGTCACTGAATATTGTTAAGGCAGAGGCAGATCAATTCTTGTTAGGCAAGGGAATCAAAGGTTATCAGGGGTTGATGGGAATGTGGAACTCGAAACAAAAACAGATAAGCCATAATCTTATTGAATAGCAGAGCAGGCTTGAGGGGCCAAATGGCCTACTTCTGCTCCCATTTCATATGTTTATATGATTCGGAGAACTGACCTGATGAACAGGTTTCAAATTTTGCTTTGGGTCCCACCTCCATACCCACATCCGTGGGGCAATTCTGCCCAAAGATGCAGTCAAAATACATTTTATATGCGTTAATTGCAGACCTATCTGTGCCATGGAGGATTTCCCCCCTTTAAATAGTGAAGTTTGAAACGTCAGGTGTGAGTCATGATCACACCCACTCACACACTACTCTGATTGGTTGGGAACCTGGACACAGATGCAAATGCTGTAGCTGAGTCAAAAGTTACGAAAATTCTGCTCCAAAAACTTTGGGTATAAAATTTCATAATTCTGCCCTAAATACCTAATGAGACCTTCTCTGTGAACTTGTGCATCCTTGGAATGATGTTGCTCATACAATGGGTAGTTATAGATGGGAAATAAATGTAGCCTTGCCAATATTGTAATTCAGAAGATCCATCAAAAAGTTTCCCTCCCCTTCTCAGGCTCAAATCAGAAAAGTGAACCCTAAGCTACAATTTGGGGCCAACAGAGAATTGAGCTAACATCAGCAGTGGTCCCCCCTCCCTTCCCCATCCCCTCCCAATCTTTTAAGTTCTCCATTGGGTTTAGCGTCTATAGCTGGAGAATAAATATTTGTCCCAGATGAATTCTCTCATATCCTATCCTCCAGGAGGCAGCTGTATTTTCTACTGATCTTCTGAAAAAATGATTCCTGGAAGAAACGTTGTCCAGCTCCTATTTTGTGGATTTTTGGCACACCCCTGACCCTGACAACTTTACAATGTGTTACACTATTTATACATTCACAAGCAGTTTAAATATTAGAAAATGTTACAGACAGCTGACGCAGCTGACTAAACTCTAATCCTTGGCACTTCCATACATACTGATATGACCCCTTGCTACATGTTAAATGTTAATAACTTCAATCTGTGAGTAACCTACAAACCTATAACCCGACTGAGGAGTTTAGATGACATTATAAACCCCTGGAGTGCAGCTTGAACAGTTTATGATTAATAGCAGAATCCCTTAGGTTAGATTACAGCAGGAATATCCATCCCTTGGCCCACTTCCCAACCTCAGTTAGCCCAAGGGCATTGCTTGAGAGGTCCCAACCAGAAGGGAAGAGCAGTGCCGCTGGGATCAGGAGGCAAGTGTCAGCCCATTGCACTCCTGATCAGAAAGCTAATACCACAAAAAAACCTAGCCCAACATAGAAGCACCCCTAGCAACATTATTTTGCACAAAATCTCTCTAAACTATTTTAAATATCTTATAAACCTAGCTTACCTAGCAAAGAAATAACATTAATTGGTGTGTAGGTGTCAGTACAAAACCATTAAAATGTTTTCTTGAAGAACTTTTGTGATCCAAAAGGAGACTTTAAACTTGCAAGCTGCTGTTTGGCTTACAATTTTATTCAAATTAACAACAATGCAGCAAATAGGGATGGGCAACAAATGCTGGCCTTGCCAACAACACACACATCCCATGAAAGAATAAAAATAGTTACAGGTAACGGAAACCTTTTAAAGCAGTTTGGAGATAGTTTGGAGATAGGGGATATAATAATTTCAAAGCCAAAAAAAATGCATCACAGAACATCATAGTAATCAAAAATTAACGTGTGATATTCTATTTGCAGAAGGATTTTTTTATGGAAAATAGCCTTTTTCACAATTTCTATCAAAGGTGGTTTATGACAATAAGTAATGCTCATTTTCACACACACACACACTTTACAAACATTGGCTTCACCTGTCATGGACCATGACATTACTGCCCCTTTGTTTAGCAAATCCCCCTTGCTTTAGAAGGTAAAGTTGGCTATGGTTCATTTTCAAGGGTGCTGACGGTGTGTAAATACTTGTCCGAAACTGGGTCTCAGCTTCATTTCAATAATTTGGATGATTTGCTGATGCTTTTCACACTTCTAGAAGTGCCAAGCCAATCGGCAGCATTCCAATTTCAGACCACCTGCCGCACCAATGGCTAAGGCCTGGGGGTAGGTTGATCATGTACTGGCAGTGACCTTCAGAGCCCAGAGGAGCTCTCCTGTTTTCCTTGGCTCCACAGGAACATTGTTTTAAATTTGCAGCCCATTTTACAATCGGCTTAATTTTCTTTTCCACAGTGGGAAAGCGAATTGGGCAGAATGTAGAATGATGGCATTGTGCTCTCCCAGTTTTATGGCTTTTCCCAAGACAAATTCAGCTTCCACTTTTATCTAGCTAGCACCTTTCACAGCCTCAAGGCATTCCAAACTACTTCACAGCAACAAATACTTTGGCATGTAGTCAATGTTATAATTTCAACAAATGCAGCAACTAATTTGCCAACAGAAAGGCCCCACAAACAGCAATGAGATAAATGAATAATATTCTGCTTTAGAGGGATAAATCTTGACCAGGACACTGGGAGGACATCCCTGCTGTTTTTTGAAGGGAACTTTTATGTCCACTTGAGAGGACAGATGGGGATTGAGGTATCATCAAGCACAAATATTTTCAATATCTGACAAATATGAAATGGTCGATGCTAAAATTTAACTTTGCATCATGTACTAAGAGCAGTGTGTTCTGATTATTGTGTACAGTATATCTATTTTAATAACAATATAACTAATTATCAAACATATTCAATGTGTATCCTGATTACTCACATGTTGCCTTCTTTAAGCGGAAAAATGCTGGGCAGAATTTAATGCCCTCCTCTGAGGCAAATTTGGAGATGGGGGTGGAGGGGTGGGACATCTAATCAGGTAGGAGGTTCCTGGGTGGGATCCCTGCTGCCTTCCTGCCTCTACCCCGATCATCTGGGGTGGGATGGCTCTTAGACAGCCCGCCTAGTTTGCTCTCAGAACCCTGGGCTGGGGTGCAGGTGAGTGGTGGGGCGGGGGGTAGAGAATGGGGGAGGTGGTGGTGTCTGAGGGGTGGGAGGGGACGTCCCTTGATGCCAGGTGCTCAGTATCTGATCAACCCGGCATCAGGAAACGGGTGAGGGGGTGGATTTAAGACCATACCCCTGCTATTTCCTCTGGCCCTCCTAGCCAGCCACTGCCTTTCCACAATTCCTATCGCACCGTCACTCACCTGTCCCCAAGGTCCCTTGCTCATTCTGGGCCACTTGTGGTCTGTTACTACTCCCCAGGTAGCACTAATGGTAATGATAAGCTGCTGGCCTCTGATTGACTGGCAGCTCTCAGTGGTCAGATTTCCATCCCCAGAGTCCTTGATCCCAGGACAGGCCTGCCACTGGCCACTTAAGTGCCTGACTGCAGGGCACTTAATATGGCAGGCTTTCCCAACAGGAGGCCACATGGGCCTCTCATGATGGCGAGACCCCCATTGCCTGGATTAAATTTCACCTGTTACATCATGTGGTTCCCAGCATTTGAAATTAACATATTTTTAGACACAAATGCTGAAGCTCACATCCAATGTATTTCTCAGGTCTCATCATGTGCTGTGGAATAATACATTGTTAGTTGGCTACACAGATTGTAGTGTAGTAGTGAATGATGTGGCATCCTGAATACTTATGTATGCCTGCACATAACAACATTGTTCCTAGCTTTTGTCAAAGAATATAACAATGGAATAGGAAATTTCAGATTTTCCCAAATTCAGAAGTGAATTAGCCTTTACCTTTTCATCACCAGAAAAAAGTGTCAAAATTTGGTTCAGCAGCACACATCTTTTCAGCATTTTGAGTGTTATTTTGCCTCAAAAGTACCAGCCACATTATATGCACATACTCCTAGTGCTAGCTGTGTCGAATGCCATTTTGATAGCACCAAAAGTGCCATGTTTTGGTTAGCACCAATTTGATGCAAGTGCTACAATTTAGAAGCTCAATGCTCCAGCTAATGCCCTCTCTTAGTCTCACACACTGAATATATATTTGGCAGCAGGAAAGACAAACCCCCCACCCCAACTCCCCCAACAGTTTGATTTAAAGGGATTCTCAGCTACTTTCAAATCCGATGCTTTTTGATTTTACTGACTCTTGCCACAATTGTGGAAGAGTTTGATCGTTTCATAATTCTGTAAAGTTGCTGAACTTAACAGGGATTGGTGTGGTACATGCTGAAAGATTTTGTCCTTACTTCAAGGATTCTGCACAAACTATTTTCAATCAGACATGGATGCTGTAGTATGCATTCCCCTTGGCTAACAGCATAAGAACACAAGAAATAGGAGCAGGAGTAGACCACATGGCCCACTGAGCCTGTTTCACCATTCAATATGATCATGCCAGATCCTGGGCTTCAACTCCATTTTCCCGCACTCTCCCCATAACCCTTAATTCCAAGAGACCAAAAACCTGTCTATCCCAGCCATAAACGTATTCAACCATGGATAATGCACAACCCTCTGGGATAGAGAATTCCAAAGAGTCACAATCCTTTGAGTAAAGGAAGTTCTCCTCCTCTCAATCCTAAATGATCAGCCTCTCATCTTCGTATGTTTTAGATTCCCCAACCAATGGAAACAATCTCAGCATCCACCCTATCAAGCCGCTTCAGAATTTTGTAGGCTTCAGTGAGATTGCCTCTCATTCTTCTAAACTCCAGAGAATATAAGTGTGACAGGAAGAATCACCTCACCGCCCTTGTGCATTCCCTTGGTGCCTGTCTTTCTTGCGCTTTTTTTTGCCCTAGCAATCCTACACAGTTCCACCGCAGCCATGGCTGCAGCATGGCTGGTGGGAGGCTGCTGACCTTCAATCAGGGAGAGTGCAGATGGTCTTGCAGCAGCTCAGGGCCTAGAAGGCCTGTCTTTGGACTATAACATGTTGACATGGGCCATAGCTGTCTGAGCTGACAGGATGACTGGTAGAGTGACAGTGGTGGGAGTGCAAATGCTGTCATCTTGCTTGCTAATGGCATTGTCCATCACTTCTATGCTGAAAAGGGTGGGCTCCAACCTCTGTGCAAAGCCCAGTGAAATGTTGGTGTTCTCGAAGCTCCATGCCAAGTCTGTCAAGCACCAAGCATTTCATTATGCATCTCAGCCACCTTCTGTAGTGCCTCCCCAGCCATCAAAGTGCTCATTTGAGTCCTCTGCAGAACTTATGTGTGACACTGCCCTTTAGCAAGCCGGCACCTGCAATACCCTTGTCCTACTCTGGCTGCAGGTCACTCGTAAAGGGTGTCTCACCATGTGCAGATCCCACTTTCATTCTATCCTATGAATTACGTGTAATGTCAGTATCTGAGCTGGCGGCTGTGTGTGCGAAATTAAGTGTTTCTTCTTCATCGCTATCTTCTTGCCTTTCAACCTGCTGCTCCTCCACCACTACCCAGCCAAGCTGCAGTTCTTTGGTCTCTGAAAGGAGAAAGTCACAAGGGTAGGGCTGTGGTGAGAGGCAGTAGGAAAGCAAGAGGTGCATGTTTACACCATCTGCAGCATGTTAATCAGAAGAGATTGTGGAGTGAGGGAGGAGTGGGAAGTAAGAATGAGGATTAAATATGAGCATTCTGTCACCTTCAACGATTTCAGCCCCACTGTTCACCATCACCTCAGCAATGGCCACTTCAATGCTGCTAAGCAGTGTCTCCTCCTTGGGTTAAGGACCTGCCTCCATATCTGTCCCCTGATGGTTCACTCCTGCTGCCTTCAGTTATCTACCATCATGTCCTGCACAAGATACGGAAGCGTCAGTGAGTATGCTGATCTGTTTGGATGATGCGGCTGTCATGGTTAAATAGCTGCCAATGTGTACATGCTGTGGAATGTGGGTCTGAGGTTTGCAGCAATGCTGAGTTCCGAGAGTTAGGTGAAGCTATGAACATCAGAGTCACGAGTTGGTGGATGAGTGTTGGGGGTGTGTACATTGAGCTGTGCTGGAGTTTGGGGGTGTAGTTAGTGGGATGTGGCATTTGAAGCTGGATCTGCAGGCTTTGCCTACTAATATGAAATCATGGAGCTTTTTGCGGTACTGCATCCCGTCCTCGGGGCAAGACTCCTAGCATTGGCTGCAATGGATACCACCATAGCCTCTGCAAAATTTGACTGGAAGGCCGTCTGACCCCCTATGTATAAGTGACATCTCTTCTCTCCTCCACCTCCTGCATCAAGGCCCCCAGAGTGGTGTCGGAAAATCTTGGAGGCTACATTGTACCATTATTGAATGTTCACCATGTCAAAATCATTTTTACAATAACTTCTACCACCTGTTCAGCTGTACTGTACCTTTCTTTAAGAGGTGATGGCTAACTTTAATTCATGCTAGCCTCTCACAGACATGCAGTTATTCAACAAAACGGTTAGAAGTGATTGCACCCTGCAATCATTTAGATTAGCGGGCAACATGAAGTTTGGGTATTATCTATATCAGAAGCAATGGATGTGGGATAATCCCATATCATGGGGAGGATTTAATGTCCCTCCTTGCAGGCAAGTTTGGAGCCGCGGTGACCATTTGATTGAGGGAGAGGGTACAGGGTGGAAACCCCGCTGTCTTCCCCACTCCCCCCAATCAAGATTTGAATGGGAAGTGTGGAGGTGGCCTTCCCACCTGGAGGCCAATTAAGGCCCTTAAGTGGCTCTTATGAGCCTAATTCTGCCACCTCTGGTATTCTACCAGTAATAGATGAGGAACATTTGCCACGCAGAAAATGTGCCTACTGGGGTTGGGTCCTTTGTACCCAGGCACCCTACGTCTAATTGAGAGACCCAGCATCAAGAAGGTGCGTGCTCCGCAGGAAGGTACATTCCTGCTTTTGCCTTCCCACCCCTTGCTAGCATCCCCCCACCCTAGTACATCCATCCTGCCCCATTTACCTCTCCCCAGGGATCCATTGGTGATCCTTGATGAAGGCCCGAGTACAATACCAACAGTTGCCACTACTCCCAATGGTACAGTTGGTACTGGAGAGCTGCTGACCTCTGATGGGCTGGCGACTCTCAGGGGTGGGATTAATTCAAGGAGGCCAGCACTGCCCAGGTGAGCCTTGAAATAGTGCTGGGCCTCTTGAAATGTTCAAATTGAAGTCCCCACCGCTTTTGCAACCAGTGGTCATGAACCCCTCCTTAAGCATTCAATCCCACCCCACAATCCCATGCCTGAAAATTGGGCCCAGTCCAATTTTGCACAAATACTTTTAATATGTCAAATAGGTGTACAAATTAACACGTATAACAGAAAGAATAGTGATTTAGAAAGTTGTAAACTACAATGTTTGCACAATGTGATTGAGATCCTTTTCTTTACTAGGTTAAGTATTTTATGGATAAGATGGAGTGACCCCACTCACCTCAACACACAAACAAATCCAGCTAAAAATGTACTTAGAAATTTCAAAATGCATTTCTCTACATGTAAAGGCCTTGTAGCTAACATGAATTTCCCACACCTGTAAGCAGCACATGTAAAATATGTGTCATTCTTTCAAATGATTAACTCAGATGTCAATATCACAACTAAACAGATGGGGAACCTGCAATAACAAATATGAAAAGGAAATGAAAATTATCAGCTGGAAGTTTTAACTCAGCAGGTTACTTTTCGGTAACCGCTCTGACCAATTAATTGCATGGCCATAAAAACAGGAGGTAATTTTAACTGTTGGGCTTCATTTAAATGCCATCAGACCACTTCCCAACAGAGCACACAAAGTGGCTCCCCAAAGATCAGCTTGTAGGTAAGTGGCAGAAAGTGTTCTTGCAGGAGGGAGGGAAAGGGTGGAGTCTGAAGCAAAGGAAGCCACACTTTTCTTTTTGCGGCTTGGAGCAGCACTCATAAGCCTCCAAGCCTCACAAAGGAAACTTTCTGACTTACATTTTGAACCACTTCATTGTTCCTGATAGCTGTTGACCTGCTGTCAAGTGGCAATCCGGGTTAAAATGCAATTAGGGTATTATTAACAGGGTAGGACCCCAATTTACATAAATTCATGAAACACCCAACTGATTTTGGCAGGTACCTTAGGTGACTGCTGAACCCTGTAGGTTAAGATCACAGATGGTGAAAAATAGGGGAGCTCCGAGTGAGTAACTAACCTTCTCAGTTTTATTTGCAGTTCCTTCCATTCCCATCTCCGACCTCCCAGTTTGGGTTAAAATCAACGCCGATCAATCTCCAGTCAGTAAAGAGCTGTTAATCTAAAATACTGCAGGGCAAAGGCAAGCTAATCAAACCACAGAGCTAGCAAATTCTACAAATCCATTCCGCTGCCATCTTTGTTCGTAAGCAACTTGAACAAATAATACTAAAATTAGGCTTGGAGCATAATGGACATATATCTTTTTTAAATCACAATTAAGTCATTAAACTTAGCCATACAGCTGCCGTTTAATTCAATACTGTTTCCCTCTCATGGCCTGAATCGCTTTTACCAATCTGGGACTTGAGTTCATGAAGCTTCCCACAGCCATTCTATCCTATCCTAAATGAAGGTATTCAACGTGAGTAGCAGGCTAAAGCTCTCTGGGATAGAAGTACCAGGGCGCAATCGTCCCAGATTTGCACTAAGTATGGTAGCGGGCAGATAAAACGTTACCCGCTGGCCACAACGGCAGGTTTTCATGCCATATCTCCCCAAACCAGCCACATTATTTGTGCACTCCCAGGAAACACGTTGTTGGCATGGCGAGCGGGCTGTCATTCGCCCACACGCCATCACCTCGCCACTGCGTCATGTTGGCCACCATATTTAAAGTCCAGCTGCAAACACACATTTCAGTGCTTCCGGACCACCACTGCTGCACGGAAGACAGGTCCCTGAAACTGAAGAAGACTGCAGCCCCCAGGTTCAGCAATGCATCTCTCAAGCGCCTTTTGGATGCCATGGAGGCCCATCAGGATGTTCTCTACCCCCACTCTGGCCATAGGGTGGGCAGCAACAGCACTAACCCAACTTGGGAGGTGGTGGCAGTGGTGGTCAGCCCCAACGCCCTTCAGAAGAGGACAGCCACCCTGTGCTGCAAGAGGATGAATGATCTCCTCCGTTCCACCAGAGTAAGTCACTCTTCTCATTAATCAACTCATACACTCACAAACCTATCATACATCCACAGGTCCTGCATTCACTGCTGGTTTAAGGGACATCACCATTCACTCTCACACTCACCATCATTATCCTCATCCTGTCCATGGGACCACTCACTACCCACACAGACCAGGCATACTTATCATTTGGCCTGACAGGCATCCTATTTACACTTTCTCCATCTCTATTCATGCAGGACAAGCTGGCACAGAACAAAAGGGAGAGGTTGCAAGCGGATGGCAGAATGCCCAGAATCAAGGTCCTCACATACTTTGAATCAGAGGCATCGAGTTGGCCAGTGAGGATCTGGACCAGTCCTGTGCTGGCAGTGAGGTCAGTGATGCTCTACCAAGAGGGCCCAGCAGTGCAACATCCATCAAACAACCATGATGTAAGTGATGTGTCCTGTTTCATAGGCCACTGCCAAGCATTAATTATCTCTCCTTGCTTTCGCAGGCACATCTGCAAAACGGCCAATGGAATCCATGACCCAGGGCTTCCAATCAAGTCCCAAAGACACCTCAGGAGAGGAATCTGGAGGCACCAGTGTCACAGCACCCACCCACACCCTTCACAAGCGCAGAGATACACACCTTGGTGGGATCTAGCTTTAGAATATCCTGGGATCACAATCTGGTGAGCACATTTCACTGACCAATCCACAGCAGATGAAGGCAAGGACTTCCCAGATTCCTGGCACTCAGAGGACTGCTGGAGGCCAGAAATTTGCTGAGTCTGAGTCAGATGACGAGCCTCTGGACTCGGCCATGTCACAGTTGCTGGAGCTACAAAGGCAAGCTTGGGAACATCAGGAAGGGACGTCAACTGCACTCCTCAGATTGCAAAGCACAACGGAGGAGTCCATCTGCCTTCACTCTGAGGTGATAGTGCCAGCATGCCAGCGTAACAAGGTCAACACTCGTAGGGTGACGGCGCCATAGAGATCTTGGTCCAGGACTTTGCTCCTGCACTAGTGCGCAGGTTCAACTCCATCGCCGATGCCATAGTTGGCCTCCAACAGTGTGTACGCGAGAGGGATGCCAGGCAGCACAGTCTCACTCCTCAAGGAGTCAGTGTGGGGCCCCCGGGCACCCATAGGGAGGAGGATCAGCAGGTGCACACTCCAGGCCCATCCATCCAGATGACTCAGAGAGTATCCGGCCCATCCGACTCCCCTCTTCCTGTGACCTCAGCTGCTCCAGCTCCACAGGCCAAGGAGCGTGCCACTGCCACACAGCAGGACCCTGAAAGCAGGCCAGGACCCCCCAAGTCTCGGCCCTCCAAGGTCATCACAGGCAGGGCATTGCAGTCAGCAGGCTACCTCCACCTCCACTGTGGATGTCCAGGGAGCACCAAGACGTAGCGGCAGGGTTAGGATGGTTAAGGATAATTAGTTGCACAGCTTGGACATGGGTGTTAATCACTTCTAAATACTGTTCACTATTGTCAGTAAACTCACAAAAATGTCTCCCTGCCCATGAGCAGTCTCCCTTCTGATGAGCAGTGTTCATGTCACTCAGATGTGAAACAATTCTGCACAAGATAAAGGCAGGTGTCTCAGTCCAGGGCCTCTTTCCTGTGCTTTGTGCAGCCTTCAGACCAAAGCCTCACACTGCCTGGAAAGGTTACTGATGCCTGCAACTCGGCGGTGCTGGTCATTGCTGCCAGAATGTGGTGGGCAGGCGCTTCAGAGTTCTGTCATTCTTTCTGTGTGTTTTAAGGTGGGGCTGGCCCCCATCCCTTCAGCGCCTGTGACCAGTGATGCTGTGCTCCTGAAGAGCTCAGGAGCTGAAGACGAACAAAGGATCAGGTGCTTCTAAAGTTTCATGGCTACACATTGATGTTATCACCCTGATCACAGAGCGCAAGCGAGCTGCCCGTTGCCAGGCAGGAGTCAGACATTCACAGAGGCTATGTGAAGATCCATGGAGTGTCCTCACTGCATGTCGTCATCATCCTCCTGCAAATGAGCGACTATTAAGGCCTCCACTGCATCTCCATGACAGGAGCATTCTCACAGAGGATATTCATGTTGCCATAAGCCAGACTGGAGTCAAATGTTCACAAATACGATGTGAGGATCCATGGGATCACCTTGCTGCATGTCGACATCATCCTCCACAAATCTAGCAGCTATGAGGTCCCCTCGAGCGCACCTACCTCGTCTAGCCAGTGTGAGGTCCTTATTCCCATCTTGCCTCCAAGGACTTCCTCACCCTAATCCCTGTCTGCCTCCGGCCCACTTCATCGGAGGAGACGTGCAGCTCCTCCATCTCCTCCTCAGCCAGCTCCTCTCCCTGTTGCAGCGCCAAGTTGTAAAAGGCACAGCAGATGATGATGATGTGTGACCCCCTCTGCGGACTGTATTTCAGGGCTCCACCAGACTGGTCCAAGTACTGGAACCTCATCTTCAGCATCTCAATATGTCTGCTCCTCCAAGCTGTAAGCTGCAGCATGAGCCTCGTTATACCATCGCTCTGCTGCAGTCTGAGGCCGCTGCACTGGTGTCATCAGCCACATCCTCTGCGGGTGGCCCTTTTCCTCGAGGAGCCATCCCTGCAGCCTCTGTGGACCCTGGAAGACTGCAGGGATCTGTGACCGACTGAGGAGGTAGACGTCGTGCACACTCCCTGGAAACTATGCACACACCTACAGGATGTGGTCCTGCAGGTGGTCGCACACCAGCTGCACATTCAGTGAGTGGAATCCCTTGCAGTTGATGTGGTTCACCCTGTGTTGCGACAGAAACCTGAGCGCCACATAAGTGCATTTGATCACACCCTGCACCTGTGGGAAACCCAAGATCTGGGAAAATCCAATCATTCTTGCATCCTGACTGTCCTGGTCCTGGGCAAAATGCACAAAGTTTTGTGCCTTTGCAAATATGGCATTCATGACCTCATGGATGCATTTGTGGGTGGAGGCTTGTGAGATCTCACAGAGGTCACCTGTGGAGCCCTGAAATGAGCCTGGCATAGAAATTGAGTGCCACGGTCACTTTCACGGCCACTGGCAGTGGATGCCTTCCATGTTACCATGGCACCAACTCCTGCAGTAGCTGGCAGATATGAACGACCAGTTCCCTAGACATGCGAAGTCTTCGGCGACACTGGTTCTCAGTCATCTGCAGGAATGAAAGGCGGCTTCTACAGACTCTGGGTATCGCTAGGTGCCAGCCTGCAATGGCTCACTGTGGCTCTTGGGTGGCATGTGCAGGAGCCCAGCTTCTCCTTCTTGCTGAGGTTGCTGCTCCTGCCTCTGCACTGCCAGGAGCCTCAGTCACTCTTTTCTCCGTCTTCTCCGTGCTCTGTAGGCCATCAGCTAGTTCACCAGGCTCCATGATCCTGATGCACTCCTCCTGAAGGATGAAAGAGGAAGACATTTGGTTAGCATGAGTGCACTAAGAACCTGCGCTGGTTAAGTGTGATGGTCCCTTAACACTTCCCACAGAGTGCTGGCCACCACTTGGATAGCCAGAGCTCAGTGTGCTGCATGCCTGCGCTGTTAGCTTGGACCATGGGGGACACTGGTCCAAACCAGGATGCTGACATTGCAAGGAGCTGTGAGCGCCTCCAGCAGTGACTGCTCCATGGCCAGCTTTAGCAAGGAGATTGTACAACGTGTGCAATCGTCCAGCTGTTCTGCAGTCCACTAAAACACTCAAGAAGTTGCAGTCTGTGCCGAGGGATGCAGGGATGGTGGTGGCGGGGAGGGCTGGGAGGTGGGGGGGGTGGTGGTGGGTGGGATGGTGGGGGAAAGCTCCGGAGCACTTGGTGGCACTTTGATGCCTCTGCGTTGCTTGAGTAGACATATAAACGAAGAGCCAGATCCCAATCATATCAAAGTGGCTGCGCCTGAACTGTCTCAGTTGCGGAGGAATGGCCACTTTATACAGGTTTCCCTAATTTGTGGCCACTTCCCTCACCCACCCTACTTCCCACCCCAAATTCTCATGCACTATATTCAATGGCTGGGCTGCCCTTGCACCCTCCCCCGCCATTAGTACCCTCAATGACAGGGCTGCCCTTACCATCCACCTCCCCACCAGGAGTCACCTCAACCACAGGGCTGCCCTTAACCCCGACCCCCCTACGCCCCAGAGGCTTGAAGTCCAACAAGCAACCCTGGCGAGCGCTGCACAACGTTACTGTGACTCACCTCTGAATTCCCCTCAAAGTGCAGGCCGCCAAGTGTACATCTTTTATGTGCTGTCGTGAAACATGTCAGCGTGCTTTCTGGCCGATGTGGACAGACAATCCAGCGGGGTGGGGGGGGTGGGGGGGGTGGGGGGGGGGGCGGGAATGGGGGGGGTGCGGGGGGGAGGTAATACAATGAAGCCCCCAATGTTTGATGGCAGGAAACACGGCCCACCATCAGCGGGTTGAGCGGACGGTCACGAACTCGTTTCCCGCCATCGGAAAACTGATCGCACCATATTGTCCGCTCACACAACCGATCTTGCCCAGCACCAGCGGACACAGAAAAATCCACGCTCAGCTGTGTAAGCACTTTGTGGACTACATCTCTCAGAATTCTGCTCAATATTTTCTCTAGTATTTTCTTTAAATGATTGAAAGCAAGTCTATTTATTGCAGGAGAATGCAATGGCTTACTTTCTGCAGTCTCCTCCCCAAAACAGCTGAGAAGCAGGAACAAATAAATGTGGGGAAATCATTATTAACACCAATAAATAATTTTCAGGCAGCCAAAATGTTTGTATTAGGAAAGAATAAAAAATAATTTTTGTCCCCCAAGTTTCCCCATAGTAAGACCCAATGTGAGATAAGCTCTACTTCTGGAGCTCTTTTACAAGAATTTTGTGGGTCAGTTCATTTGAATATCATTTGGAGGAGTCATTGGTGTCAATCCTGTGTAAAATGTCAGCAATGCATTGGGTTGCTTGGAAGTAGAGTGTAGCCTTTAGAATTAGAGTTCTGGCTGAAGACTGCAGTAGCAGCATGGAGCAAAAACAGGTAAGTAGCCAAATGCTTGACTTAATAATTTCATTCTCAAGTACCTTGACTCAGCTTTCTAAGCGTTTTTGCACTACTTTACAAGAGTGTTTACCACTGGAACATCTGCTAGAGGCAGGCAAAGAAGGGACAAGGATGTAGCATAGTGGCAGAAATAATGTGCCTAAAATTTCAATTAGCAAAGCCTCCTTGATGAAATAAGCAGAGGAGATATAGACAGCTGATCTCCACACAAGAGCACCTGCAAAAATTGGCTTTTTGTGCTATGTGAAGAGAGGTGACACTGACCCTGGCACTCCTTCGGCCCCAGGACTGCAAACTAGTGCTGTAAATATTTCAATGTCCTGACAGGACAGGAAGGGTAACAAACCATCTACCCTAAGCATGATCCACATTCAAAGATTAAGAACAATTTCACTAACTTTTCTTACTGCACACTAGTTAAGGGAGATACTTTTGGGGTCATACAGAATATTATTTGCTTCCATGCACATCATTAAAACTTATATCACTGTTTTAACAGAATTTTACATGGGGTGGATTCACATCCGTCTAGTCACCAAATGGGACATACCCAAGAGGTCCCTCAATTAAAGACAAGGGCATGGAGCTCATGCTGAGACACCGTGCTCTTAATGTATGAGATAATGAGGTCAAAAACACAGTACCCAGTGCCAAGTTAATGACGGCACACCTAAACAGTCATCATAGCATCCTGGTGAGGCACCACACAGCCACAAGCATCCACTTGCTTTTCTGTTTTCTTAATCTCAAGAGAATAATGCTAACCCATTCTTAATTTCCACCTCCATTCTTGTACGTCCATCACAACATTGGGGGCAGGTTTGGGGGCGGGGGCACACTGCAGGAGGAAGAGTTGAAAAATGATGAAGAGAGGAGGAAACCAAACTTTGTTTTCATCAGTTGAAGATGACGAAGGCAAGTCAGGTGATGAAGAAGAGAAAAAGGGGAAGAGAGGGTTAAGCTCTTGCACACCCATGAACTTCAGGATCTCCATCATCCTTGATCTTACCTACTGCACCACTTGCTTTTTAACTCCGATAGACTAATTGAGATAATTTAACCCAGGGGAATTAGCTACTGCTAGTGAAAATGTGACACCGGGGTATTCATAAAGCATGAGGGAGCAGAGGAATGGGTAATAGGTGGGACAAACAATGGTATTTCTGGGACTGAGGGTCAGGATGGAACCAAAAGAGTTATCGATGCTAAGGTTGTGAACATAGGCATTCTTGGGTTTTAGACTAGTCAGTGGTGAAGTTGGTTCTACATAAAAAATAACAGCTCTGCTGTCAGATTAATTGAAACACAAGCCCTATTACTCTAATTCTGATACATAAATCCAATAACGTTAACAGTGAAGTGATAAGACAGTAGATTTTTTGTTTAGCAGTGTTTGTATGAATGCTGAGGCCACCAGAAAAATTGTTTATTCATGTTATCTTTTATATATTCTATATAAGATTCTTGAGCAACGTTGCTCAGCCCATTTTGCAATTTTGTGGTTATATCACATATATTTGAGAGTTTTATTGAAACATATTTTGAGAAAATAGATAAAACTTGCATGAATTTAATATGAAAATAATTTTACTCTGATGCAGCTCCATTTCTGGAGCAATGAGGTCATGCTGAGGTAGGTCAGGTGTCAACTGAAGTGATGCAATGGTGTATTTTTGTGTTACAGATAAAATTTAATTGGCTCATCCATAGTGCCATATGAAAATGATCATATATAGCTAGTGATTTTGCTGTATTAGATTTTGTACAGATCACATAAATCTAACTTGAGAGTGTGGTTGATTTACAATTGATCACGCAGTGTTACTAGCATCACTGTGCAAAATTACTGAACTCTGCTGGTTTCCACTAGAGGACAGTGGGCAATGAATAAAAATCAAACAATTTTCAGGAGTCAAAACATCCCCCCTTTGTTTTATTCATTACAGTTGGCCTATGGTGCCTAGCAATTTTCTGGAATGGTTTCCTAGATTCAAAGTATATACAAATAGCTCATCAAGCTCCACATCACTGTAAAGATCAAGTAAATAAATGTAATGTCTAATTTTAATAACTAAAACAATCAAAAAAGGATTACTTTAAAGTGTTGTAAAGTTGAAGTTTCTATTTTACTGAGCATAATAGATAAAATCTTTGAAATTGCTACAGGATTGTTTGTCTATATAACTGCAACAATAAAATAAGATTTACTTCCCCGAGCACTATCTTAAAAGCAGCAAGACCAGATTTACTGTAGCTGCCTGCCCCCTAGTGTTGAAGCTAATGTAATTCTGCTGGAAACATCTTGTAAAAAAAAATCTGTAAAGGTGAGGGAACGTGGACTTAAAATGAATAAAAATTCTGAGGAACTGAAAAGAGCACGTTTGTAATATAATTGTTTTCTTGAAATAATGAGAGAAAAGTCTTTGATGAAGTTCCGCACTACTGAAACTGAAAGCTAGTGGGAATTCAAGATAAACTTGGGTTTGAATCGGGGTTAGCTAAAGAAAAGAAAGCAATTGATACTGAATGATGGCAGAGTCAGGGAGGGTAAGTAGTAAGAGGAGTGTTCCTGAGATTCTATCCCTATGTTGTCTTATTGACTTTAGGGCTATTTTAACCTAATGTGGCCAGAGGTAACCTAATTGGGTGGCCACCTGTTATACACCCCACCTGATTTTACTCTTCCTTTATATCATTGAAAATTAACATTAAGCAGAGTATAAAATGAGTGGTCAATCTTTTTCAGTCAGTCAAACAGGTTAAGTTAAAATTACTGATTCAGTCACCTAATTCACAGATGATACTAAATGGAGATGGTCGTCAAGTTGGAAGAACCTTACAAAAGAAAAGGAAAATAGTTAAAGGTGAAGTGAAAAGAGATCAAGGGTGATCTTAGATCTCATTCTTAACGGGTTTGCTTTTTTAACACCTTTTGCTTTTCCAACAGAGAGCTTCATACACCAAGAGCCACATCTAATTTCCTGATACACATTCATGACATGCAGAACTCTGCACCAGGAGCACTAAAGAAAAGCTCTAAAGTTTGTTCCACCAAAACCACTGTTAAGCAGCAATAAAATGAGGGAATATTTAAATAAAATTGCTACAAAATTCATGCTGAAACTCTGCAGTTCCTGAGTCCGAATACACTTCAAGGATTCTGTTTTTGATCACCAAGAAACAAGGAAATGTTCAAGCTAAGGGGTGTGTAATAGAGAAGACACAGGCTGATGCCTTGTGTGAAAGAACTGACCTACAAGCAAAGCCTGGAAAAACTGGTGCTCTTTTACCGTCTTTAGAACAGTAAACTGCATATCAGGTACAGGTACAATCTCTCAAATCCAGCTTCCAAAATACAGAGATGTCTGAAAAACAGATATTTTTATCAGCTGCCATGCATGAATTTTAATTCTTATTAAATGAGTAAAATTACTGGCTTGTTTGTCTAGGTGCTACATTGGCTCAGTGGCATGACGGACTGGTTATTGGCTTCATGCACAGGTTTTTTCCTGTGCTCCAAGTGGCCCGAGCAACCCTTGATTCCATCCAACTTGACCCAGCCCGAACCATTTGACCCAACCCAAACAACCCGAACTGAAAACCAGTAAGATCCAAATTCCAGCTTTGACTTGGTCTCAAGGTTAAAATAAAAAGCAAAAAACTGCGGATGCTGGAAATCCAAAACAAAAATAAAAATACCTGGAAAAACTCAGCAGGTCTGGCAACATCTGCGGAGAGGAACACAGTTAACGTTTCGAGTCTGTATGACTCTTCAACAAAACTAAGTAAAAATAGAAAAGAGGTGAAATATAAACTGGTTTAAGAGGGGGAGGGTGGTGGGACAGGCTCAAGGTTGCCACTTTTGAGACACTGTGTCTGTATTCAATTCTCTAGTAAAATATTGTTTCAAGGTATGCCAGGATACATGAATGAGGGGGCATAGGTTACAACTAATGGTAGGTTATTTTAGGACAGAAGTCAAAATAAGCAAACACCCATAAAATCACCAACAATTGGAACAGTCTTTTATGTACAGTACTGCGCTGTTGCCTATAACATAATCCATAACATGTTGCTAATAGGGAATCCAGGTGCAGCTGATTGTATTTTTGATTAGGAATTAATTTTGAGTGATAACCACTGTGATTGGGCATGTCATTTCAATACTCATTGTCAGTGTGTGTACTTTACTTCCTTCATTACACCTTATTGATTATCTGCTAAAAATGATGTGTAACATTGGTGAAAATGCTCCATTGACTGCAGTGGAAATAAAGATCAGGATAGTAAAAAGTTAATTTTCATGGACTCCAGCATGATTTTCATAAGGTATGGAAACAGGTATAATGCCCCTCTGCTCCTTTTTCCATTGAGCCCACTCAAAAATCGAGCATGAAAATATTGGAAAATTTAGACCATTGGACAGAAATTAATCATAAATCTCAATAAAATAAATGAAGGCATTTCTGGTGGAAAACTATTACTACTCTTGAATTATTGGGTCACCTCACCCATAATACAAATGGTACATCATGATTCCCCATGAAATACTCTCTATTTAATCAAGAATGACTTTTAAGAGGAGGCACTATAAATGCTTGAAGTTTCCCCCTGCCTTTCATATAAGCACCCACTGGGACGGCTGGATTTATGTTAGCGTATTTGTCATAATTCCGTTCACTTACAACCATGCTGCATAAGAAACATTCTCCTGTTATATGTGCCTCAATCTATGGGTTCAATATTTAGCAAAATATTGAGCAAAACTGAGTTTAGACAATTGTGTCACGTCAGATTCAGGAGTCCCAATTTTAATCCTAATCCAAGCAGGTTTAGAGGCTCATTTTTTACCCTCTTGTAAAACTGAACAGGCAATTAGATGGATGTCGAGCCCATTCTCTCTGGGTGGTTTAGGTTGGAATTGAAACTAAGACTTTGCACAGTTACACCGGGATCTCTCATTACTTTCTGGTTAATAGTTAGCAAATCTCATTACTGACACTGATTAAGTATCAGTGAAATCAATTTAATTAATGCCAGTGATGTTTCTGAGTGGGATAGTGAACATTAAAGCGTGCAATCTTAAAACAAATTAAAGGAAAAAAATGAACTAGCTCATAAAGGAACTCTACATTATGATATTTGTATAACGTGTTATTTATCAATTATTAAGTAAACAAGATATTTGCAAAACTATTATTTTGCTGCTGTGCATCATGTGTGGTCTGGCTATATAAGAGAAATAACAGAAATGTTAAAATATCATGTTAAAACAAAATATTTTAAATGGATCTGAAACTTCTCTTTTAACAAAAATACAGAGAATGTCTATTTTCTGCAACAGCGACCAATCTATTAATGAAATGATAGGCACCGACAGCTTTGAAATATAGGGACCAAGATATTTACAGGGCTGCAGGAGGGTGTAAGACAGTGTGTTGATGCAGGATAAACCCAGCAATGCTAGGGTGTGGAAGTGCTGCTAAAGTTAACGCAGGGCCTTGTTATAATTTTCTTTCAAAGCCCAAATCTTGCAGTCTCCGGATCATTGGAGACCGGATGTATGACACGAAGATGTGTTTTTTTCCTTTGTGGGGGATGGGCAGTCCCTTGAGTAATTGTGGAGTCAATATACAAGGTTCTGTAGGTGAAAGTATGTCACTTTCTGATGGCAATCGTGATATGGGAGGAATTTATGAGAATCTATTTTGCACATGGACCCAGCCAGTGATGAAACCGTCCTGCATAGAGTCAGCCCTGGCTATATGGCCAGGCCGCCCAGCTGCTCTGACATTGGTGGCCCCCTCATCCTCATTCATTTCAGAATCTTCTGAAAGGACAGGCTTCCTCCACCTCCTCATCTTCCTGCTCCTCGGAGGTTGGAGCCCTGCCCATGGCATCGTCACCTTCTGCTGCACAATGTTGTACATCATGCAGCACACCACTACTATTTTTGATAACCTTGTTGGGCATATTGCAGAACTCTGCCTGAGCGATCAAGTCACCTGAAGTGCATCTTTAAAATGCCAATTGCCTACTCGATGCAGGATAAACCCAGCAATGCTAGGGTGTGGAAGTGCTGCTAAAGTTAACGCAGGGCCTTGTTATAATTTTCTTTCAAAGCCCAAATCTTGCAGTCTCCGGATCATTGGAGACCGGATGTATGACACGAAGATGTGTTTTTTTCCTTTGTGGGGGATGGGCAGTCCCTTGAGTAATTGTGGAGTCAATATACAAGGTTCTGTAGGTGAAAGTATGTCACTTTCTGATGGCAGTCGTGATATGGGAGGAATTTATGAGAATCTATTTTGCACATGGACCCAGCCAGTGATGAAACCTGGTGACATGACAGCTGTTATAGAAGCGCTCTGCCTCTGTGGATTCCTAAAGGGGGCCCATATTCAAGTTCTTATGTCCCCGAGAAACCAACCATGAATCTGTGTTGGTGGCAGAAACAGCTTAGTGGGGGTTTAGAACTTCTTAGTATTAAAGAGTTGCGGCAGCTGTCAGGCGACCTTGCACACACATGAAGGAAGACCTTGTTGTGGTCACAAATCACCTGCACATTGATTGAGTGGGAGGACTTCCAGTTGACAAAGATGTCCACATTTTGAGTTGGGGCCTTTATGGCAACATGGATGCAATCAATAATACCCTGTGCCTGAGGGAAGCCTGTTAATCAGGCAAAGGATGTGGCTCTCTGTGAGTGATATACCAAATCAACAGGGAAATTAATGTGATTCCCCCACATGAACAAACAGGGCATGGTTATAGTCTCAATGCAGCTGTGTGCTGCCAACTGGGATATACCAGACAGGTGTCCTGATGATCCCAGGAAAGATCCTGAGGCATCGGTGTTGAGAGCGTTGGTTACCTTTACAGCCAATGGCAGGGTCTGGGGGGGGTCGATGGATTGTGGCTCGAGTTGCTGCTGGAACATGTGACATATATCTGTCATCTTTCACTGCTTAACTTCAGGCACCTTCAACACTGGTTCTTCGTCATATTGAGATATGACATCCTATGTCTGTACACCCTTCCCACAGGTACCTAGTATTCTTGCCTCTGTTCTTCCTTCTTACTGGTGTGGGGGTGGCAGTCTCTTCCTCTTGGTCCTCCTACCCTCCATCTGGCCTCTGGCTGCTCATGGTGACTGGCTTCTATGTACGAGGGTGCCATGCCCTTCTTCTAGGTTCTTTCGCATGAAGTATTATGCGCCCTTCTCCAGCACAAACTTCTTTTATGTCCTTTGAGGACAGATTGAGGAGACTGGGCCTATATTCTCTATCATTTAGAATAACGAGGGGTGATCTCATTGAAGCATACAAAATTCCTACAACACTCGACAGGTTAGATGCAGGAAGGATGTTTACCCTGGCTGTGGGGTTGTAGAACCAAGGAACACAGACTCAGAATAAGTGGTAGGCTATTTAGAACTGAGATGAGGAGGAATTTCTTCACTCAGAGGGTGGTGAATCTTTAGAATTCTCTACCTCAGAGGGCTGTGGAGGTTCAGTCATTATGTTTAAGACAAAGATTGATAGATTTCTAGGTATTACAGATATCAAGGGATATGGATATGGATATGCAGGAAAATGGCTTTGAGATAGGAGATCAGCCATGATCTAGGTGAATAGCAGAGCATGTTTGAGGAGTTGAATGGTCTACTCCTGCTCCCATTTCCTAAGTTCCTGGCACCTTGATGCATGAGTCTGTAGGGGTAAAAATAATTACCCTGCGACACCAGGAGCCCCACCCTCCTAGGGTTAAGGTATGGATTTTGGAATTTATTTTGTGCCACTTCAGAGGCTGTGAATAAATTTTTAAGCAAATTCAACAGTCGATTCCTGGCTATCTAAAGAAATACGCCAAGTTCGGACCTGCACTTATAAGGTCTACTTTGCACACTTTGGATTCCACACTTCTGGGCTACTAAAATCCGACTACAGTGGAGGCAGTTGATAGTTTAAATGGCCTCCCTTGAACATGCATGTGCAAAATGCACCCCGCCCCATTTACACTCTCCCGACAAAGAGAAATTCCGCGTTCTTTTTACCATGATGGAGAGGCTGTCTGTCATAGCAAATATCTGGGCTAGCATCTTCTAGTCCAATAATTGGAGGAATTTACAGCTCAATCAATAGAATAAGCAGTGTGACAGATCAAAGGTGTTGAAAGAGGTGGTGATGTAGTTAAGCTGGGTATCATCAGCATACATGTGGAACCTTACATATTTTTGGATGTTGCTGCAAAGGTTTTGTTTGTTTTAGGCCTTTTTCCCTCTGGGGAATAGTGGGGAAGTATTGGAAGGATTAGCTGGGCAATTATCAACCTGTTGAACCACATTGTGAACACTCCTTCTGTAGTCAACAAGTCCTGGCATGGGACTTCAAACTGGAGCTTCTGGCTCAGAGGCAGGAGCACTATCTACTGAGCCACAAGACCACCACATTGTTAAGGTGCAATATGTAGGTAAGAAATGGGAGAGCAATCCTTAATGGGAAGGGCGGGGTCCAAAGGTAACACTGCAAGAATAGGAAGAGAAGCCATTGCAGATGATTCTCCAACTACAACTGGATATAGAGAAATGGGACAAGGTGAGAGAAGTCCCAACCAGCTGGATAAAGGAGGAAAATTGTTGGATGAGGATGCTGTAGTCAATCATGTCAAAGGTTTCACACAGGCCATGAAGGATGTGGTCTAGAAGGATGAGAAAGGATACTTCACCATGATCACATTCACATACGGGGCAGAATGTTACTGTCGGCGAGTGGGAGGCAGGGCCAATTAAGGCCCGACCAGCATGACGTCTGCCGGGAAGCGCTATGCGCTCCCTGTGCGGGTGGGGGGAATCCCTAAAATCAAGAGTGCGGAACCCCCGACGTCACCCCGCCCCATTTAAATTTTCAGGAAGGTGGGGGAGCAGCAAAATCAACTGCGGGCCCGCCAACTTGTCAATGGCCACTTGAGGCAACAAGAAAAAACATGAAAACTCATCCAGCGGCAGGGTGAAGTTTCATGTCGGGTTTTTAAAATTGTAATAAAGTTGTTATGGAAATTATGAACATGTCCCAACTCTTGTGACATGAGGGGACATGTAAGGGATTTTTCTTTTTCTATTTTTAATATTTTTAAAAGTCGAGGCGAACTCCCTGAGGCTGAAGTTAGCCTCAGGGAGATGAGTGCGCTGTTTTGTGCGCAGGCGCGAAAGAGTGCACTCTCGATTTTAGGGATCCCCCCGCCCACACAGGGAGTGCATAGTGCTTCCTGGCGGACGTCACACTGGGCGGGATCTTAATTGGCCTACCCACGTAAAATTGCGGTGCTGACCCGAACGCTGGCGGCAATCAGGTCCGTGCCCGCCCGCAATTGGGTCAGGCCCACCTGCCCGACGAACAGAAAATTCAGACCATGGATGTTATTTGTGACTTTAAGCTTCAGTTCAATATTGTGGAAGGGTTGGAAATTTGATTGGAGAGATTCAAACATGGAATGGAAGGGAAAATGGGCACGGATTTGTGAGGAGAAATCATATTTGAGAGCTTTGGAGAGGAAAGGAAAGTTGGAGATGGGGGCAATAGCTTGCTAAGAATCCATATTATTATTCTATCTGTGTATAGGCCACACAGTGATTAGGCTGCTCGGCTGTGTGCCCACAAGTTCACAATTTGCCCTCCATTCACTTTAATGAACAGAAAAATCATGGGTATGTGAACAGGCAAAAGCCCAGATAATATGCTTAACTCCCAAAAATCATCACTGATCTTTCTTAGCTATGGTGTCTTCATTTGTGGCAACTGTAAAACAATAATAGATTCTACAGATTCACTGTCACGGAAGCAGACAAGGCTACAGAGAGCAGAAAAAGGTGTTGTGCGCCCAATTGTAATTGACCATGTCCTTAGTAGCAATTCAGTTCATAGGCAATGGACCATTAGCAGTGCACCTAGACGGAAGACAGGCCAGGCATTTATCTTGAAAGAACAGTTCAGCAAACAGTACATCTAGAACTGATAACTTAGTGATGCAAAAAGAGGCCAACTTAGGTTTCATTTGGAGAAAAAGATTTTACAACACCTTTTTGAATCTCTCTCCTAGCGTGCAATTTTAGGCTACAAATTACTGTTGATATTTAATATTTCTGTACAACATTTCTCTGTCCATTACTTTCACAAATGCTTTAACCTACTTAAAATATCAGCAATAATAATTTCTAAACATATGAACATTAAAGCATTAAAGCCCTCATTCTGCAATTTTAATGGCACTGCTGTTCCATTTGTTCATCCTTCATAATTGACATGAAGGTTGGTTATTTGTCAAGTCTGTCAGATCTTCACCGCACATTTTCCCCTCCAATCCTCTGTCAGCACTCCGAAGGGACCATTCATTCCTTGACGCCCTGGTCCACTCTCAAATCACCCCCAACACCCCATCCCCTTCCCTGGCACCTTCCCAAGCAATCACAGGAGGTTTAACACCTGCATTTTTGCCTCCTCTCTCCTCACTATCCAAAGTCCCAAACACTCCTTCCAGGTGAAGCAGCGATTTACTTGTACTTCTTTCAGTTCTTTCAATCAACCAAATTGTCCAAACTTGGATTATAGTCCTTGATCATGAAGGGTCTTCTAGTAAATTTTTCTATTCCATCACATGATACAGGAAAAGGTTGTTTATCCGATAGGCAATCACTCTCCCATTTCTCACTCCAGTTACCCTCTTTATCACAACCTTCCTTCTCGATTTTATTGAACTGCTAGTCAGTGTTCCTCTGAACTTGCCTTGCTTAGACTGAGTTCTAAATATGTTAATCAGAAGTTTTTCTTTTACTCATATCTTCACTGTTTTGAAATCAAAAATTATGTCAGGTTCTTGCTCATTATTTCCCTAGATGTCAAATATTGGAACTACTTATCTCTGATTGTTTTACCTTGCCCTTTAGAGAGGAAAAGGAGGTTGGAAGTTGTATGATAGCTTGCAAGGAGGGAGTTAAGGGTTAGTTGTGTGAGGAAAGGGGTGATATAATGGTGGTAGATTTAAAGGAGAAAGGGCAATTGTTAAGATTTAAAACTCAAGCTCAACATAATCTATTCACAACTCCTTGACATAGTATCCATTCATCTTTATTGTTTTGAACTTTGGTCATGTCTTGCACCACCAAAGTCCAAAACAATAAAGTGGGTCTTGGTTTCTCAACAAAAAAATATGAACAAATCTCCTTTTAAATAGTTGTTTGATAGTACAGAACTTGAGTATTGCTGGAAAAAGAGACATTTTTGTCAAAGCTTTTTGTCTTGCACTCATCAGGACAATTCGCAAGAATACCAAGTGTAAAGGGAACAACAATTTATACTGTATGAGAAGAGAGTGCTGATTGGTTGGCAAGTGCATTCTGATTGGTAAAGGCATTGCCGTGGAAAATGCACCAGTAAATGGTGACTGACAGGTGCAATGTGGGTACATGTTCTTTCTGTCTACAAAGAACAGAGCCCTGTGTATTAATATATGTGGCTTGCAGCATACACAAATGTGCCATACTGCGCGCCTGACTGACAATAGTAAATTGATCGTCAGTGTGATCCTTAGCACACTGAGATTATTTAGCGACAGTTGTCCAATCACAGAATCACATCTAATGTTGGACACTGTGTTTTGAGTTTTGCAATCACGGGCTGGTTTGGTACAATCTGTACCTTGGCCGTTGCAAACAGTGGAAGGGACATGCTGTATGATACAATCCACTAGTCTTTGGGATGTACGGCCTACAAACCAAGCATCACACTGGCGCTGAAATTTATATACCACATTACTAATTTGTGTGATAGTCTTTTTGGCTTGATAGCAGCATCCATTTTGTAGCGAATACCGCTCATGTTGCTTCTTCATAGTAGCAGTGTGAAATAGCTAACTTCACCTGTTGCTCAAATTTTTTGAGAAACCATGCCCTTCCAGGGTAATCTGAGGTAGACTGGGCACTTTTTAGGGCCAAAAATGATAGCCTCAGCAACACTTTCTTAAGGCCTTGCAACAATGTAAGACATACACGTTACATGTGAAAATCGGAATGCCACAATATCTATGCACTATATCAGCTGGGAACGCTTTCAAAGATTCAGCGTCTCCAGTGGACGCTGATTTCTGGCGGGATAGTTGGGAGTTGAGGAGTTCAAACTCAGCAAATACCTCTGCCCATTTGATTTGGGATGAAGGCACACCAAAATTGAAACCATGCACAAGAGCAAGCTCCTTGCTTTCTGACAGCACATGGTCAGAGAGATTTGTTATGTGTTTAGTGGTGTTGTTAACTGCATTGCCAAACCACTTCCGCTTAAGTGGGTTTACGATGTGGACGTGTTTCAAATGGTATGGTCATCTGCTGAAGCAATATAATATAACAGCACAAGCGGATCAAATCAAAAGATGAAAGAAATGTGCATACTTCAGACCAAGTGCAATGTAGAGCACAGCTTAAATTAGTAATCCTATTACCAATCTGTGCAATCTCATCACGCATAAACGCTTGCTTGATCGTGGGACTATGTCTCACTTTAGCATTATTGATATGTTGGGAAAGAAACTGGCACAACCTTGGGTTTCATACATGTTTGGAGAAATTTAATAGATAGCTTACCTTTCTTAACTAACCTGTAAGACAAACTATTTCGTTGATATCCTGAATTTAGTCTTTGTTGTACCTCTGTCTCAGGTATACAAATAGTCATTTGGTAGTACAGACCTTAAGTATTGCTAAAAAAAAGAGACATTGCTGTCGAAGCTTTTCGTCTTGCACACATCAGAACAATTCGCAAGAAAATACCAAATGTAAATACCAAATATTTACCCTGCAGCACGATATCATGGCAATCTAGTCCTGCCACCATTGCGTGAATCAGTATTCATCAAACTTATGAACTCAGCAACTTGAGCAGCTGAGTTCTGTTTTAATAACACCATGTATGTCCAAATAGATGGTGTTGCCATGGGAACGCCTCCAGGTCCAGCTCTCAAAACACCTTTGTTGGATTCTATGAGAAAAGTCTAAAATGGAATGACACTTAACCTCCTACCCCATGGATATTTCCAAATGTTTGCTACATTTAAATCTGCAGCTGAATGTAATAATTTCCTTGCAAGTCTTAATGGGTTCCATCCTGTGCTCAAAGTCACCTTCAAAATGGAGCAGTCAAATGAACTCCCTTTCCTTGACGTACTAGTTGAGAAATCTGCCAGGGGGTTCTCTACCATGGCTACCACCGAGCCTACCTTCACTGGTCATTATACGCATTGGGATTCTTACAGCTTCACGCGTTATAAGATTGGTCTTATCAACAACCCCATAAACAGGGCCCAAGCCATTTGCTCACCATGCAAGCTTGATGCCAAAATAGGGCGCATCAAAGGTATCTTGTGGGATAGTGGCTACCCTGATCAGATAATTTTGGGACTGTATATCATTGTCATGAAGCTATTAATGTATATAATATTATTGGGAAATATTTTTCTTTTAAAATAGAGGTTTAGCCTGTGGGTGTGTCTTAATTGGATTAAAGACAGCTAGTCTGGGTGCTTTGATGTGTACTAGTTTTGATATGAAAGAGAGATAGCGTGCATTTGCATTTTTTGAATTGAGCATTCAAGAAGTGGGTTGAAAACTACTACCTAGATAGCATATGGAAAGCAATATGTTTATATTACTAATGAAATTGGTACTATGAAAGGGGTTTTATTGTTAAAAGGTGAAGCTCAAAGAGGCTGGTGATACAATGAGAATTTACATGCAATGAGCGGTGCTAGGTATAACTTCAGCAGTATTATGTATGCAGGGCAGAGGCAAAGTGAGATCAAAAGCAGCTGTAAGCCTCCAAACGTCTCCACCGGAACCTAAGTGAAAAGAACCTCATTTTGAATGCATAAGGTGAAAATGCTTTGCCTGGTGTCTGGTTAAGTCTATGGGTTGCTGTTGCCTTGATGGACTTTAAGTGGGGAATTCATTAAAAGTTTATGATCATAGTAATTTGTAGCCATGTGTATATATAGATTAAACTGTGTAAATAATAAAATGTTTCATTTAGTTTAATGTAAAACCTCAAGAGTTGGTGGTCTGATTCTTGAGTTCAGAGTCACATCTCAAACATAACATTATAGGTTAAAATTAAAGGTTATGACAGTGATTTAAAGTTTCCCTCTGGGATTTTTAAATAACTCAGCTTTACCAACTGCTCGCTCATAACAATCGTGCAAACTCATGAACGGACTTAAGGCCATCACTTTCTGCTCTAAAAAGTGTCCAGTATACCTCAGGTTACCCTGGAAGGGCGAGGTATCTCAAAAAATTTGAGAAACAGGTGAAGCTTGCTGTTTCATGCTGCTACTATGCAGTAGCAACACAAGTGGTGTTCACCACTAACACGATGCTGCCGCCAAGCCAAAAAGACATTCTGCCTATCACACAAATGAGTGGTGTAGTGTATGAATTTCAATGCCTGTGTGATGTTATGTATGTAGGCTGTACATCCCAAAGGTTGGTGGATCATATCAAACAGTGTGTTCTTTCTGCTGTTTGCAACAGGCAAGGTACAGATCATATACAATCAGCCTGTGCTTGCAAAACGCAAAGCACAGTGTTCATTAAATGTGATTCCATGGTTGGATAACATTTTCTAAATAATCCTCAGTTTGCTAAGAATTACACTGACAACCAAATTATGATTGTTAGTCAGGTTCGCAGTGTGGCTCATTTGCATGTACTGGAAGCTATATATATTAATACACTGGGTCCTGTTCTTTGCAGACAGAAAACATGGGCACACATTGTGCCTGTTTCAGCTAAACAAAATAACTGATAGAGATTCACTGGTTCCTTAGGGCAATGCCTTGACCAATCAAAGTCAAGCTGCCTGGTATAAATTTCAAACAATGATGGGCAGTTAACTGTCAGTCACCATAAACTGGTGCATTCTCCATGGCAACACCTCTACGTCAAAGTCCTATTGCCAACCACTCTCTTCTCATACAGTATAAATTGTTGTTCCCTTTACATTTAGTATTCTTGCAAATTGTCCTGATGAGTGTGAGACAAAAAGCTTTGACAAAACTGTCTCTTTTTTCAGAATACTCAGAACTCTCCATTTCTTGCTTCTATGAACAAAGAAGTTCGTTCTGATATATCTTTTAAATTTTCTCTTTATTAATCTTCATCTTTGTCATTGATCCTACCTTTCAGGTTTACCTGAAGTAACAACTTAAGTTTACTGTATCTATACGAATTGATAGCTTATATACTTCAGGCTCACCCTCAACCACCTTAAGTATCACTGACCTCCTAAAAATTGCCTTCTCAGAAATTGCACATTTCAAAACATTGGCTATTCAGAATTTAGATAGTGGGTTGCTACTCACAAAGGAGAAAACATTCATAGAATCATAAAGTCATTAAAGTATTTGCTGTAGACCATTTGGCTCATCATGTCCATGCCTTTTGCAAGAGCAAATCAGCTAGCCCCAAGTAGTCCCCAGCCCTTTCCCATACCCTTCATTCTGCTGTCCTTTTTGTTGAAATTTAATTTTCAAGGGCCTGCTTTTTGGACTGCAAAGTTTAAGCTTAATCTTTCCTCATAACCCATTCCATTTATACTTTGAGTCAGTCTTACTGCTCTTCTCTGTACCCTTTCCAACTTGTGCATTTTTTGTGGCATGGTGACCAAAGCTGAACATAGAACAGTTTCACCCAATAGGATATTATGTTAGTAATAAATACACTAATTCATTTTGTTTTTTTATACCTCCGTGATGTTGTGCCTTTTTTAATGTTAAAGGTGCTTTATAAATCCAAATTTTGTTGTGTAAAATTCCTACCTGCTATTAAAATTATGTCAGTAACCCAATTGAAATAAAATATTTTTTAGCATGATGCCAACCTTTAAGAGTGACTTGGCTAGTTTGTTGGGATAAATATGGAATAAAGGAACCTGTCATTTCTATTAATGGCCGTCAATGAGACAAAAATTCTCCAACTAATTTCAAACTGATAGGGTGACAGCAAGCAATTTTCCTCAAGCATACACTTAGCTAGTGCAAAGTACATTGCTTCCAGATAGAACAGATATGATTTGAGTTGTGGACATCTGATACACATCCAAGATCATTGACATTTTGCTTAACTGATCAAATAATGTTTATCAGTTGTAATCATCGGACAGCCTAACAGTGAAAGTCATAAGGTACAGTATTCTAATCCAGGGCCATCTGTGAACTCTACTCTAAAAACAAAATAGCCCCTTCCTTGAACTTTATACTCTCAGTGAAAGTCATATTTAAATGCATTACTTTCTGTGAAACATTCTTATTTTTATTCAAAGTACGACCCAAGCTACACCATTGTAATCTTAAAATCACTATTTGCTATCTGAAAGAGATTTCACAGAAGTGAAACCAAAATAATGAGTAGACACTCACCCATTGTATTGAAAAACAGACTTTTTCTGGGGAATGACCTGAGACAAATAGTGTTAAAATTCAAGCAGTCACAAAATTGATCAACTGACTTTTTTAAAAACTGTTTGTTCAGGTATCATGTTCCCACACAACATATGGTTACAAATGCCTACTGTGAAGGTCACCTCAATAGCAAAAGAGCTCGCACATTTCTGCAAAAATATGCAGCATGGAAATCGTATTCATGGCATTCATTCAGTTTTTTTATCACACAATTTACTAAAAGAGTTTAATTTCACCCATTTTCTTCAAAAGTCACATCAATAATCTGCACTGTGTCCCCTTCAGAAACTTATATTAGAAAACTTGTATTTGTTGTTAATTCGATTTTGACAGCCAAGAATCTAACAATAAATGGAGTTTGCACTGGCAGAGGATTTATTCCCAAATGACATATTTTTGTTTTCTCACATCAACTTCAAGGTGACACACTTTTGCAATAAAATCATTTTAAAATAGGTATTTATTTCCCCTAACAGTGACTTTAGTTGTTCAAATATTTTAAATCCATTGGAAGGAGGTGAGTTTCTATTTGACTAGTTGCATTGGAGCAGTGTCTAAACAGTATATGGAAACAGATAATAAATTACAATTCCTGCAGAATTATAATAAAAGGAAACAATCTGTTTATGCTTAGATGATGACAAACAATACTTCGTGATTTTAACTGTACTGTATGTGCAGAGCTGAGTGCTCTTGTCACTCAGGCAAATCCCTAACAATCCCCGATTCACGAATGACTGAATTGCCTTACCAAAATAGTAATGAATATACATCATTAACTATTTTCATTTCTTTTGTAAATTATCAAAAATCATAGATACTATGTTATTCCCACCATCCTAGAATAATCTGTTAGCCAGATGTGACACATGCTCAGTAGAACTACCAGACAGACCTTGCGAGATTCAGAACAATTGAACATAAAAAATAGTTAACGTTTTGGCCCAGTTTCCACTGGGCTGCACCAACACAATTCACCCAAAATCAGCCAAACACAAAAGATCGTGGAACTTCAAGCACAAAGTATGTCCAGATCAAACAGAGTTTCCGCAATTCCTATTGTGCTGGTTTAAAACACATCTTGCTAGAAGTCAGTCCTGCCCAAGTCTCAGGTTCAGATTAATCATCATTGAAAGTTTCTGCTAATTGTGCCCATTTGTGCCCCTTTGAGAAGGTTTCTAAAATTAAGCTGTTTCTGAACAGCTCGGTGCGGGAGTTGGGGGGACACCAATAGGCATGCTTTTAAAAGCTATTGAATATAATTGTTCTTAAAAACATTGACTAAATTTCCTTGGAGGCAGAAACACACCGATGGGATTTCTGCTGGACTTCTAGCAATGCAAGGCAGTGGGGAGAGATCTGCTTTGAGGAAATTCCTGTCTTGACAGTTACAGTTTGCACTCTTTAGAGAACGGTAGTGTGGTATAAGTACAGTCTTTAAATAAAAACATAAGGTGGAGTTTCTGCTTCAGGCATAATTGCCATTCAGGGCGCAACTTGTGCCTAAAATTGCATTAATTTTGAGAAATTTTATTTCTCAAGTTTTCACTGAAGCTCATTTGAATATTGGTGTGTTTAAAGCCTCCCATAAACAATTGAAACCAGGCAGCATATTTAATGTAAATTTTATTTTAAAATAGTTTTAAAATGTTTCTTGATATACTTAAGAGTGGTAACTTGGTGTAATTTGATTAATACAGCTGGAAATGGGTTTATCACAAAAAATAAATATTTTAAAATCATGTGTTAACCCACCGCCTGTGCATAACCCAAATTAAATTAATTGAAAATTACTTTAATGTATACAGAACCATTGGATAATTATGTTGGTGCACATTAGTCAGTTTATTTTAGTACATTAAGAACAATAATATTCAATAGCTTTTAAAAGCACGTCTATTAGTGTCCTCCAACTCCCCCACCAAGCTGTTAAGAAAAAAAAGGGCCCAAATGGCAGAAATATGCAATGTTGATTAATCTGATCCTGAGACTTTGCCAGTTTATGGGCATGGCATGGGTTGACAACCTCAATCCATGGCTCCTCATACCCTCCATGCCAACCTATGCCCATTACAGTCCCCATGTCAACATATGCCCCCAACAAACACTTCATGGCTGTTCGCACCCTCCATGCCAACTTATGCCCCTCCACCCAACCACAAGGCCCTTTGTAGCCACTATGCCAACTTAGTGCCAACTCATGCCCCCATCTGCCACCCTTTGTCTTTACACCCTCCATGCCAACTCACCTAGTATCCACCATGGGCAGACCTCAGGACCCATGATA
Organism: Carcharodon carcharias; assembly: GCF_017639515.1. NCBI lineage: Eukaryota > Metazoa > Chordata > Chondrichthyes > Lamniformes > Lamnidae > Carcharodon > Carcharodon carcharias. Next base: position 128,280,732 of record NC_054470.1, read on the forward strand.
AGATTAAATTAAGTTCTTAAGTGTCTATGGATGAATTCACTATCTCAAAAGAAAAAAAACACTCCCCTTGATAACAACCTATTCACTACATTTAAATTCCTTTAATGCCTTGTGAAAACAAGCATTTGTATTCATAGTACCACTTCAAACAGTTTATAACCAGAAACTGACAGGCACCCAACTGTGATAATGAAAGTCTGTGAAATCAGCCAGGCATAGCTAGTCCTATAATGGTAACCCTCAAGCTTCTGTCAACAGACAGAGTGAAATTGAAAACTGATTTTTTCTTTAACATTGCAGACTGCTTTTTTCTTAGCTTAAAGGGCAGGAGATTTAAACTCCTTGACAGTTTGACAGCTACCTTGACAGCTGTCTTGACAATTCCTGTGAGCTTGACAGTTCCAATAAGTTTATGCACTTCTTATACAAATTCATGTCCACATTCAATCCCAAAGGGCACCTTAACTCTCCCAAAGTGCCCCATGACCATATTCAAAAGGTTACCCCACCTCTCCGAAATGGTACACTACCTCTCCATAAAGGTAAATTACCTCACCAAAAGGTACCCTACCTCTCCAAAAGAGTAACTTACCTCACCCCAAAAGGTACCCTACCTCTCCAAGTGTAACTTACCTCACCAAAAAGTACCCTACCTCTCCAAAGAGCTCTGTCAGCTTCAGACGTTCTCCTACCTGGTCTAAAGCTCACACATTCTATTTGGTTGGACATGTCACTAGCCAAAATCAGATCTGACGGAGGCAGCTGTGCCTTAACATGTACAATTGCCTCTGTGAACCACTGATGTGTAAATTAGAAAGGGGATGAGGACTCTGGATTCAGGCCTCTGCCACCCTGCTGCCATGTTTGCAGAGATGGGGAGGCTTTCCATCTGTACAAAAATTCAGGCCTTTCATAACATTAAAAACATTCAATCTTCAGAAAACACCCAGGATATCCAACCCGCTAGAGTCATACGCCATCTAGTGCAAAATCCAAACTATAGGAAGCAGTTTCCTGAAGATTTATTCAGTGCACTCCTCCCATCTTTCCCCACCTAAATCTGTCATCATAACCCTCTATTTCCTTCTCCCTCAAACGTTTGTCTAGACTCCTCTTAAATGCATCTATACTATTCATTTCAATCATATTCTCACCACTCTTGGGGTAAAGAGGTTTCTTCTGATTTCCCTATTGGATTTCTTGATGACTGTCTTATATTAATGGTCTCTAGTTATGCTCTTCCCCACAAAAGGAAACATTTTCCTTGTAGCCACTCTGTCACAAAAGTTTCAGAATTTTAAAGACTTCTATGAGGTCACCCCTCATTCTTCTTTTTCAAGATACAGGTTTAGCATAACTTTCCTGTTTTTCAATTCTATCCCTCTAAGGCTAAGTGCTCGGTTTGCTTTTTTTATGACCTTGATCACCAGTGGCACAACATGGTGCACTTAAATTCTGAAATCCCTTTGTTCCTTTACTCCACCTAGACTTGAGGCCAAGTAATAAGTGACCCCCCCCCCCCCCCCCCCACCGCCCCCCCCCGCCACCCCACCCCATATTCTTCCTATCAAAACATACTACCACATGACAACGTTCTTTAGAAAGATCCATGTACAGTGAAGTTTTTTTTCTCTTTATGAAAACATCCATTTAACCTTTTTGTGTTTCTTTTCAGCTTTCACAATTATTTCAAATTTTCCTCCACTCCAACCAAAACAATTACATTTTTTTTTAATCCAGCATTGTCCTTGCGTGTCCCCTACATCCCCAGACCAGTTGCAATGCAGTCAGCCATGACAGATTTGTAAAGAATGCAGCCTTCAGGCAGCGAGTTAAGCAGTCGCTATTGACATTTTAGTCATTCCATCTGAGCACCCAGACGTTCAGTGAGCAGCTAATTAGCTGTGGGCTGTGGGCCATTAAAGTGCTACATTGATGTTTTACAGTAATTGCATCTCAAACCGAGAGGGAAAGAACAAAAGGAAGTGTGAAAAGATGCAATAAACAGCATCTGATTTATCCCAATCCTTGCCAATACCTCCCTTGCCTCAGACAATTGGAGTTCTGATCCCTACAGATCACAACCCTTAACACCTCTGCAGTGACTGAGTAAAGACTGTGGTTCCATAGACACCAAGTCCTGATGGGCTAAAAATCCAGTAAAAGGAATAAAGTAATACTTTAAAGTAATACTTGGCTGTCAGCAGCTTCATCCTGTTGCCATCACCATTCCACTCGTAGCCTGTGACTTAATCCAACACTAGACTCCATTTCCACTGAACAAATCACTTCAGTAATACACAAAACCACTTCAAAGTGATGCAGAGTCTACTACTGGTTTGACAGCAGAAGACATTCTGGAATAATGCTACCTCCTATAGTATTCCTGTTACTTATTCCCTTTGAGAATGAAAGCAGAATGCTGGCAAATTGGGCACCCCAAGGGAATAAAAAGAAGACAGCCTGTCAAGAAACCACTTCGAGGGGAAAGTCACAGTGCTACGTTTCATTGGGAAAAGCGGTATTCTGTGAGAGTTTTTGCAGGTAAATAAGACAAGAACATCCTGTCAACAGCATCTGAATCTCAGCAATAGCCGCACCTACAACAGGAGCTCAACCATCTCCACTCAGCAATACACATGGATTTCTACCACTTTTCCTTGACATTTGCACCTGGGGAAATGGCTCTAATAATTAATGCTGGGTGGGTGGCATTACATTTCAAAATAATTAAAAACTCAATCCAGTCTGAAACTGCTTTCATGCTGCAATGTTCGCTGGAATTTTACCATATTTTGTAGGTCCCGTGACTGAGTCCAGTGTGGGTACCAAGCCAGTGGGCAGAATTTTTTGTTCAGTGGGTGGGTGCGCGCCAGACCCGCTGGAGCATAAAATAGCATGTGATGATGTCATGTGAGTGCCCAGACATCATCGTGCACTCACAATATTTCGGTTGGCTGGCGTGAACGGGAGTAAAAGCCGCGCCCGCCATCAATTACAAGGCCAGTTAAGGCCACTAAAAAGACAATTAAGCTAGATTTTATGTTGCTCGTGCAATTTCACACTTGTCACATGGGCAAAACGGACAATCAAGCAGATCACAATTTGCTAAGCCTCATCCAAGGGCAGGATAAAAAGAGTCAGCAACAATGCCAGTGTGAGCAGTGAGGAGCTTTGGAGAGAGTTTGCTGCTGGTTGCTTATTGGTGCTTGGCAGCTTCATCTCTGTTCAGGGATTCATTCTTAGCATTTCCAGGCTTCAATCCAGGACTCATTACTGTCTGCCAGGCCCCCGGAGGATTCAGGCTGTGTGGACTCTTCCAGGTACCAGACAGCCTTCTGTTACCCTGGTAATGGGGATTGTGTTCTCCACTGGAGGCACCTCCTCTGAAGAGGGAGAGGGGCAGAAGGGAGAGGAGGCCAGGTGTCCCAATGCAGCTTCCAGGGGAGGGACCTGTGGGAGGAGAGGCACAGGCACAAGAGGCGCAAGGCCAGCAGGAAGTTTAAGGCGGATGGGACTGCAGAAGACGCCACTATCCTGCTGCCAGGGTTTACAGGCGGCAATGCAGCTACCTCAATATGTCCGAGGTGCAAAACTGAAGGATGCTCCGCCTCTCAAGAGAAACCATGACCTCCATCTGTCAGATGATTAGCCCTGAGATCAGCTCCGACCGTGTGGGTGGACACCCTTTGCCAGTGGCTCTGAAGGTCCCAGTGGCACTCAACTTCTTTGCCTCTGGCTCTTTCCAGAGGTCAATGGGGAATCTGTGTGGAGTGTCCCAATCAGCTGTCCACAGTTGCGTGAAGCTGGTGACAGAAGCTCTGTTCAGGCAGGTACTGACCTTTATTCTTTACTGTACGGAAGAAGCCAGCCAGGCTGAGCGAGCCAGAGGCTTTGCAGCGATTGCTCTGTTCCACCGCATCCAGGGTGCCATCGACTGCACACATGTGGCCACCAAGGTGCCAGAGGGTCAGCCGGATGCCTTTGTTAACAGGAATGGATTCCACTCCATGAACGTGCAGATAGTGTGTGATCACAGGATGCTGATTCTGCAAGTCTGTGCAAGGTACCCTGGCAGCTCCCATAATGCGTACATTCTCCGACACTCTGAGGTTCCAAGGCTGTTCATGGCTCCAGTTCGAATGGATAGATGGCTGCTGGGTGACAAGGCTATCAATTGAAAAGGTGGCTTATGACACTACTCCAGCAACCAAGAACAGAAGCAGAGCAGAGTTATAATGGGAATCATGCCTCCACAAGAGCAGTGATAAAGAGGACCATACGTCTGCTGAAAATGAGATTTAGATGCCTGGATCGTTCAGAGGGCACCCTCAATTTCTCCCCACCGCACCCCCCCAAGCCCAGAGCATGTGTCTCTCATGGTCATTGCATGCTGCGCTCTCCACAATCTGGCTCTGGCAAGGGGGGGCCCACTGAAGGAAGAGGATCTTGATGACTCCAGTGGTGGATCAGAAGAGAAGCCCAGGGAAGAACATGGTGAGGACATGGAGGCAGATGACTGGAACTTTCAGAGAGGCATGGACACCAGGGATGTCTTGATCCAATGCTCCTTCAGCTAGGCTGCCAAAGATCTGCTTCCACCTCACGCCAGGGCTGCTGCCTCCATCCCAACTGTCTGAAATGATCCTTTCATTTGCACCCAAAGTCCACTCGATGCCTGTGTAATAAAATTTCCAGCCACTCACGTCCAGCATTACATACTGGCGTACACACATCAGAAAGAAAAAGGGTGAAGCATACTCAGGCCATCAAAACCAAAGTAAATTTAATGTTATTGTCAAATTGAAATCATTATGACATTACAATTACTGGTGTTGATGCCCACACCAGCAGACATGTAAACCAAACATAAATGAACAGAAAATCACCTTGTGAACTGTCCCTCTTGTGCTTATGGTGCCTTTAACTTATGTTTGCGAGTGCTATGTCTTGGTGCCCCCCTTGCTGGCACTGGCATTGGAAGGAACCTGCTGACTTTGCTGTCTGATTGGCCTTGATGTCCTTGGCGATCGTCCAGTGGAGCCTGTGCTGGCCCCGCCTGAGAGGGAGTGGCCAGTGCTACAGCTGGCATCTCCCCAGTCATCGCAGCCTCATCAGATGCCACAGTCACTGGCAGAGGGGCAGAGGAGCTGCTGCCCTCATCCAGCATGATCTGAGAGGAGCCCGAAGTGATGACAGGCAGCTGGTGCGCCAACTTGAAGTCGCTCTTGACCTCCCTGCTCACCATTGATGGATGAGCATTTAGCTGGGATACTGGGTGCCTCATCCATCTCCCATACTGGCACTGACCCACCCGCCGACCTGAAAATTCTGCCCCATAAGGGTGAATGGCCCGGCCGCAGAGAGGATTCTACCTGCGGTGGCCACCAGGATCACTGTCCCAATGAGGGGTCTAGCAGCTTGACAGCACCGCCAATAGACATGGCCGCTGCTGATGCGGCAGGGAGAAGGAAATGACGCTTCCATTTTGAAGGTGCCCTTGAAGGGCTGATGATAATTTTTTCTATGTGTCAGAGCCAGGTAGGCAAATGGGAATGAACCCTCCACCGACAGCAGTAGAGCCACAGGGGAGGCCGCTGCCAACTGGGTTGGTCCCCCACCATATGGAGCTCTCGGAAAGCAGCCTCAATGCACCTGGTGGTCTCCTCATGCACCCAGCAAGAAGCCATTCAGATGACAGTAAAATACCATCCAGGGCATCAAATTGCCATTAACAGGCCAACTAATTGGATTAATTAGCTTCCTGCCTCCATTCAGTGGGAGGCCAACACGCTGCCATCCTTATCTCTCAAAATATCCCGTGGCTGGCAGAAAGACGTCGGGGCCTCCCTCCCAATTGCTCCTGCTGCCATTTTGCTAGTCTTCCCGCCTCCCAGGACTCCTCCAAAGGATAAATCCTGGCTGTTAGCTCTGTGACCATCTCCAAAGATGCTGCCTGGCCTGCCCAGTGTTTCCAGCAATTTCTATATTTACGAGAGGTTTTCAATCCTAATTCTTTCTAGAAGCTTCTTATACTGACTTTCAGCAATGTGGTGTTTCCAGCTGGGGTCAACACTTTCAAAAAAGAAATGGTGGGATACATTTAATTTGTTGCCCTGATGGGTGAGGAATTAAGACAGAGTGTAAAGGAGTAAAAACATTGAGTAATGCAAAAAAATAATTAGAGTGGAAAAAATTCGTAAGATAGAAATTTGGGGAGTCAATGGCCAACGATATTGTGTCTTACATGGAACAACACTGTCCATTATAGACTAGATTGTCCAAAACACTCTACCCATTTTGGACAAGATTGTCCTCAAATACTCTGCTCACTATAGACGTGATTGTCCTTACTCTGTCCATTTCGACTAGATTGTCCTGGGTGACCAACTATCCAGTATGTTAAGGAATTGTTCCTTATTTTGAATTTGTCCCGTGCCCCTTAAGGGATGCCTTTTGTCCATATTTCAGGATAGCCTGTAGGAGACTGATCCTGGAATTCTCCAGTGTGAGTTTGAATGATTCGAGCAGAACTGCAGGTGAGTGTCGACCAGCAGAGTACTGGTAGTGCTGTGACTCAACCAGATAAAGTTGTAAGTTTTAGAAGATTTTAAAGCTGCCCCTTGCTATTATGGTCTCAAGGCCCTCTCCTCCAACCCCCTCCCACGAAGGATCCCTTACATTATTTCATGAGGGTTCCACGCTGTCAAACACTCTGTACATTATAGACTAGGTTGTCCTCAAACTCTCCAGGAACAACACCGCGGGACAGCCACTAACGTAAACATCAAGAACTGTAGGTGATTGTTCAGTGAGGTTAACTTTCAGTCTTTAAATGTACAATCCGGAAGGAGCCCTCTGTGACTGGCACCAATGTCAATGAGGAAGTCCAAGATTAGGAACTACAACTCCCGTAATGCAACAACTAGTGAGGCCCAGAGATTCTCGGTTATAAATTATTAAATTTCAGACCTTCACTTATTTCTAATTTTAGCACAAAAGAATCTCGTGTCTTTTTTTGAAAAAAAATGTTTTGCACATTTCAGTCCCTGATTTTGTTGTGAAATGTGCAAAGTGCTCCGATCTGTCAGTGTGAGCTGTAAGCTGCGTCTTTCACATTGAGACACTGACCGCTCCCAGCCTGACACTTCCTGCTCGGCTTTTGGTGTAAGTTTGCGCTTTTCATCTTTTTGCAGCTGTGACCTTCAAAAACGGCTCAGTCCCGGAGAACAAGGTTCCATTCGTCCAGTGCCCGCTGTCCTCAAAGGGAAATGACCCACCTTAAATTTTAGCCAATCGTTTATTTCTTGTTTAGAGGGCACAAATGGTAACATTTCAGGCTGCGAAGTAAAAATATACCTTATTTTTGCTTTGATTATAGTCCAGGAAGGTTATCCATTTAATGGGCGGGGGGAGAGTAAAGTTTTGGGAGGTGCAGGGTTGTTGCCGGAGCAGATACAACATGGGCGAGCTGAAAGGTGCAAACTCGGTTTCTCTTGCCACGGTTGTTCAGATAAAAACTAGTTTCTCGGGCTGCTGAGTCAGTGCAGAGGATGGACAAGCTGGGCACGCAAAAGATATCTATCTCACTCACACAATGCAGGATACGGGCGTTGTTTCAATAAAGAGACAAATTTTATTATGAACAAAGTGTTTCTTTATATATTACAAGGCTTTTTTTCTTCCATGATGAATCGAGTGGCGAATCGGTTACTCGGTTTTTCATCCCACTCCATTTCACACATTGATTTTGTTTAGCTTCCTAGCAGGCAGCTTTTATGTTTCTGCAGAAGGATAATAAACCCTGTTCACCCCTCCTCACCCTACACATGGAGTAAATAGAGCAGACATCAAAACGAGTGATTTACTGAATGTAATATAGTCCAAATGTTGAAATCTGCAATAAAAATAGAAAAATCTGAGCAGGGCAGACAGCATCTGTGAAGGAATTAAGTAGGATTAGCATATCAGGTGTAAGACCTTAGACCTGGAAGATGTTACAGACGAGCAGCTTAGAAAGAGGAACAGAGCAAGGGGAATGGAAGTGAGGCAAATAAACACATACATAAAAAAAAATTGTGAAGTAACTAGGTAAGAACATGTGATGATTAAATGGCAGATGTGATAAGAAGATAAAAGGAGGCACAATGAGAGAAATTACTGAAATAAAAATATAGCAGACCCAGAGGGCTGAGAAGCTTGTGAAATCCAGCAGGTTCCAGTGGCCGAGGAACATAGCAGAAGAGCAAAGGCAGGTAGACACCACCTATTAGCTGTATACTGGAAAGTGATCCCCATTCCCATACACCAGCCCACATCCTCCTCCATACACAAATCCTACATTACCAGTCTCTACTGGCCAAGAAAAAAATAGCTATGGTTAAAGTCATAAATTGTCAATTTTAAGGCCAGAGGATTGTGAAAACAATGAGGTTCTCTTCTTCAAGCTTCATTGGAAAAGTGTCAAAGTGCAAGGATAGAGTTCAAAGTGAATGTGATAGATAATTAAAGTGGCAAGCCACCAGTGGCTCTGATCTTGCAGATTGAACAGAAATGTTTAGCAAAGTAGTCACCTGCTTTGTTTTGTTTCCCCAATGTAGATGAGTCCACACTATGAGCAGTGGAAGAAGTGCAAGTAAATCACTGTCCCACCCAGAAGAATATTTGAGGCCATTTGCTATTCATGGCATGAGTGGTAAAACCGTAGGTGATAAAGTAATAAAAAAATTGCTTGAACCTATCACACCAAGTAGTTGTGAAATCTTTGTTCTCCCAAGCTTTCTGTTTGTAGAACAGATTTTTAAAATTATACAGGGCCAAATCTTCCAAGGAGTGGCAATCGCCATTGGTTCGCCACTCCACTCCTTTATTTTGCACTAAGATGCAGCTCTGCATTTCTGGCCCAGACTTCCAAAAAGAGCCTCTTCAGAAATGGGAAGAGTACCTGTTCTTAGAGTCCTTCCTCATAGTACAGCATCACTGAGGGAAGCCAAGCCATTCCCCATTTTTACGGCATCAGCTGTCATATTTTGGTAAGTCTTCATTCACTGACAAAGTGAAAAGCTTTGGGACATTTAAATAACTTTTCCATGTGTTAGTGAATGAGTGTGAGTGAGATAAGTGGGTAGGGTGGGTCAGGTACCAGCTGGGCACAGTGGCAGGGTGTCAGGGCTGCAGATGACAGGGTGGTAGGTGACTGTGGATACGGTGATAGGTGGAAGAGTGGGTAGGTGCCAGCAGGGTAGAGTGATGAGGTCGGATCGGAGGGGAGTTGGAGGGTTGGGGGGTAGTCGGAGGATCAGGGTGGGAGTCAGGAGGTCAAGAGTGGCTGGAGATTCACAGGGGAGTTGGAGGATCAAAGGGGGAGTCGGGGGGTGTCAGTTGCATATTACCCAGGAGTTAGACGTGGCTTTTTTTGGTCTAACATTTCCTGGGCAGCTACCCAGGTAAGTAAGACAGAATACTCCAAAGTCTCTGACTCTAACTCAGAGTTGGAGGTTTCTTGGAGGGTACCGGTGAGCTAGCGAATTGTCATTGGGAATTGAAACCTCCTGGGCAATTCTCTCAAAGTCCTTGTGTTGGGACATCCGAGAAGTCCCATAGCACATCCCTCGAGGCACGTCCAGTCCCTGGCAACCCAGAAACTGGAAGATCCGGGACTATTTATTAACTATATGGAGAATATTTATTTGTAAATTGTTCCTTACTTCCTTTATTATATTAATTCTTATGGATGGTTTGTATGTATTTTTGGTAAAGCTTTTGATTAGGACACATTGGCAAATTATAAATGTAAACTGCAAAATAGTCATTGTCTATAATTATTGTTTTAAAATAGTAAAAGGAGACAACACAAGTAGGAGCAGAAGTAGACCATATAGCCCATCAAGCCTGCCCCGCCATTCAGTGCAATCATGGCTGATCTTGGACTTCAACTCCATTTACCCGCCTGTTCCCCATATCCCTTAATTCCCTGAGAGACCAAAAACCTGTCTATCCCAGCCTTAAATGTATGCAATGACAGAGCATCCACAACCCTTGGGGGTAGATTTCCAAAGATTCACAACCCTTTCAGTGAAGTAATTTCTCTTCATCTCAGTCCTAGATGATTGGCCTCTTATTCTGTGACTGTGTCCCCCATGTTTTAGACTCTCCAACCGGCAGAAGCAATCTCTCAGCGTCCACCCTATCAAGCCCCCTCAGAATTTTGTAGGTTTCAATGAGATTGCCTCTCATTCTTCTAAACTTCAGAGAACATAAGTCTGTATGTTAACACCGTTCTGTGTACAAAGCACCCATCAAGGAATATTACTGAAATAAAACCTGAAAATGCTGGAAATGTACATCAGGTCAGTCAATCTTTGAAAGAGAAAGGGTGGGTTAATTTTTTGTGTGTGACCTGTCACCAGAATTAGAGATGTTCAGTTCTGATGAAAGGTCTCACCTGAAATATTCTATCTTTTTGTTTCTCATATTTTCAGCTCTTAATTCCTATCACTATTGTGTTTTTCTTTTTATAAAGGATTATTACTGTTCATCAATAAAAAAAATTGGGCAGCCTTTGTATTTTTTAAGTATTTATAAATCTCACATCCCTCACATTAATTCCTCAAATGCAGTAATCTACACTTTCCATATTGAATGTAATTTACTCATTATATATACTTTACCAATTTAGGCAAAATAAGGATGGCAGAGACTGAAAACAATCCTAAGAAAGAAATTATCACACAGTTCCACGAGAATGCAGCTAAAGGAGATGCCGCAAAATTGTCAACAATGCTAAATTATTCTATCTCTCTCGTGGATGAAATGGATGAAAGAGGCTGGACTGCTTTGATGTACGCTAGCAGGAATGGACATTTTGAGGTTGCCCAGCTGCTTCTTGAAAAAGGGTAAAGAAACAGTCTTTAATGACTGGTTTGAGTAATCTCTCAGAACTGTAGCTGTAAACAATGAGCTATACCTAGGCTTGCTAGTACACATTAGCTAAAAGGAATCAGATTTTCAATAACTTTGGAATTCAATATTACAGTAATGACTAAATCAAGATAGCGGAATCCTCAAATAACATCTAAGGGTCTTTAACTTGATCTACAAAAATTAATTAACAGAAAATTTGTGAGCTGGGTGTGCACCATTTTCTGGTGCGCACTATCAGAAAGCAGGGCTCTGCACCAAAAGTGCAGTGGAGGAAATTTATTTTCTAGTTCCTAATTGATGCAAGTTCCTGTGGAACTCTTATACAATGCCTGGAATGGCACCTGCATAAAAAGGAGCAAAGCGAACCATTAATTAACTTGTATAAGGTTTTAGTTTATGATACTCAAGCTCATTTGTCTTATAAAACCAAGCTGTGGAAAATAAATTCTTGTTTTAAAAATTGCGGAGTTACAGTAATCATATTACACAGTTCTGCAGTTTACAAATTACTGAACTCCTTGCAATCTTTCTGAAATTAAACTGCAAAAATTGTCATTTTAGCAAGTTACAAACTATTAGGTATGAATTTTTGAAAAGATAATTGAATTGCAGTAAGCAGCATGTAGTTATTTGTTAGTTTGCAATTCAGAACAGGAACTTGTTTATAAAGTTCTGCCTGGAATCTTGGCCTTCCAGCTTGTTTCAACAGTCTGGTGCTTTTTTTTACTTGCAATTTTCTCTTGAAGGTTTTAGCATCCCACTAGATATGCTTCCAGCCATATCAGGTACCATGTAGTAACTTACCTAGATTGCAATTATTCATCAGTGAAGCTTGACTGTAAGTCTTATTCCGTCTTGGGGACATTGCTGTACTGTCTGCAGTTGAGTCTATGAATGCAAACTTCTACATTATAGAGATTAGAATGTGGGAACCCTGGGCAATGTGCTGCAGCCAAGTGCATTGATACCATTTCTAATACTCTTGCTGCCCTGGCTGAAACCAGCTAACTCAGCCAGACTGAGCATGAAAGCTGTGAACATCCTTCTTTGTAAGACTGTGCTATTCATCAGGTAAATCAGGGGAGCCCACAACATAATCTGTGACAACATACCTATTATTGCTTACGCTGATTGGTTTATAGAGTGCCCTTGCTGTTTTGGCCAAATCAACATAACACATTCCAGGTTAAAACATTTTAGCAGAGACCAGCAAAGGTCTGCTATGTCTCCTGGTTTAACCACCAAGTAATCGGCTGGTGGCATCATTTTAGTTGAAAGCTCATTTGTAACCTTTTGAAAAAACATGATTTGAATACCAAGGTCAGAGTCCTAAGTGTACTAAGTCTAATTTAGTGCACTGTGCATTTCTTGTTTTTCTCCAGGTGCAACAGGTCTATTTCAAATAATTCAGGACAAACAGCGCTGGATATTGCAAAATTCTGGGGGCACAAGCATGTTGCTGATTTATTGGCAAATCCTAAATCTGGTGCTAGATCAAGAACGTGGCATGACAGCCCAGAAGAAAGTGAGAATTATTTCAGCAGAACTTTGCTCAATAGACTAAGTGAAAAAAGAAGCAACTCTGAATGGTTAAAAAACAAACAGATTCAATCAACCACTGTCTACATTTTGTTTTCCAATTTAAATCCATTGGTTATTTCAGCAAAATGTGAAGACTCCAGAAAAACTGGCATCCACCTCTGCAGATTGCAGTATGAGGATGTAGAGCAGCTCTTGGCCAAACCAGAAGTCACTTCTATTTTCCTAGGAACAGAGCTACAGAGGAACAATTCTGGATCTTGTGTTAAATCTGCAGTAGACAATGCCTTAGCTGAGGATGATGGACTTATTGCTTGGTTTGCGGTAAATGCAGATTTTGTTGCTACAGAAAAATTTAGGGTTAAATACCCAGATTGTTGCTTTCTCCAGCCGCTCATCCCACATCTATTGAACTTAAGTAAGGAGGAGGCCGGTGAGTATTAAAGCATTTCAGTACTGAATTGCAGTCTGAAGTCTATGAATGTAAATAGGAAAAATATTCAGTCACTGCAGATTGCTTAGCCAGCGTTTTAACTTACATTACGTTTGATCCTTAAAATTACAATAAAAAGCTGTTAAAAACATTAAAAGCATGGAATAGGAATAGGGCGTGATCCCAATTCTTTTCCCCTGAAAATAGGTTCTGCAAAGTTTCCCCCTGACCCTCCCCAAAGTTAATTTGAAACTTGAGTTCCTTGTAATGGATTAACTAGTTGCCTTCCTTGGTATATTTCACTGGGTCCAAAATGCATGGCCCCAATGTTCCATAACTCAATTGATTATTTTTTCTATTTTATTCTTATGCTCCTCAATTTCATTCCTAAACAGATCACTCTTGAAGGCATTTATAAATACAGCTTTAAGTATTGTATCTGGGACTCTAATCCGCCTCGTATAGAATAAGAGAATGGTTACACCACAGAAGGAGGCCATTTGACCTGTCACATCCATGACGACTCTCTGCAAGAGCAACTCAGCTAGTCCTCCTCCCATACCTTTTCCCATAGCCCTGCAAATCTTTTACCATCAGATAATTATCTAATTCCTTTTTGAAAGGTACAGTTGAATCTGCCTCTTTCACAATTTCAGGTACTACATTCCAGCTCCTAACCACCACTGTATAAATCAGTTTTCCTCACATTGCTTCTGGTCCTTTTGCCAGTTACTTTAAAATTGGTGCTCTCTATTTCACAGCCATTCTAACAAAGGGAACAGTTTCTCCCTATGTCCTCTGTCCAGGCCTCTCATGGTTTTGAACACCTCTCACATATACAAAACTCAGAAGGGGACTCTCCTCATCTGGAAATTTTTAAAGATATGTTCACTTTATTCGCATATCCTCCAGTTCTACATTCACGGCCCAAATGCAATGATTTTTCAATCTCTGTTATCCCTTTCAACATTTGAAAAACCTGGTCCATATTTCCTTTCCACTAATGAAAACCAATTCAGTTCCACTACACATGATTGTTATGGGATAAAGATGGCTTCAGTAAGAGGGATCACAAACACTCAATGGAAACATTTTATACTTATAGTTTGAAGTTGTCCATTAACGTAGCAATTTTATAGCCTTATTCACTTCACTGTCCTTGTAAATTATTAATGATATTATACTTAGAACATATAAATTTTGAAGGCCCACTTTTGAAGATTAGTTTTATGGCTTAAGTTCTGTCTTATCCAGTTTTTGATTCATGACCGTCTCCTTTACTAGGAATCTGCTCAGTGTTCAGTGCTTCAGTCCATTACGTGTTCTTTAGGCTTGCAGGACTCCCTCTGCTTAAATGCATTTTGGTGCCCATAGTTTTTAAATGTGTAGCATACTGGGGTTGTTATTAGTAGAATCAATAATGCAGGACTGTTTTAAAATTAAAAACAAGTAGCATTGTTACAACAGGGGCCACTGCATGCTCACACTATTTCCCAGGTCTCCCATGGTATTGTGGCAGATATAATTGGTTCCCAATCACGAAGACAATGGAAAAGAATATCAGATATAGTGCAACATAGGTAACCAATTCACTGTAAGCCCATTTCACATTACTGGCCATCAGTGATCTATTTCAGGACACTAACATCTTTCATTGATCAATCCACGCCTTTCTAAGTGACAGTTTATCCTGTCGTTCAGAATTGATTCCAATAATTTGCCCATCACCAAAGTCAGACTGACTAGCCTATAATTATTTGGCCTATCCCTCGCGCCCTTTTTAAATAATGGTACAATGTTTGCAGACCTCCAATCCTCTGATACCTTGCCTGTATCCAGTGAGGATTGGCAAATCTCACCAGGTCTAACAGTATCTGTGGGGAGGAATATAGTTAACAGATGAAGTTCTGATGAAGAGTCATGCGGACTCGAAACGTTAACTGTATTGCTCTCCGCAGATACTGTCAGACCTGCTGAGTTTTTCCAGCTATTTTTATTTTTGTTTCAAATTTCCAGCATCCGCAGTATTTTGCTTTTATTTTATTATATGAGGATTGGAAAATGATTCTCAGATCATCTACTATTTCCTCCTTGGCTTCCTTTAACAGCTTGGGATACAATCCATCCAGCCCTGGTGATTTATCCACCTTCAAGGATGCCAATCCCTCCATACTTCCTCTCTCATGCTTATTGTATGTAATATTTCACACTCCTCCTCCTTAACTAGAATATCTGCATCTTCAGCATCAATGAACAAGTTACCACGTGCATCTCTGATAGGCCCTACCCTTTATTTAGTTATTCTCTTGCTCTTAATGTGCTGGTAAAACATCTTTGGGTTTTCTTTGAGTTTGCCTGCCAATATTTTTTCATTTCCTCTCTTTGCTTTCCTAATTTCCTTTTTTACTTCACCCCTGTGCTTTCTATACTCTAGGCTTTCTACAGTATTACATTTTTTGTGACTGTCATAAGCTTTCTTTTTCTGCTTTATCTTACCCTGTGTACTTCTGGATAACCAGGGGTCTCTAGATTTGGCAGTACCACCCTTTTTCTTTGTGGGTCATGTCTACACTGTGCCTGTAGAATCTCGCTTTTGAATACTTCCCACTGATTTGACACTTTTCCCTTCTAGTAGCTATATCCAGTCCACTTTCACCAGTTCACCTCTCAGCTTTATAAAATTTGCCTTCCCCCAATTTAGAACTTTTACACCTGTTCTATCTTTGTCCTTTTCCATAATGATGCTAAATCTAATTGTATTATGGTCACTATCTCCAAAATGGTCACCCACTGCTACTTCATCCATTCACCCAACTTCATTTCCTGAAACTGAACCTAGAATTGCACTCCTTCTCATTGAGCTTATTACATGCTGGCTGAATAAGTTCTCTTGATGCAGTTCAAGAATTTTGTGCCCTCCACACTGTTCATATCCTAATTGATATTAGGCTAGTTGAAGTCTCCAACTATTACTGTCCTATTGTTTTTGCACTCAGAAATTTGCTTACATATTTGCTCTTCTAACTCCCTTCCACTATTTGGGGGTCTGTAGTACACTTTAAACAATGTGGCTGCCCCTTTTATATTTCTGAGCTCAACCAATATGGCCTCATTTGATGATTCATTTAGTATATCATCCCTCCTCACAGCTTTAATTGTTTCTTTAACCAATAATGCTACACCCCCACCTTTTTATCACCCTCTCTATCCTGCCTGAAAACTCTATATCTAGGGATGTTAAGCTGCCATTTTTCCCCTCTTTAAGTTTCCGTTATAGTAATGATATCATGCTGCCATGTGTCTATCTGTGCCCTCAGCTCATCGGTTTTATTTGCTATACTCCTTGCGTTTACATATGCACCTTTTAACACTGCCAAATTCCTGTGCTGTACATTTTTTAACCTGTGCTTCTTCTGTCTTTCAGACTCATTCACTAATTCTCCACCTCCCGTTCCCTGCTCTGAAATTGCACTCAGGTTTCAGCCCCCTGCCAACCTAGTTTAAATCCCCCCCAATAGCACCAGCTGTTACCTTATGAAGAGGAATAATTTTTGCTTCTTTCCAACTTCTTGGTATATTTTGTTCTTTGACTAATTGGTTGTATAGAATATGAGCTGTGTAATTGTCTCATTTCCTCCCTCTTTGGGTATCTCTTTTGTTAGTTCATCTTCCCCCAGGCCCTGTTTCTTTTCATCCGTTTCAATGTATTTTGCCTTGTTTGTTGGTTTGTGTCTGGTGACTTTTGTTTCTTTGCCTTCAGATCCTTCTGTTTTAGAATTTTGTAAGTCCTGGTAGAAGCCTGAACATACCTTAAACACTTTTCCCTACTTAATGTGAGGTTGCCATCTGCTTTTCTTTGAATTCTTGGTGCCTTCGTCCTTTTAAAAGTTTATTTTGGCCCTCGCCCTGCTTCTTATATTGTTCTAATTGCTGCTCTTTGTTTCTTTGGTGTCGCTTTCTCCAACTTATTTTAACCACTTCAATATATGCAATTTTCTCAGAGACTCTTTTGTGTGGTATTCTCCTGAGTACTTTGTTTTGGATCAAATACATCAATTTCCTTGTCTTCCTTGTTTTTATTTTGTCTGATTGTCTTGTTACTGCAGCTTCTTAAGTTATTATTGTAGTAACTTTATCACATTTTGTTTCAAGGTCCATCTGTTCAACATCTAGGTCACCAAAACTATTTTTGAGTCTTTGTTGAAATTCCTCCTTCCATTTTCAAAGCTTAAAGAGATTTACTTCCTTTTCTTGTTGATAAATCTCTTGTTGAGAGGTTTACGCGAATGATTTTAAGGATGAGAAACTTCAGTTATGAAATTAGATTGGAGAAGTTGGGACTCTTCCTTGGAGAAAAGAAGGCTGAGAGGAGATTTTGATGGAGATATTCAAATTCCTGAGGGGCCTGGACAGGGTAGATAGGGAGAAACTGTTTCCATTGGCAGGAGGATTGAGAACGAGAGAGCACAGATTTGAGGTAATTGGTAAAAGAAGCAAAACTGACATGAGGAAAACCTTTTTCACAGAACGAGTGTTTAGGGTTTAGAATGCACTGCCTGAAAGTGTGGCGGAGGCAGGTTCAATCGAGGCATTCAAGATGGAATTAGATGATTATTTGAAAAGAAACAATGTGCAGGGTTGCGGGGAGAAGACGGGGGAATGGTATTAAGTGAGTTGCTCATTCGGAGAGCTGGTGCAGATACAATGGGCCAAATGGCCTCCTTCTGCAATGCAACAATTGTGTGATTCTGTGATTCTGAAATTGGCATTTAAATTTTTTAAATGACAGTCAGTGTTGATTTAAAAACTTTTGTTACAACCAAGGTGACCATATAAATACATATAAAAAGAAATACTGCTGGAAATACTCAGCAGGTCAGGTAGCAGTTTTTTCTATTCTTTCACAAGGACCTGGGGGTCAGCATTTTTGCTGCCCATTCCTAATTGCCCTTGAGAAGGATTGTGAGCTGCTTTCTTTAATCAATGTAGTCCATGTGGTGTGGTTACACCACAGTGCTGTTAGGCAGGGAGTTCCAGGAGTTTGACCCAGTGACAGTGAAGGAATGGCGATATAGTTCCAGGTCAGGATGGTGTGTGGTTTGGAGGGGAACATGCAGCTAGTGGTGTTGGAAGGTTTTTTTTATTCATTCACGAGATGTGGGCTTTGTTGTCTGGGCCAGCATTTATTGCCCATCCCTAGTTGCCCTTGAGAAGGTGGCGGTGAGCTGCCTCCATGCAGTCCATGCGGTGTAGGTACACCCACAGTGATGTTAGGAAGGGTGTTCCAGGATTTTGACCCAGCGTTAGTGAAGGAATATTTCCAAGTCAGAAGGATATATTTCCAAGTCAGGATGGTGAGTGACTTGGAGGGGAACTTCCAGGTGGTGGTGTACCCATCTATCTGCTGCCCTTGTCCTTCCAGAAGGTAGTGGCCATGGGATTGGAAGGTGGTGTTGAAGGAGCCTTGGTGAATTCCTGCAGTGCATCTTGTAGATGGTACACACTGTGAGTCGATGGTGGAGAGAGTGAATGTTTGAGTATGTGGTGCCAATCAAGTGGGCTGCTTTGTCCTGGATGATGTCGAGCTTCTTGAGTGCTGTTGCAGCTGCACTCATCCAGGCAAGTGGAGAGTATACCATCACACTCCTGACTTATACTTGGTAGATAACGTACAGGCTTTGGGGAGTCAGGAGATGAGATAACCTCTGCAGAATTGCTAACCTCTGGCCTGCTCTTGTAGCCACAGTATTTGTATAGCTTGTCCAGTTCAGTTTCTGGTCAATAGTAACCTCTGGGATGTTGATAGTGGGGGGTTCAGCAATGGTAATACCATTGAACATCAGGGGGCGATGGTTGGATTCTTTCTTGTTGGAAATGGTCATTGCCTGGAATTTGTGTGGTGCGAATGTTAACATGCCACTTATCAGCCCAAGCCTGAATATTGTCCAGGCTTTGCTGCATTTGGGCACGGACTGCTTCAGTATCTGAGGAGTTGTGAATAATGCTGAACATTGTGCATCTTCTGACCATGTGATGGAAGGAAGGTCACTGATAAGCAGGCTAAGATGTTTGGGCCTAGGACACTACCCTGAGAAACTCCTGTAGTGATGTCCCACGACTGAGATGATTGACATCCAACAACCACAACCATCTTCCTTTGTGCTAGGTATGACTCCAACCAGTGGAGAGTTTTCCCCAATTGCCATTGACTCCACTTTTGCTTGGGCTCCTTGATGCCACCCTCGGTCAAATGCTGCCTTGATGTCAAAGGCAGTCATTCTTATCTGACCTCTTGAGTTCAGCTCTTTTGTCCACATTTGGACTAAGGCTATAATTAGGTCAGGAACTGAGTGGCCCTGGTGGAACCCAAACTAAGCTTCAGTGAGCAGATTATTGCTGAGTAAGTGCCGCTTGATAGCATTGTTGATGACCCCCCTTCCAGCACTTTGCTGGTGATCGAGAGTAGACTGATGGGGCGGTATTGGCCAAGTTGGGTTTGTCCTGCTTTTTGTGTACAGGACATACCTAGACAATTTTCCACATAGCCGAGAAGATACCAGTGTTGTAGCTGAACTGGAACAGCTTGGCTAAGTGCACAGCTAGTTCTGGAGCACAAATCTTTGGTATTTTGCTGAAATGTTGTTAGGCCCCATAGCCTTTGCAGTATTCAGTGCCTTCAGCCATGTCTTGATATCATGTGGAGTGAAACGAATTGGCTGAAGACTGGCACCTGTGATGATGGAGACCTCAGCAGGAGGCCTAGAAGGACCATCCACTCGGCACTTCTGGCAGAAGATCATTGCAAATACTTCAGCTTTGTCTATTGCACTGATGTGCTGGACTCCTCCATCATTGAGGATGGGGATATTTGTGTCTTTTCCCCCTCCAGTTACTTGTTTAATTGCCCACAGTCATTTATGACTGGATGTGGCAGGACTGCAGAGCTTAGGTCTGATCCGTTGTGGAATTCCTTAGCTCTGTCTGTCACATGCTGCTTTCGCTATTTGGCATGCAAGTGGTCCTCTGTTGCAGCCTCATTTTTAGTGATGCCTGGTGCTGCTCCTAGCATGCCGACCTCCATTCTTCATTGAACAAGGGTTGGTTCCCCCGGTTTGATGGTAATGGTAAATTGGGGGATATGCCGATCCATGAGGTTACAGATTGTGTTCGAGTACAATTCTGCTGCTGATAATGGCCCACAGTGCCTCATGAATGCCCAGTTTTGAGTTGCTAGATCTGTGCAAAATCTATCTGATTTAGCACAGTTGTAGTGCCACACAACATGATGGAGGGTCATTGTGAAGGGGCTTCATCTCCACAAGGACTATGTGGCAGTCACTCCTACCAGAACTGTCATGGACAGATGCATCTGTGACAGGTAAATTGGTGAGCATGAGGTTAAGTAGGTTTTTCCCTCTTGGTGGTTCCCTCACCATCTGCTGGAGACCCAGTCTAGCAGCTATGTCTTTTAGGACTCAGCCTGTGTGGTCAGTAATGGTGCTACCGAGCTACTCTTGGTGATGGACACTGAAGCCCTCCACCCAATGTACAGTCTGGGCCATTGCCATCCTTATTGCTTCCTCCAAGTGTTGTTCAACATGGAGGAGCCCTGATTCATCAGCTGAGGGGGGAGCGGTACTTCGTAATCAGCAGGAGATTTCCTTGCCCATGTTTGACCTGATGCCATGAGACTTCATGGGGTCCGGAATCGATGTTGAGAACTCCCGAGGCAGCTCCCTCTTGACTGTATACCACTGTGCCTCCACCTCTGGTGTATGTGCCTTGCTGGTGGACATGCCCAGGGATGGTGACAGTGGTGCCTGGGACGTTATCTGTAAGATATGATTCCATGAGTATGACTATGTCAGGCTGTTGCTTGAATAGTCTATGTGTTAGCTCTCCCAATTTTGGCATAAGCCCATAGATACTTGTTTGAAGGACTTTGCAGGGTCGACAGGGTTGGATTTGCCATTGTCGTTTCTGGTGCCTATGTCGTTGCCGCGTGATCCGTCCGGTTTCATTCCTTTTTTGTAACGGTTTGATACAACTGAGTGGCTTGTTAGCCCATTGCCAGACGAGGTAAGGAAAGCAGATTTCCTTCCCTAAAGGACATTAGTGAATCAGATGGGTTTTTACGACGATCGACAATGGTTTCATGATTACCATTACCGAGACTTGTTTTTTTTAAAATTCCTTATTTATTAACTGAGTTTAAATTCCACCAGCTGCTGAGGTGGGATTCAAACCCGTGTCTCCAGAGCATTAGCCTGGGCCTCTGGGTTACTAGTCCAGCAGCATTACCACTACGATACCGCCTCCCTTCCATAGAGAGAGAACAATAGAGTTAACGTTTCAAGTTGATAATCTTCACTGAACCAGAAGATATTACATACTAACAGCTACAGATTTTTAAACAGGTACATAGCCATGGAAAAGGGTGCAAGAAAGTAAAGGCAAAAGAAACGGACCGTAATTGGGTGAAGGACATGAGAAGATAAAATGAGAGAAGTTGTGTTGGTGCAAGGCAAGAAGAGGCAATAGTGAAAGATGTCTTGCATTTATATAGCACTTTTCACTATCATTGGACATCCCAAAATGCGTTGCAGCCAATTAATACTTTTGAAGTGTAATCACTGTTATAGCAAAACACAACAGCCAATCTGCACACAGCAAGCTCCCATAAACAGCAGTGCAATAATGACCAGATTATCTGTTTTTAGTGATGTTAATTGAGAGATAAATATTGGCCGTGACACCAAGAATAACTCCCCTGGCCTTCTCTGAAGTAGTGCCTTGGGATCTTTTCTACCCACCTGAGAAAGCAGAACATTGTAATCAAAAGACGGTATCTCCATCTGCACAGTAATGCCTCAGTACTGCACTACAGTGTCAGCTTCGGTTTTTGTGCTCAAGTCCTAAAGTCGGACTGCAACCCATAACTTTCTGAGTCAGAGAGTCAAGGGTGCTGCCACTGAGCTGACACTCCAACATGGTGAGAAACTGGAGAAACAAAAGATGTGCCCAGTGGATGTGTGAATAATTACAGCGGAATAGCAAAGGGAAAAGAAAGCATTGAAAATCTGAGAGAATGGCCCAGGATTGTACTTAGAGCTCATCATCATCACTCCTGTCAGTTAATTATTTGTCCTCTACCTAATCAAAGACACTTTTCTCTTTCATGCCCTTTCCCTGTCTCTGCACCCACTTATTAGCTCTTCATCTTCATCTGTAACATCTCTGAGTTCTGAACAAAGGTTATTGATTTTAATAACTAACCCTCTGCTTCTCTTTCTACAAATGCTGCCTGACCTGCTGAGTGTTTCCAACATTTGCTGTGTTTACTTTGGATTTCCACCTGTAATACTTTGCATTTTATACAAATATTATATGTGTTTCAAACAGTCTATTTCTTGACGCAGGTTGTATGTATTTTTTTTATTTAGGTGTGGTAGCGCAGGCCAGGTCCGTCCTTGCCTGGCATGGAAGGTATAAGTTCTGTCCTACCTGTGGAAGTAGTACAAAAGTTCAAGACGGTGGTTACAAGAGGACATGCTTGATGGAAAACTGTCTGAGCCTCCAGGGTATTCATAATACTTGCTATCCACGTGTAGGTATGGGAAATATGTGCAAAGCAAGTTTTCCTCTGAATATTTATTCTGCTGAAAGATGACTACTGTTGTACAATCTTGGTTCGGTTTGCTGTCAGTTTATAAACTTAATTTTGCACTTTAATAAACTATGAAATTAGTCATTTTTAGAGCAGCACAGTAACTTAGCACATTGGGCAACTAGTGCTAGACAGCACAGAACAGGGGGATAAAGGTTTTGTCCTCTTCTCACTCAACAAAGTTCCTAATGTCAGTAGTGCTGTGAGAGGCTCAAAAACAAAGACATGTGAGATTCATTGGCACACTTTCTACACCTGGATCAGGGCAGCATTGACAGAAACCTGCTCGCAGAACAGCCAGAATTATCGCTTAGCCAAGAAATATCAGTGTTTGACAGGGGAGAAAGTAAATTGATTTCATATCAACAGAATTAAGTAATAGTGTTAGTTTTTATTCTAATTCATGCTGATCACGAATAAGAGGGGTGAGGCGTATTAGATAATGTTTCATGATAACTCCAAATTGGTCAAAATTTTAGAGAAAGTGGAACAGTGTACTAAGAACAAGTTATGCCTGCCCATCCAAGAAGTCATCACAATGTTGTGGATGAGATAGACTGTGGGAATTCTATGGATTGGTACTGATGCAGTTACTCCTTCTTGAATTAGTCTTGGAAGTCACAGCACAGCAAAACTGGTACATGTTTCAGTGCCTTTACACTATAGGTGTAAAGTCAGCACAACATTCCTGGTATAGTGAGAATTTAATATAGCAACAGGGGTCTCGCCTGCCGGCATCACCTACTTTCAGGAAAGCCCACCAAATTAAGTGCCAGTCAGCCACTTAACTGGGCAGTGGCAGATTAAGTTTTTTCTAATGAAATTAAATTCATGTGAAGTAGTGACAGATCAGGTCACAGTTTGAATGGTATAGATACATATTTTAGTTTTATTTCAATACATTTTTGTACCAAAGACTTTCTCTTTTGAAATTAACCAGAAAGCTCCCAAATTGCTTTTAAAAAATAAATAAACATGATATTACGTTTTCACCTCACCAACTAAATGTGTAACTAGCTCCACTGTGTGCAGAATGTTACATTGTAAGGGCCAATTCACATCTGCGCACTACTCTCCCATTAGTAACAGGTTGCACTGTCCATGAACTTCTGCCCATTAAAATGTATGGTTGGAATTCATGGGCTGCTTGCTGTAATTTGTTGGCACGTGCTGAGTGGCAGGTGATATATCTGCCAGTGTTGAACATCAGTAAAATAGGCATCATAGAGGCTGGATATAAATCTTCCTTTAGTACATTCCAATCTGGTGGATGTATTCAAGTGCTGAGATCACAGAGGATATAGCCAGATTTGTAGAGTGGACAAATAAGCAGCAGATTGAGTTTAATGCAGAGAACTGTAAAGCATATTAAGAATAAAAGAAGAGTGAAAGAGAACTATACCTTTATATGATCAGAGCTTTAGCAAAATTCACAGATAGAGACATCTAGAGTGATGCTACATAGATTTTTAAAGATGACAGTGCAAGCAGAAAAGGTCATTTACAAGAAAAAGCTAATAGAATCCCTGGTTTTATATGCAGGAAGTAATTTTGATTTTGTTCTAAATATGGTTATGCTGTAGGTCAAATATTTCATACAATTCTGCACAACCCATTTTATTTGAGCTTACCTTTATAAACCAATGGGGCAGAATTTAATATAGCAACAGGGATCTCGCCTGCCAGCATCACCTACTTTCAGGAAAGCCCACCAAATTAAGTGCCAATCAGCCACTTAACTGGGCAGTTGCAGACCTTCCCTAGGCAGAAATCTTGCCCACTGAGATCTGATAGCCAATCAGAGGCTAACAGCTCTGCATTGGCTGCTGCAAGTAATGCACCCACCCAAGGCCCAGGATTGGCAAGGGACCCAGGGAGAGGGGATCACAGGGAAGGAAGAGGAGGAAGTGTGGTGGGGGGGGGGGTCAGCAGGAAGGGCAAAGGAGTGGCTCTCAGTGGCCTCCCAAACCTTCCTGATGCAAGGTCCCTCAATCAGGCATGAGTGCCTGATAAAAAGGGACCACCCTCATACCAGCAGTAGTAGGATGAAGCCTTAAAGTGGACATCAATTGCCCACTTAAGGTCCTCAATTGGCAGCGGGACAGGTAATCATCCACAAGCCTCCACATCCCCCAGACTTAATTGGAGCAGAGGAGGGAAGGCGGCAGGGTCCCAACCACTTGGTCACCTGATTGCCCTGCCACCCAGAGAGGGCATTAAATTCCACCCATGGTCTCTCTTTTCCACTGTTGTTTGTTCTGTGACCTACCTATACTTGAAAGAAACAATTTCTGGTCTGATTCTTTTTGCCCAAATCAAGGAAGACTAATGTGGTCGTAGCACTTCTTCACATCTTCACATCTATCAGTTATCACACTGACAAGTAGAATGACTAGTTTCGGGCAAACATAGCAGATATTTTGCACACAGCAAGATCTCAAAAATAACAATGAGATGGATGGCATTGGAGAGAGGAATGTTGCGAGAACGCAAAGGTGAATTCAACATCCCAACGTTAATCCATGGTTGAGGAGATTGTGGATCAGAGAATTAAGGCTATAATGTTGTAGGCTGGTCTCTGATCCATGCTGTTTGAGTGGGGGCCAATACTGGAATTATGGGATTTCTGAATTTACCTCTTGGAGAACTCCCTGGTATTCCTCAGATAATGGATCAACAGATTCTAGCAACCATGTGAGCAGCTCGAGGCTGATGGCTCCTCCATTTCAATATCTTACCTAAAAGACATAACCACTCTGTCCTGCACTAGAGTACCAATCTAACTTACATACACAAATCTTGGGCCTGAATTTCATGCTTGACGTGCGCGCCAAGTGGGCAGGCCCGGAAGTGAACGTATTATCCGCTCCCAGGCGAGGTTGCGTTTCCAACATGATTTCATGCTGGGTGGCCAATTAAGGGTTTCCCAGCATGAAACGCATCTGCTCAATGGGTCGGATGGGCCAGTTGGGGGTGGGATCCTGTCAGGCGCCAGGTCCAATGGCGACCCAGTGGGCGATTGAAAAGTAGTAGAGGCAGCTCCCTGAAGGCTGCCAGGGGAGCTGCTTTGGAGTTGCCTGATGTTGGAGTTGTCTGGCGTTGTAGCTTTGGAGTTGTCTGACGAAACATTTTTTTCAGCAGCAATGGCATCTGCACCTGCTGGGCTTGCGAGGCTGGAGGGCAAGTCCTGTGGACACTCCCCCCACCCCTTGGATGAGTATCTAGGAATCCTCGTGGAGGAGGTTAGTGCCAGGCGGGACATCCTCATCTCCAGGGATAGCAAGAGGAGGCCACCACACCTGATCAAGAAAGCATTGGCAGAGGTGGCAGCCCAGGTCAGTGGCCATGATGTTGTGTAGCTTACATGGGTACCGTGCCACAAAAGATTCAACAATCTGCTGTGCTCTGCAAGGGTGAGTACCAAGTTGGCACGGATCTGTGTGGCGATGTGGTAACAGCCGGCCAACCACCGTGGTGCTCGGGTTTAAGAGTCTGAGTGCCAACTGTCAGTAATATCGGTGCTGGCCAAGGCGGTGATCTCTGGCTGCTTGGCCTGAATGCTTTGCGGGTTGAGGGCCACAACTTGATGTGCCCTGCAAGGTGTTCCTCAGGTGGTATTGGCCAGGCTGCAATGATGTTGCAGGTAGAGAGTGGAATAATCAATGCTCCCCTGTGCTTTCAGGAGAAGAGAAGCCATAACAACATCGAGAGATCAAGGACAGGCGGTGACCCCCCCCAGACCTGCTCACATTGACGAGGTATGAAGTGAGTGCCTTGGAGACGGAGTGCCAGTGCCCACTCGGTCCACTGGTAATGGAGAGGCAGGGGCGCTGATGAAGGTAAGAGTGCAGTACACAGATGTGAGCATTGGAGTATGTAAATATTCTTGTGTTGTCTCATCTGTAATGGAAACCTCAAACCTGGAGTCCCCATTGTTCATTGAAAGACTATGGCACCCATGTTGCAGAGCTCCATTGTCTCACCAGCCCACGTGGCATGCACAGTGACAGTGTGATGACTAATACTAATGATGTCAATTTTCTCCCCTAGAATCGCCATCCAGCCAATGAGTGCAGCATCCTGATGGGCCACCTTTGAGGCCAGAGGACCAGTGCCTGTCAGATGCACCTGCATCGCACCCCCTCTCTGCACCAGGCAGCGCAGATACCAGCACCTCAGTGGCATTAGATCGTCGGCTACAATGTCAGTGCACAGCGGTGAGGGCACAGCACACTTAAATGAGGAGCAAGCGGAGGTAGAGAGTGTCCAGGGTGCAGGCAGTTGGAGGACTGCTGGAGACAAGGACCATGTTGGGTCCAAGGCAGATGATGAGCTTCCGCAGTTGTCCATTAGGCGGCAAATGCTGGATGTCCAGTGGGATGCGCAGGAGGATCTGGCAGAGATTCCTGAGGGTTTGTGTGCCATGGTCTCTGTCATGGGGGAGTCTATGTGGAGCATGAGAAATGTATTGACCCTCATTGTCGAGCACGCTGCCTCCTCCATTGAGAGAGTGACGACTCTCATGGAGAGGCAGCTCCATGAACAGAAACAGGGGTTCCTGAGTTGCGCTCGGACCTCCAAGCCCTCACACAGGCACTGATCTCAGGAGGTCACTGCCAGTGGGAGAGATGGATTAGGCACCTAGTATCTCTGCTAGGTGCCCGTCCATCAATGGCAAGCAGGGAGGTCCAGACCAACCTCATGTTGGCACACGAGCTCCTTGTCATCTATGTGGGCTCCTCTCAGGGTGCTCTGGATAATGGCAACAGCTCCTTTGTCCCTCTGCTAGTGACTGGCATCTGATGAGGTTGTGATGACTGAGGAGTGTCCAGCTGGGGCGCTGGCCACACCCTCCCAGCAGGGGCCTGCACACCCTCCACCGGCCAGAGGACAACCGCCAAGGTTATCAAGGCCCACTCAGCAGGCTGCCTCCAGTGCCACTGCCAGTGAGGGGTGGGGGTCCCAAAGACACAGCGCTCACATATATAAGTTTAAGGCACCGTGAGCACAAGATCGTCTGTTCTGCCATGTTTTGTTAATTTGTTTAGTGCTGTGACCATTAACACCTTATATTGTTATGTTCATTTTCTGTGAGTGCCAACATTATATAAATTTTATTTTTGTGTTAATGACCTGAGTATGTTTCACTTGTTTTGTAGGTGCAGGGCACACCAGTATCTCATACTCGACATGAGTGGCTCTAAACTTTATTGCACCGGTACTGAGTGGACTTTGGAACAGATCTTTTCAAACATTCAGTAAGGAGGCAGCACCCCTGGCATGAGGTGGCAGCAGTGCCTAGGCAGCCTAGCTGAAGGAGTGTTGAATCAAGGCCTCCCTGGTGTCCCTGCCTCCCTGAAGGATCTGGAGGTCTGCCTCCACGTCCTCACCATATTCTTCCCTGGCTCCTCCTCTTCTGATCCACCACTGGAGTCATCATCTGTGGCCTGTGGAGCTGCTTCAAGATCCTCTTCCTCCAGTGGGTCCCCCTTGCCAGAGCCAGATTGCGGAGAGCGCAGCATGCAACCACTATCAGAGACACATGCTCTGGGGGGCATTGTAGTGCACCCACTGAACAGTCCAGGTATCTGAATCTCATCTTCAGCAGACCAATGGTCCTCTCTATCATGGCCCTAATGGAGGCATGGATCCTATTATAACTCTGCTGTGGTTTTGTTCTTGGGTGCTGGAGAGGCATCATAAGCCACCTTTTCAATGGATAGCTCTTGTCACCCAGCAGCCATCCATGCAGTCGAGCTGAAGCCATGAACAGCCTTGGCACCTGTGGGTGCTCACCCGCTGGTGCCTTGGTGGCCATATGTGTGCAATCGATGGCACCCTGGATGAGGTGGAACCCAGCAATCGCAGTGAAGCCTTTGAGTCGCTGTGTCTGGCTGGCCTCGTCCATCCAGAAATGAATACATGCCATTACCCGCCTGAACAGAGAGGGCGTCAGTCACCAGCTTGACACAGTTATGGACAGCTGTTTGGGACACTCCACACAGATCCCCCACTGACCCCTGGAAAGAGCTGGAGGCATAGATGTTGACGGCCACCGTTACCTTCAGAGCCACTGACATGGGATGACCACCCACACAGTTGGAGATGATCTCAGGCCCAATCATCTAACATATAGAGGTCACAGTCTCCCTGGAGAGGCAGAACCTCCTTTGGCATTGCACCTCGGACATATTGAGGTAGCTGCACCGTTGCCTGTAAACCCTGGCAGCAGGATAGTGTCCTTCTGCGGCCCCTTCAGCCCTGGCCTTCTTGCTGGCACTGCGCCCCTTGTGCCTGCACCTCTCCCCTCACAGGTCGCTTCCTTGGACGCTGCCCATGGACACCTGCCCTCCTCTCCTTCTGGCCCTCTCTTTCTCCTCAAAGAAAGTACTACCAGTGGACTAAACAATCCCCATTACCAAGGTAACAGGAGGCTGTCTGGTGGCTGGAAGGGTCCACACAGTATAAATCCTCCAGGGGCCCCGGAGACACCAATGAGCCCTGAAATGAAGGCTAGCAATGCAAAGACTGAAGCTCAAAACAGATAAAGCTGTCAAGTTTCACTAAGCAACCAGCAGCAAACTATCTCCTAAACTCCTCACTAATCACAATGGCAATGCTACAGACCCTTTTTATCCTTGGATGAGGTTTCATTCAAAACAGGCTGCCCACCTGCCCCTTTTGCCCATGTGACAAGCATGAAATTGCATGGACAAATCTTGGACAAAAGGGTTTTTAATGGCCTTAATTGGCCCTTTAATTGTCGGCGGGCACGGCTCCAACTCCTGCACGCGCCCACTGACCTCAATATTGCTCGCATGCGCAGTGACATCGGGATGCACGCCCAACGTCATTTCGCACAATTTCACGCTTGTTCAGGTCGGGCGAGCACCCACCCGATCAATGTAAAATTCCGAAACAAAAACAAAAATTGCTGGAAAAACTGGGCAGGTCTGACAGCATCTGTGGAGAAAAAGACAGAGTTAACATTTCAAATCCATATGACTCATCTTCAGTAAAATTCTGGCCTTGGTGTACAGCTTGAGTCCCTATCTTCTCACTCTGAGGCAAGAGCCTTACCCAAGTACCAAGCTTTGTGAGGTTCATCCACCTTAAGCTTCTCTTGATTCCTGCTGTCATATTTTCAATCACTTCCATTTATGGAACAAAGGCTGTATTGCATAACTGACTGTGTGGAGTATTCTGGTGTATCGTGGGCACCTTTTAAAAGCATTTATCAGGTTAAGGCATGCATACACTTTATAAAACCATTATGATATTTTTACATTCTGCAGATCCAGTTGTAATAATGCTGGTCATTCATCCTGATGGCAATAATTGTCTTCTGGGAAGACAGAAGCGTTACCCTCCAGGAATGTTTTCCTGTCTGGCAGGATTTATTGAACCAGGTGAGAGAAGGTTTCATGTCATATGAAAAAATCAATTTTGCTGTTTTGAGATGTCTTATGAAAGCGATATGGTTTAACAAGCTTGGAAAAAGTGATGTATTTGATTGCTTGGTCTTATAATGTTGTAGCTCTACTGCTTTATGACAGGTTTCTCAGAAATAGCCAGATCAAGGAAAATAATATATAATAGGTCCCTTAACTTAGCCGAGACAGTTATAGTTCACATCCTCAATGGTCACCGTTTTCAAGTCAATGTTACTATAACATTAGAAGTAATCTATTTATTTTAGACAGTTATTAAAATAATGCCTCTCAGAAAATGTACACAAATCACTAATAGTAGTGTTTGCGCAAACTAATAAGGTCATAAAAAATGCAAACCAAGCACTGAGGTTAATTTCAATGGAGGGAAAAGTGAAAAACAGAGCAGTTACATTAAACTTGTATAAAACCTTGGTCTAGATTCTCAAGTTTATTCCCTCATATTAATGTTAAGCAATAGTTTTGTGTATACAGAATCACACTTAAGGGATATTTTGTTTATAGTGAATGAATAGGTCAAATATTGTTTTCATTACGTATCAAACAGATATTTTAGTGTATATCTTATATACATAAAAAATGCAAACCAAGCACTGAGGTTAATTTCTATGGAGAGAAAAGTGAAAAACAGAGTAGTTACATTAAACTTGTGTAAAACCTTGTTCTAAATTCTGCGTGATCTTGGACTCCACAGTATTAAAAGGACATAGGGGCACTGGAGAAAATGCAAAAAAAGATTTACAAGAATAGTACCAAAGCTGGGAGGTTATACTAATCAGGAAAGTTTGAACAGGCTGGGGCTGCTTTCATTGAGAAGATAAAGCTGAAGGGTTACCTGATCAAGGTGATAGGGGAAATGTGGGGAAAATGTTTCCACTCATGGAGGATACCAAAACTAGGGGCCATAAATATATAAGATATACACTAAAATATCTGTTAAGGAATTCAGAAGAAACTTTTTTTTCCCTGGGAGTGGACAGCATGTGGAACTCACATAAACACTTGGACCATTTCAACCAAATGAACTGTCTCTGGGCTGTACATTCTATGTAATTCTATGTAAAATCTAAGTTTATGTGTGATAATCAAGGTTTGAATCACTGAATACAATCTCCAAAGCCTATGTATAAATCCCAGAGTGCCATGTAATGAAAACAAAATTTGACCTATTCATTCACTATAAACAAACATCCCTTAAGTGTGATTCTGTATACACAAAACTATTGCTTAAAATTGATATGAGGGAATAAACTTGAGAATCTAGATCATGTACAATTTTGACGAAGAATACAGATATTTGGGGAGAGGAAAGAAATCGTAGTTTAGAGAAATCATGGAGGAAAAGGTTTATACCTCTTTAGTAGTTAGAATGGGATTCAGTTTGTGTTTGCTACTTTAAGTGTAGTATTTGAAATAAAGCAACAACCCCTCCGTTTCTAGTGAACATCCAAAAGCTGATGCCAGCAGATCTAACTTTTTACTTTAATTTCCCACCACTATAAGCTGATAGTAACAGAACATTTTTGTTTTCCATAACAAGAACCAGTGAATAACCTTAAGCGTTTAACAGGCTTGCTCGTTGATATAAAAAAAAATCTACAACACATCTGGTGTTTCACATAAATTTATTTTTCAAGTCCAAAACAGAACTCCACGATCTTTTTGACAGCGCTGATTTTATGGTGGAAAATAGGTGATGAAATAATTGAGTCAATGGCATCCAAAACTGGGATCTTGGTTAACTGAAGAGGACAGTTAAAAGCCTTCAGGAGAGCAGAGCCAAGTAATAGATTGGACAGATAGATATGAGATGAAACTGAGGCAGGAGTAGGAGGGAAAATATGCACTAAATGGCAAAATTTTAAAAAAAGAGCAGGGAAATTTAAACACTTAGGCATGAGAGCCCTCTGTCGTTACAAAAATGGCGCAAGAAACAGAAATATGGAAGTCCTGCCTCAAACACGGCACCGATCATTTTTGCGGGGGTGGGAACGGGGCCGGGTTGTGATCCACGCATATGTGTTTCGTAGAGATAGTTGCCCTTAAAAAACAGCAGCTGCCTCCAGTCATGATTGATTTTCATTAGCTAAGAGTGGGAAAAATGGCATGTGCAAATTAGACCTGGTAGAAGCAGGTCTAAACTTTGCAGAATCCTTTGGAGAGGTGGGGTGCCCTTTTGGAGAGGTAGGGTACTCCTTTGGATATGGTTCCAGGACACCTTTCTGGGAGGTCAGGTGCCCTTTGGGAGAGGTAAATTGCCCTATGGGAGAGGTAAGTTGCCCTTTGGGATAGTTAAAAGTGGACATGAATGTGCATAACCTCATTGGAATTGTCAAGATGAACTGTCAAAAGCAACTGTCAGGCTGTCAAGGCGGTTAAAACTCCAGCCTTTTAAAACTTTGAAAAAAAAACTTGTAGTGTTAAAGAAAATTGCTTGCTATTTCACTCTGTTGACAAACGCCAGAAGGTTATCATTATTGGATTTTTGCTGCATGACTGACTTCACAGCCTTCCATTATCACCACTGGATGCCTTCCATTTTGCAGTTTTATTGACAGCTCCAAGTGGTTATAGATTCTTTGAAGTGAGACTATGAACTTCACTGCTTGTTTTTATAGGGGATTAAGCACTTGCATGAAATATTTGTTGTTCTTGTTATGATCCCAGCTGATGTTACTACTGGACAAGTCAGATCCCAGGATGGAGCCTGGCTTGATAGATCCTACCTTTACTTTGTGTTTAGAAACATGGAGGGCGGCCACTGAACCAAGTCACATGGTCTGCTGATGAACTTTTAACAAAAGAACAAAATGTTTATTTAAGAAGAACAGTGAACTATATTACACTACTCCTTCACCCACAAGTATACCTTTACAGATTATATACAGATTTGTAAGGATAACACAAGTTACAAAATCTATCTTATACTCTAATGTTCACAGTAAGTACACCATCCATTTAAACCAATAGGCAACACACCACACTCTGAAACCAAGTGACAGATGCCACCCAAAGCAGATGCTATGGATCTCTCATCAACTCCCCAGTCACTTGTCACTATGAGCTAACCAGTCTCCACTGAAACTCTGGGTGGAATCCTCCCAGATTTGCACTAAGTGCATAGTGGGCTGGACAAAGAACGCTTCAACCACCGACCACAATGACAGCTTTTCAAGCCATATCATCCCAGTGCCGCTTCATCAATCATGCATTCCTGGGATGTGCACAGTTTCAATGGCAGGCAGGCTCTCATTTGCCCACCACGCTGTCACCTCGCCGTTTCTTCGCACTGAGTGCCATATTTAAAGTGCAGCCACGTGCATACCTCTTAATGCTTCCAGCCCAGGACTGCTGCACAGAAAACATGGCCCTGACAGGCAAGAAGACTGCAGCCCCCTGAATCAGTGATGCGTCCCTGGAACGCCTTTTGGATGCCGTGGAGGCCTGCCGTGATGTCCTCTACCACTGATCTGGTCGCAGGAGGTCCTGCAATCTCATCACCCTGGTTTGGTGATCAGTGTTGATGCTGCACAGAAGAGGTTGGCCATCCAATGCAGAAAGAGAATAAATGATCTCATCCGTGCCGCCAGGGTATGGCAACCATCTCATCATTCTAAACTCACAAGCCCATCACACAATCACTGGCATCTCTCACTACTAACTCAAGGGACACCACCACTCACTCTCTCACACACACACACACGCCCTCACATCTCCATCTGGCCTCATCTCCTCTGGAGACTGCCTCCTCAGCCCTCATCATCTTGAGGCCACTTGCACAGATCAACTCTGGACAGTAGCCCCCATACAAACTCTGGGATACCCCCTTCCTCAGTACAGCCACCACCCTGCAGCCTCTTCCCTTGCCTGAGGCCACTTCCCCCACTTCCCCGAGTTGATCAACTCGCGCCCCCATACAAACTCTGGGATACTCCCTTCTTCAGTACAGCCACCACCCTGCAGCCTCTTCCCTTGCTTGAGGCCACTTCCCCCATTTCCCCGAGCAAACCCTAGCCCTGCAGCCATTGAAAAGTCAATCCTGCATTATGGCTGGTCTGTTAGGTGGAGACCTGCCCACGAACCCACCTGAATATGATGTGGTGCTGTCTGTGAAGCTGATGACAGCGAGGTAGGCAAACAAACCTCGAAGTCACGAGCAAAGTGCAGCTCAACAGGTTTACATCGCTCATGTACAGTTGTGAAACGTGTAGGTGTCCAATCACTCCGACATGCTCAGATGATCCAGCATGGGGGGATGATTCCGGCAGACTAGGCTCATAATAATATGCAGATTTATTACAAGGAAGCTCCCGACGTCTGATGGAGGGAAATACATCCTGCCATTAACGGGCAGAACGGACGATTGCAAGCTGGTTTCACAACATTGTGAAACTGATTTTTGGCCCTCTCGCCATATTGTCCACTCACACCACCAAACAAACCCACCCTCAACGGGCATGGAAAATTGTCTTTCACTTGGACATCTTCAACAAGGATTCACCTTCAGGATTTCGATCTCTCCTTCCGATATTTCTATCCCCGGATCACCACATGCATTTAAGCTTCACCTTCCATGCACTGTCTCAGATACTCAGCCATGTCAACAGAACACCAATGCTTTACAGGCTTGTAGAAAGGATTCACCAATCTTTGGCTGTCTCCTCAGACCTCCTGGCTTCTCTCGAGCCCTCTTTGCTTTGATTCTGCTCCCTGCAGCTTTCTCCCTTTAATTTGGAGCCTATTCCGCTGCTCCTTACTTTAATTTCACTGAACAGAACCTTTTTCAGATTTTTGTTCTTTTCCTTTGACTAGAAGGTCTCCTTGGGATCTCATTCTGTCCCACTCCCCGTTTCTGGACCTTTCTTTTTTTCTTTTGGGAAGTGTGCTCTCTGCAGCTCCTGTCTTGCCTACTCTGGCAGTTTCTGTGGAAATGGTCCAAACCACTGGCATCAACCTGCTTTTCTGTTTTTCCCTGTCTCTGTGGGCCCCCTGTTGCTAGGCAACAGCACAGTTTTCCCTACTTTGTTTTAATTTCCCTGAGCTACCTCAAGGGTCATACAACTTTATTAAAATATCAGATGCACAAACAGCTCTAGATCTGCTGACTCCCTTTCACAGAGAAAACTTTAAATGAAACTAGATGCAGGTTTCACCCTTTTAACCCACAAGTAAAAAAAATTAAACTAAATTTAAACTTAAAGCTTTGGCTTATCCCTAACACACAGAAATACACATATAACTTACTTAAAACTATCTGTAGTTCCTAACATTATAAGGGATTATGCAGTTGAAGGAATGTAACTGTAGTGAAGTTTTTTTTAATGAATGAGAGTTTCTTTTAAAATAAAGTCTGTAATAAATACTTAGAACTTTATTTTACTTAAACTCAGCATGGCACCTAATGTCGGCCCATAGTGGATACTGGAGGAGTTGGCATGGTAGGTGTAAGGGAAAAAGGTGGTGGGTGGGGGACATGGGTTGGCATGAGTTGTCACTAAGCTGGCCCAGCAGCTATAAAGGACCATAGGGTGAGAGCATAGGTTAGCATGGAGGGTACAAGGGGTCATGGGGGTGAATGGGGGACAAAGGTTGCCATGGAGGGTATGAGAGGCCATAGGGCATGAGTAGAGGGTATGAGGTTCCTTGGGTTGGCAATGGATGATGCATGGGGAGTGTGTGAGGGCTGGAGGGCTGTTTTTGTTTCAATGCATTTTTTAAAATCTTTGACAAAGTGCTGGCACACCGAGGCAGGCCTTCTGCCCAGCCCACCGCCACACCCAGCAGCCTCCCCACTCGTCCTGGGGTCACCCAGCCCAATTCCCAGAGAATCCCACCACCCCAGAATGATAATCCCTAGTTCCAGTGCACCTTCTCCCAGGTTGTGTTTGAGGAGCTGAGATATGTCCTGGGTGGGGAGCAAAGGTTCAGGCCCTAGATACACAAGTCTATATAAGTGGAAGGATGGAATGATAAAACAGTGAAAAGGCATACAGATTCCTTGATTTGATAAGCATGGGCATAGAGTACACAAACAAGGAGATAATGCTAAATCTGTAGTGATCACTGGTTAGACTATGGTTAGCATTGTGTCCATTTTTGGGCACAGTACTTAGGAAGCATGTCAACATCATAGAGAGGAAATTTACTTTGAAGATACCATGAATGAGAAGTTTTCATTATGAAGATAGAAGAACAAATATATTTTTCTCACTAGTGTATAGACAGTTTAAAGGATTAATAGTTACGGTATTCAATATTATAAAAGATCTTCTAAAAGGAAGTAAAAGGAAATTTTCCATTAGTCAGCAAAACTAATAGTTGGAGGACATGAATGTAAGATGATTAAAAGAACAAAAGGAAAATGTTGCTCAGACATAGGGAGGCCTAACAGAAACTGTGGTTGAAGTAGGAGCAATTATGTTGGTTTTTTTTAACCGAAGTGGATAAATATT
Source organism: Carcharodon carcharias (assembly GCF_017639515.1). NCBI lineage: Eukaryota > Metazoa > Chordata > Chondrichthyes > Lamniformes > Lamnidae > Carcharodon > Carcharodon carcharias. The sequence goes on from NC_054470.1 coordinate 128,317,197, forward strand.
TCAAAAAAGCTAAACAACAACAACTTGTATTTATATAGCTCCTTTAGCGTAATAAAATGTCCCATGTTGCTTCACAGAAAATATTATAAAACAAAATATGGCACTGAGCCACACAAAGAGAAATTAGGGCAGATGAGCAAAAGCTTAGTCAAAGAAGTAGAGTTTAAGGAGGAAAAGGAGACGGAGGGGTTTCAGGAGAGAATTTCAGAGCTCAAGGCCTTGGCAGCTGAAGACATGGCCACCAGTGGTGGAGTGATTAAAACCATTGTTATGATGCGGCAGATGATGTGTGCCAGGCGGATCAGATCCACGAGGGAAACTTTATCACGCGATCACAATGGGCAGAATTTTCCCCCTGTTGGGGGGTAAGTTCAGGAGCGGGCGCATGTGGGCGCGCGCCGCCATTTTACATGAGCGGGCCAATTAAGGCCCACCCAGCGTGACTTCTGTCAGGAAGCGCTATGCGCTCCCTATGCAGACGGGGGGGGGGGGGGGGGGGGGTGGCGGGGGGGGCGGGCCCTAAGCCGAGAGTGCACATTTTCGTGCATGCGTGCAAAAGAGCGCACCCATCTCCCTGAAGTTAAGTGCTGCCTCAGGGAGATTGGCTCCAAATTCAAAAATGTTAAATATAGAAAAATAAAATTTCCCCGACATGTGCCCTCATGTGACAATGTCACATGAGTTGGGACGTGTCCATCACTTTTAATTAAACTTTTATTACATTTTTAAAAATGTACATGAAACATCATCCCACCCGTGGATGAGATTTCATGCTTTTTCTAAAGCCAGCCAGGGTTCCCAGCCTTAAGGTTGGACGGGCAGGTCTATTAGCTAGTCTAATTACTTTTTAAATGGCCTCAGTAGGCCGTTGACAGGTCGGCAGGCGCACAGCTGATTTGGCTGCGCCCCCGCTGACCTGCAAATTGAAATGGCACGGGGTGACGATGCCCCGCCCCCCCCTTGCCGACCTCAATATCCTGCCCAATGATTTTGCAGTTTGTAGTTATTTCAAGATGTATGCCCTGAATTCAGCAGTAACAAGACCACCAAGACTTTAGAAATTTTTTAGAAAACTAAACTAAACATTTATTAACCAAAGAAAAAATTTAAAGCACATTACACAGGTCTACAAGTTGCCACTATAATAACTCCTAAAACGCCCAAATAATATGGCTTCCATTTACACCCCTGGTAAGGCAACAATAAAAACAAATAGATTTAAACAGACCCAGGCAAGTCAACATGAAACCCCTGGACAGTAGAATTCAAAGTAACTTTTCCCAGCTCGGTTTCTGTAGACAGCAGCTTAATGCACAAATACTGGAGGCTTTTCACACTTCTAGTAGATCTTACAATGTCTTCCTTTCTGACACATAGCCTCTTCTCCTTTATACGTGTTTCTCCCTTTTAATGCAAATCCCATTGTTCCCATATGTCTTTGGAACTTTACCTTTCTCATAATATGAATCTTTTCATGGTGCTAAAACTATCAGTAACCTTTGGGAAAACTAAACATACTGCTTGGCCTAGTTTCTCTGGCTAGGTGTAACATCCGACCATCTCTGAAATTCAAACTATCTTGATTTATTTACAAAGTCTCCTAACCTCACATCCTGAAACCCCAGCCATGTTTATGTAATTAGCATTTCACACCTAGCTTCTTTTGATGAGTCAAAGCTTCCAGACCAGTTGTCTCCAATTCAATTAAATCTCACACACACACACACATACTATCTAAACCCCACTATTAACCTACTTTTACAATAAATCACAATAACGTTATGAGAATTATTATACTTTCATGACAGTCATGCTCAAGAGACCAAATTAGAGGAACTTGAAAAGTTGTGGTGCTGGAGATTACAGAGATAGGGAGGGATTGGAAAAAAATGGACAAGAATTTTAACATTGAGGCTTTGTTTACTGGGAGCCAGTGTAGGTCTACAAGTACAGGGGTGATGGATGAACATAACTTAGTGGGAATTAGGACACAGGCAGCAAAGTTTTGGGTGACCTCAGAGTTACAGAAGATAGAATGTGGGAGCTCTGACGAAGAGTTCCTCTGGGCAGTGTCCTCAGCCCAACCATCTTCATAAACACTAGGCACAGAAATGCCGCACTTTGTTGTTGTAAGATAGTGTTTGCTTCATCAATGACCTTCCTTCCATCATAAGGTTAAAAGTGGGGATGTTCGCTGATGATTACACAATGTTCAGCACCATTAGCGACTCCTCAGATACTGAAGCAGTCCATGTCCAAATGCAGAAAGACCTGGACAATATCCAGGCTTGGGCTGACAAGTGGTAAGTGACATTCGTGCCACACAAGTGTCAGGCAATGACCATCTCCAACAAGAGAGAATCCAACCATCATCCTTGATGTTCATTGGCATTACCATCACTGAATCCCTCCATTATCAACATCCTGGGGGTTACCATTTAACAGAAACTGAACTGGACTAGACATATAAATACTGTGGCTACAAGAGCAGGTCAGAGGTTAGGCATCGTGTGACGAGTAAGCCACCTCCTGACTCCCCAAAGCTTGTCCGCCATCTACAAGGCACAAGTCAGGAGTGTGATGGTATACTCCCCATTAGCCTGGATGAGAGCAGCTCCCACGACACTCAAGAAGCTTGACACCGTCCAGGACAAAGCAACCCACTTGATTTGCATCACATCCACAAACATTCGCTTCCTCTACCACCAATGCACAGTAGCAGCAGTGTGTACCATCTACAAGATGCACTGCAGGAATTTGCCAAGGCTCCTTCGACAGCACCTTTCAAACCCACCACCACTACCATCTAAAAAGACAAGGGCAGCAGATAGATGGGAACACCAACACCTAGAAGTTTCCCTCCAAGTCACTCACCATCCTGACTTGGAAATATTTCACCGTTCCTTCACTGTCATTGGGTCAAAATCCTGGAACTCCCTCCCTAACAGCACTGTAGGTGTACCTGCACCACATGGACTGTAGTGGTTCAATAAAGTAGCTCACCACCACCTTCTCAAGGCTAACTAGGGATGGGCAGTGAATGTTGATCCAGCCAGCAAAGCCCACATCCCGTGAATGAATTTTTAAAAGTCATACATTCGAAAAGTTAGCTCTGTTTCTCTCTTGACAAATGTTGCCTGACCCACTGAGTTTTTCTGGCATTTTCTGTTTTTATTTTAGATATCCAGCATCCACAGTATTTTGCTTTTATCTAGAATGTGAGAGGCTGGCCATGAGTGCATTTGAATTGCCAAGTCTAGAAGTAACAAAGGCATGAATGAGAGTTTCAGCAGTACATGAGCTGAGACAAGGGCGGAGGCATGCGATGGTACAGAGATGGAAAAAGATTGTCTTTGTTATGGTGCAAATAATGATCGGAAGCTCATCTCGGGGTTAAATATGACACCAATTTTGCGAATAGCCTGGATGAGCCCCAGACAGTTACCAGGGAGAAGAATGGAGTCAATGGGCTAGCAAAAGGAGTTTGTGGAGGGTACCGAAGACATTGGGCTGAATTTTCTACGCCGCTGGGAGCAAATTTGTGAAATAGCACATCAGGTCAGCTTCTTGACATGTTCCAGCGAGTAGCCAATTAGCCCATCAATAGGCCAATTGGAAGGTATTGATGGTGCCGCCATGAACTTCCCAACAGCAGTGCCCTCCCCGCTGAGTCTAGAGCCCAGCAGACAATTGGGCATAGCCTCCCGGTAGCATGGCAGAGGGCAATCAACACCGCTACTCGATCAAATTAGGACAGATCTGCTGGGAGGCAACGGCCACCTTCCCGCTGCAAGCTATCCCGTGGAGGGGCTTCACCCTCCATATATACGACCCAACAACAGTGACCATGTGTGTTTTATTATTTTTACCAATGCTGCAGAGTGTGTCTTGATTTTGAGGCAATCTCCTGGTCTTCCCCACCTCAGCAACACCTACCTTCCTCCATGCAACTGCCTGCCAGACTGCTGTGGGCCCTCTCATTGGGCCTCCTGCTTCTCTGTTCCACCCATTGTCCTTAATTGGACGGGGCTCCCGGATAAGGCTTCTTCATTGATCACATCCAGGAAGATCGCAACCAACTTCCTGCCATAGCCACTTCTAGGTTCCCAACCCGGGATTGAGGCCAACGTTGGGATCACACCCAAACCAAGAAAATTCAGCCAATACCTTCAGTCTTCCCAATATTTAATTGGAGGAAATTTCTGCTCACCGAAAAGCAGTCTGACAACTTGGAGGCAGTGAAGGGGTTGAGAGGTTGTGGTGGTAGAGCTGTGTCATCCTTGTACATGTGAAAGATAACACAATGCTTTCAGATGATATCACTTAGGCGCAGCATGGAGATGCAAAATCGGGGGCCAAGGCTATCCCCAGACAAGATGCAGCAGTGGGAAGAGAAACTATTGTAGGTGATTCTCTGACTCCAATTATGTAGATAATGCAACCAGGTGAGCACAGAACCACCCAGCTTCAGATGATGGTGTGATCAACTGTGTCAAAGGACAGAGAGGGATACCCTCCGAGGTGGATGCCATTTGTGACTTTGACAAAAGATGTCCGATTCTGTGGCAGTGATGGAAATTTAATTGAAGAGATTTAACCATGGAGTTCTGGGGAAAATGGGCACAGATTTGGGAGGTGACAACATGTTCAAGGGCTTTGGAAAGTAAATGGAGGTTGGTGATGAGGTGATGGTTGGCAAGATTGGAGGGGTCAAGGATTTTTTATAGAGGGGGAGATGATGGCAGATTTGAAGGAGAGAGGAGCAGAAGCTGAGGAGAAGGAACAGTTAACAATACCAACTAACATGGGAGCCAGAAAGGGAAGAGAACAAAAGATGGTTCTCATGGACAAGATGAGCTTAGAAAGGGCAAGAGAGGAGATCAGCGAGAAACTAGTCCAGGGCTAGGCAGGAGGGATCCAGAGGAGAAGTTGACCCAGTGAGCCAAGAAAGGGAGGGAAGTGGTAGAGGCAGTTGATTTAAATGGTCTTGATCTTGGCGATAAAGAAATCCGTGAATTTGTTATTGGATGTGAGGTGGACTTCTACTTGGAACTTGGTCACGGCAGGAGGCTCACAGGACGGCAGCGGAAACACTTTAGGGAAGCTTCCCTGAAGATGTCAAACATTCCCACCGACTCACGGGAGTCCTTGGCTTGTGACAGACCAAAATGGAGATGGCTCACCCAAGAAGACACTGAACACATCAAATGACTTCATCGGGAACATAGAGGCAAAATCAAGTCATTGGAAAGAGCACACAACCCTCCAAACACCCAATCCTTCAAGTATCACTGGTCCTGCCTGCGGCAGAGTCTGCTGATCGTGCGTTGGACTTATTAACTATCTCAGAACCCATTGAACTGGATTAGAAGCAAATAATTCTCCATCCCGAGGGATTGTCTAAAAAGAAGAAGGAGGTGGAGGAGACAGGGGAGAGGTGGTTTAAGAAGACAGCTTGTAGTAGAGAAAAGAAGCTGGAGGTTATCTTTGCATTCTGGGATGAATAGAGGGCAGTTTTTGCAGACAAGACCAGGATCTGATTTTGCTTTATGTGGTCCGGCCTGAACTCACAATAAATTACTAAACCACGAAATCCATTTAATGGAGCAGAGATGAAAGGCTTCCCAAGGGGAACAGACAGGGGGAGAGAGAGTAAAGGTTTTAATGGTGACGAAGGTAAAAGTGAAGGTGGGAATGCAGCTGGGCAGATAGGAAGGAAGCTATAGAAATGTCATGACGATTGGAGGGCAAAGTCTAGACAGTTGAGATTTTGAAAGTGAAAAGTTAAGGAGAATGGGAAAACAGTACAGTGGGACTAAGTGGATTGATTATTCAGCCAGCCAGCAGAGAAACAATGGACGGGATCTTGTGGAGGTGACACGGGTCTTGGCCGCCAGCAGGAGAGACGCGACCTCCACATCACCTCTTTTCAAGGAGGCCCCCCGCATCCTGTTCTTAACAGGCCAGCAGCGGGCCTTCTCCCAAGATCAAAGACCCAAGGGCCAAAAGTCCTCCTGCCTGCCAAGAGCCGCTAGCCAGTTAGCGGCCGGCAATCCTTCATGCTCAGCGTCATCAAAGAGGAGAGTGCTACACCCAGCCAAGGCCTCGGATCAACAAGGGACCCAGGCACAGGTGAGTAATGGTAGAAGAGGGTCGTGGGGTGGGTGTTGAAGTGGGTGGGGTGGGGGTTAGGGGATGAAGGGTTGACAGCAAGGACAGAGGGTGGCTTTCAGTGGGCCCCCCATCCCCTCCTGATGCCAGGTCTCTCAATCAGGCACCAAGTGCTTTTCAAAGAGGGCCCCCACCCCCAGGAGCCCTCAAGCAAGCACACCAGTGTTTGCCTGTCTTGCTCCCCACAGGACATTAATTGCCCACTTAAGGGCCTCAATTAGCTAAAGACCTGGAAGGCCCTCCATGGGGTGGAGATGGGAAAGCACCCAAGGACTTCACCCACCACCCTCCCACTCAATTAACTGCCCCCACACAACAAAACTCATCATGGGGGAGGGCACAAGGTACCGCTCAATGGGTCCAATGATTATATTCTATATCCAAAGACATGGCTACCAGGAGGCTAACTGCCTTCAGTCAACCTCACCCTGTCATCCTCTCATCACCCTGTCACCCTTAAGGCATGTCACAATTTAAGCATATATCTTTTGAACAATTATAGGCAAAATAGCTTCTCAACTCAACAATATAACATTAGTTATAACAAAATAACTACTCCCCCTCCTGGTGCCCATGTCATTATTAATGATTCTCTGTCCCCAGGTTCTGTCCCTCTTTCCTTTAGATCTGTCTTCAGCACCCCCTCTCAAAAAACCCTTGACCCAATTGTCCTTGCAAACTTGTTCCCCATCTCCAGCTTGCCTTTCCTCTCCAAAGTCCTTGAATGTGCTGTTGCCTTCCAAATCCATGCCCATCTTTCTCAGAACTCCATGTTTGAATGCCTCCATCCCAGGTTTCTGCTCCTGCCATTGTACCAAAATGGCTCTTACCAAAGTTACAAATGACATCCTACATGATTGTGACAAAGGCAAACCATTCCTCCTCATCCTTCTTAAGACGCCTTCAACCTCTGACATGGTGGACCACACTATTCTCCTCCAACACCTCTCCACTGTCATCCAACTGGATGGGACTGAATTCGCCTGATTCGATTCTTATCTATTGGCTATAGCCAGGGAATCACTTGCAATGACTTCTCTTCTTGCTTCCACACTATTACCTCTCATGCCCCACATGCTCCCCCAACCCCCAAGGATTTCTCCTTGCTTCTCTCCTATTTCTATTCACATGCTGCCCTTCAGCAACATCATCCAAAGGCACATTGTCAGTTTCCACACGTACGTTGATGACAATCAGCTCTAAGTCACCAATACCTCTCTTAACTCCTCCACTGTTGCTAAATTATCAGTCTGCTTATTCAACATCCTGTACAGGATGAACAAAAATTCTCTACAGTGAAATATAAGGAAAATTGAAGCCATTATTTAGGATCTCTGCTGCAAAGTCCATTCCTTAGCTATCAGTTCCATCCCACTCCCTGACAGCAGTCTGAAATTAAACCAACCTGTTCTCAACCTAGGACCTGGGTGGAGACAGGTTAGTCTTAATGTTACATCACTTTGATCACATCCCTCTGGTGAGGGTTGGTAATGGACAATAATCTCCTACCTAACCACTGCCTGCCTTGAGACCATCCTGCTCAGAGCTGTGCCATCCCATAAGATGCTCACGGCTGACAGCTTGACTTCATTTCATGTTAGCCTTGCCAGAATACATACTGGATCCAAGAGCTGCTCACCACTTTTCACCTGCTGGCCTCTCTGGTGACCGTCAGCTATGCCTCCTTTGTTTGCTTGGCAGGCGTTTGCCTGTTACTCTCAGGAAACAAAATGTTGTGCCTGGCTCAGATGACCTCTGTCATGACCTCCAGGGCGGTGTCGGAGAATCTTGAGGCCACCCTGCCCCAACAGGCTGCCATGTTACTGCTCTGAAAGCCAGTTCCCTCAGGATTGACTCAGGCTGCTTGCCTTTGAATGCAGGCAGGTGCCCTTTAAATGGAACCCACTCCTTCTAACACCTGCCACCTTCTCATGCCTGCAATCTGTCATTGAACAGATATCACGGAGGCTATTGACTAATTAGCCTGCCCCAAAATGCTGCGTTTAGCGTACTCCAAACCTGTACAGGGTCAGGACCTAAAAGTGGCCCTGATGTTGGGGTATCGCCAAGATCGGAAAAATTCAGCCCCAAACAGATTATCTGGCCATTATCACTGTTGTTTGTGGGAGCTTGCTGTCCACAAATTAGCTGCCGCATTTGCTATATTACGACAATGACTAGATGCCAAAATAGTACTTCATTGGCTGTAAAGCACTTTGGGACATCTGCTGAGCATTATGTAAATGCAAATACTTTTCATTTGCAGATAAATGGATGTAGATAAGACCATAAGACATAGGAGCAGAAATTAGGCCATTCAGCCCATCGAGTCTGCTCCACCATTCTATCATGGCTGATAAGTTTCTCAACCCCATTCTCCTGCCTTCTCCCCGTAACCTTTGATCCCTTTATCAAGAACCTATCTATCTCGGTCTTAAATACATTCAATGACCTGGCCTCCACAGCCTTCTGTGGCAATGAATTCCATAGATTCACCACTCTCTGGCTAAAGAAGTTTTTTCTCATCTCTGTTCTAAAAGATCTTCCTTTTACTCTGAGGCTGTGCCCTCGGGTCCTAGTCTCTCCTACTAATGGAAACATCTTCCCCACATCCACTCTATCTAGGCCTTTCAGTATTCTGTAAGTTTCAATCAGATCCCTCCTCCTCCTTCTAAACTCCATCGAGTATAGACCCAGAGTCCTCAAACATTCCTCATATGTTAAGCCTTTCATTCCTGGGATTGTTCTCGTGAACCTCCTCCGGACCCTCTCTAGGGCCAGCACATCCTTCCTTAAATACGGGGCCCAAAATTGCTCACAATATTCTAAATGTGGTCTGACCAGAACCTTATAAAGCTTCAGCAGCACATCCCTGCTTTTATATTCTAGTCCTCTCGAAATAAAGGCCAACATTGCATTTGCCTTCCTAACTACCGACTCAACCTGAAAGTTAACCTTAAGAGAATCCTGGACTAGGACTTCCAAGTCCCTTTGCATTCCAGATTTCTGAATTCTCTCCCCATTTAGTAAATAGTCTATGCCTCTATTCTTTCTACCAAAGTGCATGACCTCATACTTCCCCACGTTGTATTCCATTTGCCACTTCTTTGCCCATTCTCCTAACCTGTCCAAATCCTTCTGCAGCCTCCCCACCTCCTCAATACTACCTGTCCCTCCACCTATCTTTGTATCATCTGGAAACTTAGTCAGGATGCCCCTCAGTTCCTTCATCTAGATCATTAATGTATAAAATCAAAAGTTGTGGTCCCAACACTGACCCCTGCAGAACTCCACAAGTCACCGGCCGCCATCCTGAGAAGGACCCCCTTATCCCCACTCTCTGCCTCCTGCCAGACAACCAATCTTCTATCCATGCTAGTACCTTGCCTCTAACACCATGGGCTCTTATCTTACTGAGCAGCCTCCTGTGCAGCACCTTGTCAAAGGCCTTCTGGAAGTCCAAGCAGGTAACATCCATTGGCTCTCCTTTGTCTAACCTACTCGTTAGCTCCTCAAAGAATTCTAACAGATTTGTCAGGCATGACCTCCCCTTTATGAAACCATGCTGACTTTGCCCTATTTTACCATGCACTTCCAAGTATTCTGAAATCTCATTCTTAATAATGGACTCTAAAATCTTACCAATGACCGATGTCAGGCTAATCGGCCTGTAATTTCCCGTCTTTTGCCTCACTCCCTTCTTAAACAGTGGGGTTACATTAGCAATTTTCCAGTCCTCTGGGACCCTCCCTGACTCCAGTGATTCCTGAAAGATCACCACTAACACCTCCACTATCTCTTCAGCTATCTCCTTCAGAACTCTGGGGTGTAATCCATCTGGTCCAGGTGATTTATCCACCTTCAGACCTTTTAGTTTTCCTAGCACCTTCTCCTTGGTAATGGCCACCATACTCACCTCTGCCTCCCGACTCTCTTGAACTTTGGGGATGATACTCCTGTCTTCCACTTTGAAGACTGATGCAAAGTACCTATTCAGTTCCTCCACCATTTCTTTGTTCCCCACTACTACTTCTCCAGCGTCATTTTCCAGCGGCCCAATGTCCACTTTTGCCTCTCTCTTATCCTTTATATATCTAAAAACACTCTTGCAATCTTATATTACTGGCTAGTTTACCCTCATGTTTATTCTTCTTCCTCCTTATTTCTTTTTTAGTTGTCCTCTGTTGGTCTTTGTAGGCTTCCCAATCCCCTGATTTCACCTCACATGCTCTTCGCCTCACATAGTTCTCCAAATTTGGATAGCTTTACTTCTTGTCAGGACCAGATCATTTCTAGCAGAGGACCTGGTAATGCTAGGAATATAAAACAGAGCTTGCTAAGGCACTGGGTTGGTTCTGTGTGTATGACTGTGGATGTCTAGAGGGCATTAGAATGCTGGATGAAGCATGTTCATTGATTATTCTCTGGCTTCCTTTCAAATGGCAGCTGGGGTTGTTTTCACAGGATTGACCAAATTGAGTGTGTGCATGGAACCACCTCCTGGTCATTCCCAATGCCAGGTGCAGCCTTATTGGAAATGTTCCATTGGTTAATTGTCCAAATGTCTTGAGGGGATTATTGGCCAGATTGCATTATAGCTGAACAGTTCATCTTGTTGCTGTTACCATAGATTGCAGCATATAGGTCGATCTTTGAAGCCTCCAAAAATGGGAGGGTCTACTTATATGCTGAGTATAAAATGTGAACCGCTGGTGTGTGTGATTGCCATTTTGACATGCAAAAAAAAAACACTGGTAATTCATATTTTTACTCGCTCATGAGATGGGACATGTAGGCGTTGCTGGTCAGGCCAGCATTTATTACCCATCCCTAGTTGCCCTAGTTCAGAGGGCAGTAAGAGTCGACAACATTCAATTCATATTGAATTAATGTACCACAGTTTAATGAACGAAGTAATTCTACAAATATACATTTAACCACAATCAAAAGCATTTTTTAAAAAAGTCAAATTCAGGCTATGACATAATTGTAAGGATCAGGTGTTTTGGTTTCAAAATCATCCCTTCACAACAAATCACCTTCATCTCCATCCATTCAATTGGACATTCTGCATTGTTGGACCGATCTGATGATAGTTTGTGCACCAATCCCAGCCAACGCTTCAATGGTGAAGCCACACAAAACATCAAGCAGGGTAGCACACATATTTCCGCTCTTTGTGAAGGTTTTTTCTCCTTCAATCATCCACCTATACCATTCAGCACGGTATGACTTGTTGAGGCACACATCCAAAGATTGAACCTTAGATCCCCTGGTATAACTGCAATGTGGGTACTGTGTCTTTGTATGCGCCTCTTGATCTCATCAGTTCTCTGGGGCAGAATTTTTCAGTCTGTGAGCGGGGTAGGGGCCGACACTCCAATGCATAAAATGACGCATGATGATGTCGGGCTTGCGTCCTGAAGTCATTGCACAGTCCCATGATATATCGTTCTGTGGGCACGCGCCTGAGTCGGCTACGCGCCTGCCGTTATGTAAACAGCTTATTAAGTCCATTAAGAAATTAATTGAAGTATTTGCTAATGCTGCCCATCCAACCTTAAGGTTGGTGGGCAGGCGAAAAGGCCAAGCGGCCTTCGTGTTTTTTAGGAAACCTCATCCACGAGCGGGGTGAAGTTTCCTAAAGCTTTTATTAAATAAATTAAAAATTTTCATGAAAATAAAAACATGTCCCATCTCATGTGTGAAAGAGCACTGGCCCCGACTTCCCCCCCTCCCCCCACCCGCATAGGTAGTGCTGAGCGCTACCAGTCGCATTTTAAACAAGGCAGGCCTTAATTGGCCCACCCGCATAAAATGGCAGCGCGCAGCCGATTGCAGGCGGCATTCGGCTCCGCAACTGCCCCTGTCCGCTCCTTCTGAGCCCGCCCACCGCCTGAAAAATTCAGGTCATGGAATCTGAATGTGTCCCACACTAATAAGCTACGCTCTTTGCATAGGCCACCGGCATGCCTATTCCACACGTTGATCCACAACTTCACTCCATCATCTTCCATCCAACCTTTGTCATGGAAATGCACAAGAATTCCATTAGGGAAATTGATTTTCAGCATGGTTTTACGTTTGAACATTACCATAGGCTTTAATTTCATTCTGTCGGCCATGCAGGCTAGAAACATCATGAATTGTGTCTTCTCATGTCCTGTGGTTTTCACTAGAACTGTTTTTGAATCTTTCCACTCCACAGTTCGGTTGCTAAGCGTATCAAAATTCATGGGCACTTCATCCATGTTGCCGATATGGTATATTGGGTACATATGTTTTTGCCGCTATCTGATGGTGAATTGCTAGAAACTGGTGATATTGGCATCAAGGTATTTTGGAAACTTCTGAGCGACCTTGGTTTCCTGCCACAACACAAAACCTTTTTGTTCAATAAAGCGGCTACACCAACTAGCTGTTGTCCTGAAATCTTTGCTGGACTAAGGGTTTGATTTGATCCACTCAAGTGCGTATATACGCATTGAATTTCTGGTGGTGATTTTCAAGGACACGTTCCAATACATGCTTCTCAAGATCAGGGCAGTGGCTGGTCCCTATTTTCATGGCACATCTAGTCTTGAGCATCTTCTTCAGAGCAGATTCTTTCTTCTTGCACCATTCTTGAACCGGCTTTTCATTAGCACCAAATTCCCTTACTGCAACTGTTATTTGACGAGTTAGCAAATGTTATGGCTTTTGGCTTGAAATCTTTCATTTTGCTGGAAGAAAGGGGAGTTATCCTCATTCATTTTGTTGGAAGATGCATTTCTCTTTGTCGTTTGATATCTGCGGTCTGCTCTTTGTAAGCGTGTCTTAAACTCCCACACTTCTTGCACCCAGTTATAAGATACTGGCAACTAAAACTTGCATTTGTGGGGTGAAAAATTGGGGCTGACTACTAATGTGAGTATAGCATGTCATGGCTGCAAAAAGGTGGTCGACTTACACACCAAATAATGCAAAAACATGATTTTTGCGGATGGGAAAATGGTGTCAACTTATATGCCACAATCTACAGTAAGTGCAAAAACTCTTCAACCCTTCAAGTGGAAAGCTAAGTTGTATTCAGTGTCTTGATGATAATAAACTGCATAAGCATGCAGTTTGGTCTGAGATTTATCAAAGCCAGTTATGGCTTCTGTACCTTCCAAGACCACTTATTTTTAGATACATTAAAAAACTGTTGAAATGTATATGGTGGCATGCTTTACACAAACAGTGTTCTTAAGCAGTTACTGTTAGGCATTGTTTTTGAAACATTTTTAAAATTCTTTTTTGCCTTCGTTTTATATCATTAGAAGAACCATAATGCTGGAAAGTACTTCAAAAATACTATTGAGTTGAAATGAGTTTTGCCTAAGAGATGTAGAGGTTGGGGAGGGAGCCTAGGGGCTAAAGGCATAACCACCGATGGTGGGACAAAGGATGTGAGGGATGCAAAAGGGTCCCAAGGTTGGAGGAATGCAGAGTTCTTGGAGGGTTTTGGGTTGGAGGAGGTTACAAGAGGGCCAAGGCTGTGGAAGGATTTGAACACAAGGATGAGAAATATAAAATTGAGGTGTTGGTGGACTAGGAGCCACTGTAGATCAGCAAGCACAGAAATTATGGGTAAGTGATATTTGGTGTGGGATAAAAAATGAGCAGCAGAGTTTTGGATGAGCTGGGTTTATAGAGGGTGGAAGATAGTAATAATAATAAAGGGAATTCTTGTTAGAAATTGTACCAGCAGTTTCCTGTTACTGAAAAACAAACCTTTCTCATTTGTATACCCAAAAATTGTTGCCAATGGGCAACGTGTGTTTTGCCTCTGTTTACTGTAATTATCATTTTGTCGAGACCAACACTGCATGAGGTTCTGAAAAATGCTTACGATCTTTCACTGATTAAATCGTGTTGAAATCCCTTAACGTCCTGGGGCGTGGTGTGTGTACCTACTGTTGTGTTCTATTGATTAAAATTAAAATCATCAGAAAATGATAAAAATCTTGAAGATTCTGCTGATTCTCAAAATCTGGTGAAACATCCATTCAAGTTTATTTCAGTCTGTGACAGAGGGAATGCTTTCAGAGCAGAACAATGAAAGCAACTTTACTAATTGTATTCATTTTCTTATGATCCTGCAATAGAGACCCAGTAAATAATATATAATCCACTCAGCTACCTCCAGGTTTGATTGGAAGAAACCCACAAGCTCTTGATCCAATATCAAGTTCTCCAATTGTAGACAATACCTGGGTGACTTCTTTGAACTTGTAAACCTGAATATTAACAGAGGGAATTATTGAGAAAGTGGCAAGCTTTGTGATATCTTTATGAAGCACTTTACTTTCGTTAACAGGGGAGACAATAGAGGATGCTGTTCGAAGAGAGGTTGCAGAAGAAACTGCAGTCAAGGTTGGGCATGTTCAATATGTTTCCAGTCAACCCTGGCCAATGCCTTCGTCTCTAATGATTGGTTGCCAAGCTGTTGCAGTAACAACAGAAATTATTGTGGACAAAGAGGAAATTATAGATGCCCGCTGGTTCAGTCGGCAGCAGGTAGGGCAAACTATTAAGATTCTTGGGCTACAACTAGTTTATCTGATGCTGTGATTTTTGTTCCTAACTGTGTGAAGTAATAAAATATAATCTGAGAACGTAAACCAATTTCTTCCACAACCTGTACACGTTTGACACTGTCATTGGCTCTTTCACCCTTAAGTATCCTGAGGTAAGTGGATAATCTGAAATAAAACTTCAGGAAAGACAAAATTCTCTAACATTCCTTCTCAAACTCAAGGCAACCCAATTAAGTTCTAGGTCAGTTGGTGCAACTTGACAAAGTTTTGGATGTGGTGGACTCAGCCCACTCATCACAAATAACTTGTACTAACTCAATAAGTGCCACTGACCATAATAGATAAAAACAAAAAAACTGTGGATGCTGGAAATCCAAAACAAAAAACAGGAACAGAAATACCTGGAAAAACTCAGCAGGTTTGGGTGCATCGGCGGAGAAGAGTACAGTTGATGTTTCGATTCCTTATGAACTGTTGAAGGGTCATGAGGACTCGAAACATCAACTATACTCTTCTCCGCCAATGCTGCCAGACCTGCTGAGTTCTTCCAGGTATTTCTGTTTTTGTGTAGTGCCACTGACCAGTTTACCTATGCAACAACTGTTGGGTTCCAAGCTTCAGCAGCCCTCTTTCTTGCTTTGACTTTAAAAACTTGATCAGGTTAATTTTCCAAGCCTGGGCTTACAATCATCTAAACAAAAATAAGCAGTTGGATTTCACTAACTCCATCAGCAATGTAAGAACTAATTATAAATGAAAACAGAAAATGCTGGAAATACTCAGAAGGCCGTGCACCATCAGTGGAGAGAGAAACAGAGTTAATGTTTCAGGTCTGTGACCTTTCATCAAAACTGGGAAAAGTTAGAAATATAATCGGTTTTAAGCAAGTGAAAGGGGGGAAAGTAGAAAAAGAACAAAGGGAAAGCCAGTTATAAGGTGGAAAACTTGGGAGATTAAATGGCAAAAGAGTTGGTGGTGCAGGACCAGAGTGGCACTGCGACAAGTAAAGAAAGAAGACATGTCCAGAGGAGGTGTGAATGGCAGACTGAAACAACTGCCTTTCAAACGCAAAAGTAAGGGGAAAAAACGAGACCAAAACCGAAAAAAAATAGGAAACAAATGGAGGAAGAGGTTATGATTTGAAATTGTTGAACTCATTGTTGAGTCCTGAAGGCTGTAAAGTGATTAATGAAAAGATTGAGGTGCTGTTCCTTGAGTTTATATTGGATCACAGAATGGTTACAGCCCAGAAGTCGGTTTGATAAACCAACTTATACTTTCTCAGATCATATTTTATTATTTCACCCAGCTAGGAACAAAAAACATTTGGCCTATTATGAATGTGTTGGCCCTCTGAAGGAACAGTTTGCCAAGTGACTTTTCCCCGTAGCCCTGCACATTCTTCCTTTTCAGATAACCTTGACTGAGCTTCATTGGAACACAGCAGGTGGCCATGGACAGGGAGGTCAGCATTAGAGCAAGGTAGAGAATTAAAACGATTGGCAACTGGAAGCTCAGGGTCATGTTTTGTGGACTGAATGGAGGTGTTCCGTAAAGTCACCCAAATAAAAACAGACAATGCTGGAAAAACTCAGCAGGTCTGGCATCATCTGTGGAGAGAGAAACAGAGTCTGTATGATTCTTCTACAGAGCTAAAGAGGTGTAGAAATGTGATGGAGATTATACTGTTTAAGTGGCGGGGGGGGTGGTGGAGCAAGATGGAAGGTCAGGGATAGGCTGGAGTTAAGGAGAGATTGACAAAGGTGTCATGGGCACAAGACAAAGGGAGTGTTAATGGTAGTGGTCAAGGCTAAAGAAGGTGCATAAGATAGTGGCATAAAGGTAAGATAGTAGAATGTGTCAATAGAAGAACAAGGGTCAGCGCTCTGTGAAAGAACAACATGGAAACAAGTGACTGATGGCCCTGTTGCAGGGGATGGTTGGGGGCAAAGGATAAAAATTGAATAAATGAATGAAAATAAATATTTTTTTTTAATTTAATAAAAATTATTTCTTTTAAATTGGATTAAAGAAGGAGTAAAGATGGAGGAGAGAGTTCATGGTCTGAAGTTGTTAAATTCAATGTTAAGTCTAGAAAGCTGTAAAGTGCCTAATCGGAAAATGAGGTGCTGTTCCTCCAGTTTGCGTTGGGCTTCACTGGAACATTGCAGCAGGCCAAGGAAGGACATATGGGCATGAGAGCAGGATGATGTATTGAAATAGAAAGCAACAGGAAGGTCTGGGTCATGCTTGCGGACTGAACGAAGGTGTTCTGCGTTTAGTCTCCCCAATGTAGAGGAGGCCGCATTGGGAGCAGCAAGTACAGTAGACCAAATTGAGGGAGGTATAATTGAAGCGCTGCTTCACCCGAAAGGCATGTTTCAGGCCTTGGACGGTGAAGTGGGAGGAAGTAAAGAGGCAGGTATTGCACCATCTGCGATTGTATGGGAAGGTGCCGTGGAAAGGGGATCAGGATTTGGGAGTGAAGGAAGAGTGGACCAGGGTATCACGGAGAGAAAGGTGCCCACGGAATGCCAGTGGGGGGGGAAGGGGTGGGGGGGGGGGTGCAGTTGGCGGTGAGGGGAAGATGTGTTTGGTGGTGGCATCATGCTGGAGTTGGCGGAAGTGGCAGAGGATGATCCTTTGAATATGGAGATGGGTGAGGTGAAAAGTGAGGACAAGGGTGACCCTATCAAAGTTCTGGGAGGGAGGGGAAGGGCGTGAGGGCAGAAGTGTAGAAGATGGGTTAGACACGGTTGAGGACTTTGACAACCACAGTGGGCGGAACCCTCCGTTAGGGAAAAAGAAAGACATGTCAGAAGCGCCGCTTTGGAAGTTGATATCATTTGGAACAGATGTGATGGAGGCAGAGGAACTGAGAGAATGGGATGGAGTCCTTACAGGAAGCAGTGTGTGAGGAGCTGTAGTCGAGGTAGCTGTGGAAGTCAATAGGCTTGTAATGGATATTGGTGGACAGTCTATCACCAGAAATGGAGACAGAGCGGTCAAGGAAGGGAAGGGAAGTGTCGGAGAGGGACTGTGTGAAGGTGAGAGAGGGGTGGAAAGTGGAAGAAAAATTGACAAAAATCTTTCCAGGTCTAGACGGGAGCATGAAGCGACACTGATACAGTCATCGGTGTACATAAAAAAAGAGTTGTGGGACTGAGGAGGACTTGAACAAGGAATGTTCCGCACACCCCACAAAAAAACAGGCACAACTGGGGCCCATGCAGGTACCCCGCTTTCATCAAGCAGTCACCTAATCTGCATTGGTCTCCCATGTAGAGCAGACCGCATCGTGAACAGTGAATAAGAATTCAAAATTGAACTTGTTGCACTCCATTCTCTCAGAGCTAACCCTAACATTATCATCAAACCTGCTGATTAAGGTAATGCTATTGCTGTCTGGCAATCTAACTTCTACCTTAATATGAAAGCAAAAAACTGCAGATGCTGGAAATCCAAAACAAAAACAAAAATAAAAATACCTGGAAAAACTCAGCAGGTCCGACAGCATCTGCGGAGAGGAATACAGTTAATGTTTCGAGTCCATGTGACTCTTCAACTTCTACCTTACACAGGCTGAATGCCAACTTTCCAAAACTTCCCCCTACATCTTTCTGGACTATGACCAAGTTACCAAATATCAAGCCATCATCTCTAGGTGTGTCACTGATCTCATCTCCTCTGGAAATCTTCCCTCCACAGCCTCCAACCTCATTGTACCCCTACCCTGAACAGCTAACATCTATCTCCTTTCCAAGGTACACAAACAGGACTTCCCTTCTATACCTATCATTTCAGCCTGTTCATACCCCTTTGAACTGATTTCTTCCTCCTTGTCCAGTCCTTTCCTTTCTACATCCATGACTCCTCTGATGTCTTCCGCCACTTCAGCAGTTTCCATTTTTCTGGCCCAAACCATCCTCTTCACCATGGATGTCCAATCTCTCGACACCTCCATCCCCCACCAGGACAGACTGAAGGATCTCCACTTCTTCCTTAAATGGAGGCCCAACTAGTTTCCATCCACAATCAGCATCTTCTGCCTGGCTGAGCTTGTTCTCACATTTAACAACTTCTCCTTCAACTCTACTCAAGCCGTTCAAGTAAAAGAAGTTGCCATGAATAACCACATAGGTCCTTTGTATGCCTGCCTTATGATGGGATATGCGGAACATTTCTTGTTCTAATCCTGCTGGGCCCCTCCCTCACAGTCTGCAATGTACCAGAAAAAGAGGTATAAGTGCTGCTTCCTGCAAAATTTCATCAACTTTGCTTACAGCTTTCACCCTTCTCTCACCTTCACATGATCATTCTCCAAATTTATCCTTCCCTTCCTTGACTTCTCTGGGCAGAATCTTCTGCTCTCGCTGGTAAAGAGCTTAGAGGCGGGAAGGACAATTACATAGGCAGTACGGTGGCAAACCTGAACCCCATGGTGTGCATAAGAGGTAAACCTGTACCCACCACTTGTCACTGGGGTTGGGGGGAGGTGTCCCTTGATTAAAGGCACTCAGTGCCTGGTCGAGCGAGTGGACATCAGGAAGGGGGGGGGCCCCACTGGGAGCCACCCCCCTGCCCTTGCTTCCAATCCCTCTGTCCCCTCTCCCCATGACCTCCGCCCCGCAAGTACATCCCCCTCCTTCACGCCCCCTCCCAAACCCCCCACATCACTTAACTGTAGTTTGGGTCCTCCGCATTCCTGGGGCTCTGGGAGTGGTGTCCTTCTGGCAGCAGCACCAGGCAGGACTTAGGCCCCCAGGGATTCTAGGGGAAGGCCCACTGCTGGCTTCATCACAACCTGATTGGTGTTTGGTTAGGTCAGTTTTCTGGATAAGAGGAAACATGGGTCTCTCGCCAGCTCTCCACCCAGCAGGCAAGACCTCAGCAAGATTCCACCTTCTGCCTCCATTTATGGAGATAGGATATCTATGAGTATTCACTATAAGCCCACTGACTTCCACAGCTACCTCAACTACACTTTCTTAAACCTTGCTACTGTAAGAAGTCCACTTCATTCTTCCAGTTTCTCCATCTCCATCCCACCTGTTCTAATGATGCTACCTTCCTCACCAGCAAAAACTTCCAATGTTTTCCTTTTTCCTCAACCAAGGATTTTTCTCCACTGTGGTTGACAGGAGCCATGACCATGGCTGTCCCATTTCCTGCACTTCTGCTCTCACCTCTTCCCCTCCCTCCCAGAACCATGATAGGGCTCCCCTCGTCCTCAACTTGCACCCCACCTGCCTCCGTATTCAACAGGTCATGCTCTGCCATTTCCATTACCTCTAGTGTGATGCCACTACCAAAAGCACCTTTCCCTCCCCTTTCAGCATTCCATAGGCACTATTCCCTCCACGACACCTGGCCCAGTCCTCAATTACCCCCAACACCTCATCCCATTCCCATGGCACCTTCCCATGCAACCTCAGGAGATGCAACACCATCCTTTTACTTCCTCTCTCTTCACCATCCAAGGCCCAAACATTCCTTCCAGGTGAAACAGCGATTTACATGTACCCCTTTCGATTTGGTATACTGTCTTCACTGTTCACAATGTTGTCTACTGTAGGGGAGAACAAACACAGACTGGGTGACCGTTTTCAATTCACCTCAATTCAGTCTACAAGCGTGACCCCTGGGCTTCCAGTCGCCCGTCATTTCAATTCTCCACCTTTCTGTCCTTGGCCTCCTGCATTGTTCCAGTGCAGCTGAACATAAGCATGAGGAACACCATCTCATATTTCAATGGGCACACTACAGCCTCCCGGACTCAAGAGTGAGTTCAACAATTTCAGACTATAATCTCTACCCCCATTTTGTTTCCTATTTCTCTGCACATTTCAGTTTTAGTCTCGTTTTTCCCTATTTTTGCTTTCTGGATGGCAATTGTTCAACATTCTGCTATTCATATCTCTTCTAGACATACCTTCTGTTTCTTTACTTGTCCCAGTGCCACTGCATTTGGCCTGGTATCACCAACTCTTTTGTCATTTAATCTCTCTTGCCTTCCACCCTATCACAGACCTGCCCTTTTGTTCTTTTTCCACCTCTCCTGTTTCACTTGCTTAAAACCAGTTACATTTCTAACTTTTCCCAGTTCTATTGAAAGGTAATCAACCTGAAGCATTTACTTTGTTTTTTTTTCTCAAAAGATGCCGTCTGTCCTGTTGAGTATATCCTGCATTTTCTGTTTTTAGTTTCAGATTTCCAGCATCTGCAGTATTTTGCTCTTATAAAAACAAATTATTTTTCTGTTTCCTTGATTTAATTGCAGACCAGAGCTTAAACTCTATTTGTGACACAGCCCTACTAATTTACTATTTTTCTTTGAAGTTTATAGTAATCTTTATCTCAAATAAACTGATTGTGATTAAATTGTATACAGTCTTGCTTATTACAAAAATGTATGCAATTACAAGTACATAATGAAATTGCAAAGTAGCTTTAATTATTAGAGGCCAAACTAAATTAATGTTATTTCAGCTATTCAAAATGTCATTTGAAAATCAAGTTAATATTTCCAGTTGAAAATTAATTCAGTTTGAAAACTAATGTGTTTTCTTTTGTTTGCTGGTATCGCAGATCGCTGAAATCCTGACACAACATGGTGAGCATCCAATTAGCATTCCACCACAGCAAACTATCGCACATGGACTAATTAAAAATTGGCTTAAAAAGAATGCAAATCTCTGAATTCACCATGATGATAGCATCATTCTGTTGACCTGCAATTAAACCAGCTGATCTGTCAATCTTTGTGAGAAGACCATAACAATATTACCAAAAAGAGAAGACACCATTACTGAAATAACCTTTCACCCACTACAGCGCTGACCCTGAATTTTACCTTTGGCGGGCGTGCCCAATCGGCGGGCCGGAGAGCAGTCAGGAAACAGACCGCCAATCGCAATCAGCCCTTGACCGCAATTTCACTCTGGCTGTCCAATTAACGGCCTGCCAGTGTGAAACACGTGCTGAAATGCTCAGCGCTGCCAGGGTGGGAGTGCGGGCAATGACTTCGGCGTGGGTGAGTGCTGCAAGAAAGCTTCCTGAAGGCAGACAGCTGCCTCAGGGAGCTGCAGACCTGAAAATCATTAAATAAAGGTTTGAAAAGCTGAAAAAAATGTCCATGCATCACAATCAATCATCTGAAAATATAGCTGATAAAAATGCTGCCCATAAATATTTAGTTTTATTTTATTTCATAACAGAAATTTCAACCTGCCCTTGGATGAGGTTTGATGAAAAATGCTAAAGTCCGCCTGGCCGATTCACCCATCTGCTAACTGTAAGGTTGGATGGGCTTCGAAAAATTGGAGACAATTGCACCATTAATAGGCTTAATTGCCCTCTTAATTGTCGGCGGCCGTGCTCCCGACTTCTGCGCACGCCCGCTGACTGAAATATCGTGTGAGCGCACGACGATGTTGGGTCGCTCGCCCGACATCTTCTCGCACGATTTTGCGCCCAATCAGGTCGGGCACGCGGCTGCCTGCAGGACATAAAATTCAGCCCCTGTCGTTTGAAGACTGATTTTGAAATGAACATTCACTAACCTATCAAATAATTCTCATGAACATTTGTTTATTTGTAGGTTTAAAATTAGTATTGCATTTATTGGAAAATTTGTAACGTTAATTTGAAGTGATTTTGATTTAGAAATTTATGATTTGTTACTTCTAATTATAAGAGTGATTTGCTCTGTTCTCAATTCAGAGCAGCTTCCCAAGCCAGAAATTTTTGACACTTTTCCCAGACATCTGGATGTGTTTCTTTACAGTCGTCAGAGCTTTACACCACTTCTATTTTCAGAATTGTTTTCCTTCAAATACAAATTATAACAAAACAGCTTAAAGCTGTTGATCTCTTCTTAAGACATTTACAAGTTAGAAACAAGACTTAATTTTATCCCTGCAGAGAAATGTCCAATAAAAAATCTGCTTGCATCCATGAAGCACATAGGGGATAATTTTCACTTTTATCTCCAGCCAAATGGCAGTCAATGAGCATCATGGAAAATAAAATCAGAAGTGTGAAGAGAGCTGCGGGGTTGCTGTTACTCATTATACACCTAGCAACAATAGTGAACATTACATCATATACTTTACAGGGGATGTTGTGATGATATTGCAGGTTCTTTGAAATTACCAGGCCTATTGCAAAACCAAATATCCTTGTCATGATACATGGCTAGAAGTGCCAAGTGGATGATCCATCCTGGACAAGGAGTGAAACCATGGGCCCTGGTACTTCTCCTGCTTCTAGGCCCCTTATTCCCCTACTCCCCACTTTAACCCTCCTCCTCAATCACGCATGACATTTCAAAATTCACCAATTAATTCATCAATCACAGAAAGGCCCCAGTGAAATGATAATGCACATTGTTGGCACCTGGTAACAAATATAGTCTGATATATATGCAGCATGGGTCATTAATTAAGAGCAGCAATAACATAGTGCAGTGTTAGTTTGTGTGCATCCTCCAGATTATCCCACTGCAACTAATAAACAAATAAGAGAGTACAAATTTTACTTTAAAAGTATTGTGCAATATTGTTAATTTGACAGGAAAATATCCCATTAGTTATTTGTAACACTGCGGACGATTTTGGTGACTGCCTCAGCCCTCATTAACATGTCCTGCACATTGCACCATATTAAGACAGTGACAGTAAGTTCATGCAGCAGAATTTTTAGGTCAGAGTGTGGGCGCATGCCCGACCCAGTCGGACTCAAAAGATGAAGTTGGACGAGCCTCCCGACATCATCCTGCACTCGTGAGATATTTCAGTCAGGGGCACGCGCGGGTGTCAGAAGCATGCCTGCCAACAATTAAAGTTGTTAAAGTTCCAATTGTCCCTGATTTTTTATGGTCCGTCCAACCTTATGATTAACGGACAGGCAAATCTGCCAGGCAGACTTTTCACTTTTGATGAAACCTCATCCAAGGGCGGGATGAGGTTTCCGTTATTAAATGAAAGGGAAAAAAAATCTATGGACAGAATTTTTAGTATGTATATGTTCAGGTAACGGATTGTGATGCTTGGGCATTTTTTCGTGATTTCAAAATTTTTATTTAATTGCTTTGACGTCTTAGCTTCCTGAGGCAGCTCTCTGCCTTCAGGGAACTTTCAAACAACGCTCGCCTGCGCTTACGTCAGCGCCCGCCCTCCTCCCAACCCTGCCACAGCAGCGCTGAGCATTTCAGTGTGTGCTTCAATATGGCTGGTGGCTAATTGGTCAACCCGTGAAAAACCCACCTCCCCCAACCCCCACTCAACACAAAGTCACCCCCCACCGCCACACAACACACACAGCATCCAATTGGTTGTAAATTGCAGGGATTTCACTTACCATTTTTAAACTGAGTGCACTCTCATGACAGTTGCTGTGCTGCTGCTGCTGACCTTCAGGCAGCAATATGGTTTTCTGGTGAACCTTTCAAAAGAATCAATCGGAACCACGAAGTTGTCCAAAGGTCGGAAGCAGCAGCGCAGCAACTCAGTGCAGTGAAACTGCCATTTCAGAACGGCTTTAAATAAATCGGAACTCTCAGTCTGACAGCTAGGATTTTTTTAAGCCTGTCCTTCAAGTCTGCAGCTCATGGTGGACGACCTGAGAACTCTGTTTAAAACACCGAGCCCAGGGCCCCAGTGTTTGGCACCATCGCAACCCCCCCATCTTGGGCCCTGATCTCAGCCTCCTTCTGAGGCCTCTTGAGCTCTGAAGATTTGTGGTCCAGAACTAGCCACATCCATAACCAAACTGTTCCAGTACAGCGATAATATGGACATCTACCCGCTAACGTGGTAAATTGTCCAGGCATTTCTATGATTCTAGCTCCTGCCCTGCAAGAGCAGGACAAATTCAATCCAGTCTATGCTCAATCATCAACAAGGTAACATAAAATGTCACTGACACTGTTAGAAAGCAGCACTTGTTTAGCAATAACCTGCTTACTGATACTCAGTAATAAAACTGCATTGCCAAACTAGTTTTTAAAAACAGTTCTGTAATTCAATGAAATTTATTTAAATAAGGTATTTTTCATTGCTGATATGTACTCTGTATACAATACTATACTGAATGTAAATACATGAACCTGTCTATGTTCAATATCTCAATGTTCATAGGATGGTCTGAGGGCTCTCCGCATCTTCCTCGAACAGAGACCTGAACAATCCCCATCCACCAACATTCTCCTCCGTCTGGCTGAACTTGTTCTCTCACTGAACAATTTCTCCTTAAACTGCTCTCACTTCCTCTAAATAAAAGGTGTGGCTATGGGTACCCACATGGGCCCCAGTTATGCCTATCTCTGTATGGGGTATGTGGAACATTCCTTGTTCCAGTCCTACTCCGGCCCCCTCCCACAACTCTTTCTCTGGTACATCACTTTGGTGCTGCTTCATGTTCTCGGCTGGGCCTGGAAAAATTTATTAACTTTGCTTCCAATTTCCACCCCGCTAACATTTTCATTTTCACATGGTCCATCTCTGACACTTCCCTTCCTTGACCTCTCAGTCTCAATTTCTGGTGATAGACTGTCCACCAATATTCATTACAAGCCTACCGACTCCCACAGCTACCTCGACTACAGCTCCTCACACCGCGCTTCCTGAAAGGACTCCATCCCATTCTCTCAGTTCCTTCGCCTCCGTCACATCTGTTCTGATGCAGCCACTTTCAAAGACAGTTCCTCTGACATGCCTTCATTCTTCCTTAACCGAGGTTTTCCACCCACAGTGATTGACAGGGCCCTCAACCGTGTATCTGCCCTCACACCTTCCTCTCCCTCCCAGAACTATGATAGGGTCCCCCTTGTCCTCACTTATCACCCCACCAGCCTCCACATTCAAAGGATCATCCTCCAACATTTCCGCCATCTCCAGCATGATGCCACCACCAAACACATCTTCCCTTCACCCCCCTGGCGGCATTCCACAGGAACTGTTCCCTCCGGGACATCCTGGTCCACTCCTCCATCACCCCCTACACCTCAACCCCCTCCCACGGCACCTTCCCATGCAATTGCAGAAGGTGCAACACCTGCCCCTTTACTTCCCCTCTCCTCACTGTCCAAGGGCCCAAACACTCCTTTCAAGTGAAGCAGCATTTCACTTGCACTTCCCTCAATTTAGTCTACTGCATTCGCTGCTCCCAATGCAGTTTCCTCTACATTGGAGAGACCAAACGCAGACTGGGTGACCGCTTTGCGGAACACCTTCGGTCAGTCCTCAAGCATTACCCAGATCTCCCTGTCGCTTGCCATTTCAACACACCACCCTGCTCTCATTCCCACATGTCCGTCCTTGGCCTGTTGCAATGTTCATGTGAAGCTCAACGCAAACTGGAGGAACAGCATCTCATCTTCCGACTAGGCACTTTACAGCCTTCCGGACTTAATATTAAGTTCAACAATTTTAGATCATGAATTCTCTCCTCCATCCCCACCCCCTTTCCAATCCCCAATTTTTTCCAATAACTTATATAGATTTTTCTTTTCCCACCTATTTCAGTTATTTTTAAATGTATTTCCATCCATTGTTTTATCTGTACTTTTTAGCCTATTTCAATCCCTTCCCCCCACCCCACCCCCACTAGGGCTATCTGTACCTTGCTCGTCCTGCTTTCTACCCTTAATGTCACCTATAGCACATTTCTTGGATAATATCTTCAACACCTCTTTGTCCTTTTGTCTATGACATCTTTTGTCAATCTCCACCTATCACTGGCCCTCTATCCAGCTCTGCTTGTCATACCCCCTCTTAAACCAGCTTATATTTCACCTCTCTTCTATTTTCCCTTAGTTCTGTTGAAGAGTCATACGGACTCGAAACATTAACTGTGTTCCTCTCCGCAGATGCTGTCAGGCCTGCTGAGTTTTTCCAAGTATTTTTATTTTTGTTTTGGTCTCAATGTTCATGAGTGTTTAATAAAACTATTCAGATTACAATTCTTTATGGGCAGAGTTTTCTGTTTGACGGGTCCTGCACGTCTGCACGTAAAATGACGCGCAATGACCTCAGATGAGTGTCCCGACGTCACTGCGTGCCATCGCAATATTTCACTGGGCGGGTGCACGATGAAGTTCGACGTGTGCCCGTCATTAATTAACGGGCTTGTTAAGGCCCTTAAATCGTCAATCAACAGTGATTTTCAGGCACCTGTGCGATCTTCGGGTCGGCGCATGGGCGCAACGGGCAGGCGGGTAAGAGACTTTTTAATGAAACTCATCCACAGGCGGGGTAAGAGGTCTCAGTGGAGTTTGTCAATCTGGTCTGTGAGTATTTATTGCAGAAAGTGTTTTAAACTTGTGATCTGCAACAGTTCAGAACGAATTCCAGCAGCTTTCTGTGTACTTTGAACCTTCAGGTCAGCACTCTGCAGTCAGTAATCTTTATCGGACCTGCAGCTTTCTGGAGGCCCCCCCTTAGCCTGGGTATGGGTTCTGACATGTCCACTGGAGGTAGCTCCTCTAAGGAGGAAGGGAGGGCTGGAATGAGGAGGAGGCTAGGACTGCACATTCAGCCTCCAGGGGAGCCACCTTTGGGAGTACAGGCACAGGCATAAGGTGCGCAGGACCAAGAGGTTGTCCAAGGTGGATGAGGCCACAAATGACTCCACTATCCTTCTGCCAGGGTATACAGGCGGCAAAGCAAATACCTCAATATGACTGAGGTGCAGTGCCGAAGGAGGCTCCAACTCTCAAGGGAGCCAGTCAACTACATCTGTCAGATGATTGGCCCTGAGATCTCCCCTAACTGTGTGGGTGGACACCCCATTCCAGTGGCTCTAAAGGTCACAGCTGTCCTCAACCTCTATGCCTCTGGCTCCTTCCAGGGTTCAATGGGTGATCTTTGCGGTGTCTCCCAATCAGCTGTCCACACTTGTGTCAAGCAGATCACAGACGCTGTGTTCAGGAGTGCATTGACCTTCATCCACTTCCGTTGGGACTGGGAAAGCCAAGACATGGCAAGCCAGAGGCTTCGCAGCCATTGCTGGCTTCCCCCGCATGCAGGGTGCAATAGACGCACGCGTGACCATCAAGGTGCCAGCAGGTGAGCCCAGTGCCTTCATCAACAGGAAGAGCTTCCACTCCATGAACGTGCAGATAGTGTGAGATCACAGGATGCAGATTCTAAAGTTTGCACGAGGTACCCAGGCAGCTCCCACGACACCTACATCCTCAGGCATTCCCAGGTGCCGGGGCTCTTTAGTCCTCTGGCTTGGCTTGATGGATGGCTGCTGGTTGACAAGGGCTATCCCCTCAGAAAGTGGCTTATGATGCCTTTCCACCATCCAAGAACAGAAGCTAAGCAGCGGTACAATAGGAGCCACACCTCCACAAGGGCTGTGGTGAAGAGAGCCATCGGCCTTCTCAAGATGCACTTCCAATGCCTGGACCGTTCAGGGGGTGCACTCCAGTACCCCCCAGATCATGTGTCGTTGATAGTGGTTGCATGCTGCGCTCTCCACAATCTTGCGTTGGAAAGGGGGGACACTGTGGACACCAAGGAGGCAGGGACACCCAGGAGGCTTTAATCCAATGAACCTTCAGCTAGCTCAACACAAATGGATCAGGAGGACCAGCCTAGCCTGGCACTTCCATATTCGGCACCTAAGTGCTAAATCTGCCAGGTCATCAGCTGCAACTAAGGGCTTTGGACATAAACTTGAATGTCCAAACAAACACTCATGACATTTATCTTAAACATACAAATGCAGAGCAAAGGCGACACCCTCAGCCATAGTAACACATCTGGTTTTTATTTGAACCATCAGAAGTTCTCACAAATCCAAAACAAAATCTTAAGCAAGCAGAAAAACATTATAAGTACCTAATCTCGGGCCAACACAAAAGCACCAGTGAGAAACCCGTGGTGTGCCTAAGGCGCGTTATGCTTTTGTTTCTGGGTGCTACGCCTTGCTGCCACCACATCACTCAGAGTAGCATCTGAGACAGCCTGCTGACTCTGCTGTCCTGTTGGCTTCAATAATCTTGGCGGTCACCCTCTGGCCCGTGGAGCCTGTGCTGGGCCTGCCTGAGCGGGATCTGACAGTTCAACAGCTGGCATCTCCCCAGTCGTCACAGTCTCACCCGATGAAATGGTCACTGGGAGAGGGGTGGAGGAGCTGGTGCCCTCAGTCGGAGTGCCGTGAGAGGAGCCCACAGGTACAACAGGCAGCTGCTGCGCTGACATGAGGTTGCCTCAGGCCTTCCTGGTCATTGTGGATGGATGGACAACGAGTCAGAAAGTTTGAAGCCCACACCATCTCCCACACTGGCAGTGACCAGCTGTGGCCACTGGCACTATGAGGGCTTGCAGGTCCGAGCATGATCCCAGGAGGACCTGATTGTTCTCCACGAGAGTCGCCACTCTCTCCATGGAGGAAGCATGACGCTCTGCCATGAGGCTCATTGCATCAGTGATGCTCCATGTGGACTCCTCCACCATGGACACCAAGTGAAGCATTGTCTCATGAACATTCCCAGATGCTCCTGCAGCTGCTGTGTTGTGGACGACTCCAGAGGCACATCATCACGCCATGACTGAGCATGTGCATGTGAAGTGGAATCCCCGACTGCTGTCTCTGCCAGCTCCTCCAGCGAACGTGAAGTGCCCTCTCCACTGTGCCCCAGGACACTAGCCGATGTTGCAATGCACACCACGGTGCTAGTATCTGTGCTGGTGCCTACCTCGCAGAAATGGTGTAACGCAGGTAACACTTGAGGGCCCTCAGGTGTGAGAGGAGGATCTGCAGTTCCTCCTGGTGGCCATGCTCTGAGGATGCTGAAATGAACAAGGATAGTGGATCAGTTAGCGTGCACACAATGACATACTTCATCCCTTTTCCCCGGCTCATTATGCGCTCAACCTTCCAGAACCAATGGACACGCACATTGGTGTGGCGGCAAATAGTGAGAAGGATAGCCTTACCTTACAGGAGGATACGGATGGGCTGGTCAGATGGGCTAATGAATGCCAAATGGAATGTTATGTGGATAAGTGTGTGGTGATGCACTTAGGCAGGACAAACAAGGCACAGGAATAGACGATGAATGGTAGGACCATGGAAAGTAAGGTGGATCAGAGGGACCTTGCTGTTCATCTCAACAGTCCCTCAAAGTATCAGGACAGGTACATAAGATGTTTAAGAAGGCAAATGCCATACTTGCCTTTATTGGCCGAGGCATAGAAGATAGGAGTAGGGAGGTAATGTTCCAAGTGCAGAAAACGCTGCCTAGGCCACAGTTATTTTTCTGTGTGCAGTTATGAAATACGCTTCACAGGAGGGATGTGATTGGTGTGGAGAGAGTGCAGAGGTCATTGGCCAGGATGCTGTCTGGGCTGGAGAGTTTGACTTATGAGGAAAGATAGCATAGACTGGGGTTAGTTGGCCTGCAGCAGAGGAAATTGAGGAGTGACATGATTGAGGTTTTTAAATTTGTGAGGGGCATAGATAGAGTCGACAGAAAGGAACTTTTCCCCTTGGCGGAGGGATGAGTCACCAGGTGGCATAGATTTAAGGTAAGGGGCATGAGGTTGACAGGGGATGTGATGAGCAACTTTTGCACATAGAGTGTGAAGGGAATGTGGGATGCACTGCCTGAAAGGGTGGTGGACGCAGAAATCCTCCTAACATGTAATAACTACCTGGATGTGCAGTTGCAATGTCATGGCATATAGGGCTATGGGCATAGTGCTGGGAACTGGGATTAGGAGGCTTCGGAATGTGTTTGACCCACGCATCCGTGAAGGGCCGAAGGACCTTTTTCTATGATCCACACCTCTGACTCTATCACTCTGTGACCGAGCAATGTTGCAACAATAACAAATTAAACAATCATCAGTGCTATGAATGTTGGGAGGACATTGTAGATGTCACTGTTGGCCTCAAATACCTGGCTGTTCCACCCCAACCTCATGGACACCAGTTGACCTGGGTGCATGGCGCCTCTCAAGCTCCAGGGCCTCCTGTTCGAAGTAGCTTAACATCATCAGGGTGACCCTGGCCACCTCCAGTCCTCAAACGCTCAGACGCATTATGAGCATTCTTCTCCTGAGAAAGAGAAAACCATTCATTGTGGCAATTTGCACATGGACTCTGCATGCGCGCACGCCGCATACCAATCACAGTGGCCCATATCAGGCCTCCAGTACCTCCTCTCCCAGCTACTGCTGATCAGTCACACAAAGATAGTACGCCTGCTCCAACCATCCCCAACGGCCACCTTGGACACATTCTGCGTACTTCACTTTAGGAAACACACGGTCTTTGCTCCCATAGCCAGGATGCGCAACTACGTGCAGCGTCAAGAGCATCAGATAGTTCTTGGCCACGACACCTTGAGGCTCCACTTTCACAATCTCATCACCGTGAATAGGACATGTGTTGGAGTTCTGAGTATGAGCCTAGCTGCATTTCCTGCAGGTTGCCCCCAGTCTAGTCATGTGCAACTAAGGGCAACACATGGTGCGGGGGAGAACTCATCTCCTCACGAACCACTCAGACTGATCTAAGAATGGGCACTATCTGCTTGCCCACCCAGTGTACGAGAAATGCCCAACATGATTCAATGCAGTGTCACAACAGTAAGACTTTGGAGGGGGGGCCTCAAAGGCTAAGGCTACCTACTGGGTTAAATGCCCAATGCCAACATGGTACCCACCCTTCCAGTGCGCAACAAATTATTGAAGCACTTACGGCACTGGATCCAGGTGCGCCGCTCCACGTGGCGGGAGCTCACCACCTCCACCACCTCCTCCCAGACACATTTGGTCATGTGGGGGGGCTTTCTCCTCACATCCTGGGAGACCAACACCTCCCGCCATGCTGCCACCTCCTCAAGGAGGGCAGCAAGGCAGTCATCTGAAAATCGAGGGGCACATTTTCCCTCTATTGGCCTACCCTGCAGCCTGCCCTGCTCCTGTGGCAGACCCTGCAGCCTGCCCTGCTCCTCTGCCTTTCTCTCCAGTGTGCCCTGCTCAGCCGACTCCCTGCGGTGTGATCTCAAAGTGGCCAATGTGAGCAGCCTACAGGAGGCTGCCAGGCCTTCCTTTAAACAGACTGCAGGGTCGCCATTGGACCCAGCGGTCTGTGCACGCCCACCGCAGCCCGCACACTCCCGCTATCCACAGGAGTCGGCAAATAGGCTGGGCGGGCCTTAATTGGCAAAATGATGGCACGGACCCAATTGCGGATGCTAATCGGGTCCATGCCCGCCTACGACCGCTCCTGCTCCGCCTGCCCAACAGGCAGAAAATTCTGCCCATAAAGTTTCCATGAATGATTTTTAAAATCTCCTTCAGTAACATAAAATGAAATGTAAAACTCTCTGCTACAATCTCAAGAATGTAAATTATAATTGATCAAAATTGATTTCTAGTTAGAATATTCCTTCCATACAAACCTATTATATCTCTCTTCCATATCATTCCCAAGAAGCTGAAACTTGCCAGTCAACAGAATCTTTTATCTGGAGCTCAAAGAAATGAAATTGCTAGTTAAACATCTGGTGACAACATTTCCAATGCCTAGACAAAGAATTGCATTGTGTATTTTGTGTCCATATTCAAAAAGCATTTCAAATATGCTCTGTGACTACATTTAACCTATAGGTTTCTGGGATAAGTTCTTATTCAAGGTTTTAGAGATTTATCTGGTCATCCAGTGCTTCACCTTTGCTTTTGTCTTGGAAAGGGACTAAATTACTTGGAACATTTAAAACCCTTTGAATGATGGATTCATATTTCACTAGCTATTTATAAATATGAGCTTTTTTTGTACAAGACTATCCTTCAAGCAGGCGCTGAAGATTGAAATGCTGTAGTGTCTGTCCTTGAAAGATAACCTGCATTTGTGCAATGTGCAATCTGGTTTTCATCCCACATTCAAGCTGTCAATTCCAGAAAAGCAATATCTTCAACTTCTGAAAGATAACTTCAAAGAATATAAAAGCAAAAAAGAACTGTTGGACTTTACATTCTATCAGTAGTCCATCCTCTCAATACACCCTATCATTTCAGAATTATAGTCTAAGATTAAAATGAACTCATTGCAAACAGCTGGATGTAGGAATGTTCTTTTGTGAGGTATTGCTGGTTTCAACTCTGAAAGATCCTCTGGTGCCAACTATTAATTTTTGCAATGACTGGTCTTTTCTGTATGGCAGTCATTTAGTATTTGTGCATTTGGCATTAAGTATAATTTAGAAATGTAAATGATGGTACTGCAATATCTTTGATCTGTGGATTCACATTGAATGCCAAATTAGCAGTGGAAATGATGGAAGTCTTGTTTCTAGGAATTGCTTAGTAATCCAAAATCAAACAGAGAATATTGTGCATCCGTGCTTGATATTTGGCGGCATGGACACTTGAGGGGAAATTAATAATGCCTGAATTATATATTGACTGTTCTTATCTACTTTCCAATGCCACTTGTTATGGACAGGAGAGAGACAGGCAAACTGTACCTTTTGCTCTTGCCACCTGTCCGTAAGCAGAAGGTGTTTTGAATTTTTTTCAAATATGCATTGGTATGTTTTCCCCAATCCTTTGGTTATTATGATACAATTTAGAAATAATCTGCAGCAAACTTGAGTTAGGATTAGCTCAGAAGGTTAATTTACTTCACATTCAAAACCCAGCCGAGGAATGTTTCCAACTTTCCACTCTACACACCCACACACACAGCAAAGTGGGGGATAGAAAAAAGGAGTTTTACAGAACAAGAACCAGAGAATTGAATATTAATTCATGTGATTTCCAGAGTTCAAAGTCAGAGTTCATTGAGGATTTTTTTCACATAGGCATTCGGGTTCAGCTGGCTGAAGATCGAAGTTGTAGCATTTGCTGTTCAGTTGGTGCTGATAACCACAAGGTGAAGTTGGTACAGAGACTGGGTCAGTTCTGTAGGTGATGGCACAAAATCTTCTGGCAGAGACAGGTTTGATGAGCAGGCTGTTGTTCTGCCTGGAGGGGCCTGCTTCTTGATGGCTCACCAATTGGATGTTAAAACAGCAGATTGACTGTCAGATCTCAAAGGCATATAGAGACTTCAAAATGGTTACATGAGTTATGTGGCCTTCCTCTCCACAATGACTTTGAAAGGGATGTTTATCCAGTATCTGGAACTGGCATTGATTCCAGGACTGATCATATCCCAGTCATTATTTTTTTTTATTCATTCTAGGGATTTGGGCTTCACTGGCTAGGTCAGCATTTATTGCCCATCCCTAATTGTCCTTGTTGAAAGAGTTACCATTCATATTGAGGGTCTGGTGCCAGGAATCTGTTGTCCAGGCAGACCCACTGACTCTGCTAGCAAGGTGAGCTTATCAGATGCAAATGCTGTCCCTTTGGTTCTCTTTTGAAATGGGCTGGAAAGTCCCAAGTTTGACTTTCGATGTGCGAGCCTCCTGGTTTCACGATTGCCAGGGGTCTATACAATGAGCAGTGAGATTCCAGAAGCTGAGAAAGGAATTATTTTGTTCTTGAAACTCTTGGGGGTAGCTCCCAGAAAAAGGGCCAACTCTGTAGTCATATGACTTGTAGAAGCCATCTTTTGGTTCAGCAGGAAATACATATTTTTTAAAATAGCAATAAGGATAAAGTTTTGAACAAATGGGGCAGAATTTTCTGCCTGTCGGATGGGCGGGCCCAACCCAATCTCCGGCGGGCGGGGAGCCGATCCCCGCCGGAGAAATGGGTCCTGCCGTCATTTTACGTGGGCTGGCCAATTAAGGCCTGCCCAGCGTGACATCTGGCGGGAAGCGCTATGTGCTTCCTGTGCGGGCGGGGGTGGATCTCCCAAAAGTGAGAGTGCGCTCTTTTGCGCATGTGCACGAAAGAGCGCACATCTACCAGAGGCTAAGTGCTGCCTCAGGGAGATCACTTACACTTTTAAAAATATTAAAAATAGAAAAAAAAATTCCCTAACATGTGACAATGTCTCATGGGACATGTTCATGATTAACATAATAACTTTATTAAAAATTTTAAAACCCTGCATGAAACCTCACCCCGCCAGTGGATGAGGTTTTGTGTTTTATCTGTTTGTCACCGGGGCTCCTGGCCTGCCCGTCAACCTTAAGGTTGGACGGGCAGGTCCTTTAATTGTTTTAATGATCCTGTCAATGGCCACGTCGGCAGACGCACAGCTGATTTTGCTGCGCCCCCACCTTCCTGAAAATTTACATGAGGCGGGATGACTTCAGGGGTTCCACCCGATGTCATCCTGCATCATTTTACACGGTGGTGAGCAGGCCCCGCACCCTGCTTGCCGACGGCAAAGTTCTGCCCTATGTGTTGGACTTCTTCTCAGTTGTAGGAACCCAACACACTATATAGTTGTATTGAAAGAGGCTTAGAAGCAGGACACCAAACATTCCCCTTTTGTGGGGAAAATATGTGGCATAAAGTGAAAATGGGTATAGAAAACTCACTTCCAAAATAAAAAAAACACAATTCATTTTATTAAAGAATAACAAGCAAGTTGCAAACATCAGTAAAATGAAAAAAATGAGAACTATGCAATAGTTTGAACAATGGGGAGCAACATATAATTAATCTTTCAGTACCGAGGGATTAAAATGAACAGCAAGCAGTGAACCCAGAATAAAAGAGATTTATGCCCATTGGCCAGAGAATGAACAAGCATATTAGGAACACTTTCCAATTTAAAGGTGCTGGTTCAGAGCTTCAACCCACTGAAAGAACAAATTGAAAATCCAGATGTACGCTGCACTCGAAGAACAGTGGAAAAGTTATCTTTTTAAACTCCATTACAAAATGGTTCAAGTTTTATGTATGTTGATTATGCACTTCACTGCTATAAGGTGCCCCCTGCCAACTATTTAAAATTGCCTACCTAGCTCAGGTGTGTGCTACACCAATTTTCTGACCACTTTGTTAAAATTATAGGGCTAATTTTCTGAATTTCTACTACCGGTGAAAAAGCTTGCATGGTACAGCCAGCAGAAAGCTCCACCCACCAAGAGTACACAATAGAAATTCAGGTATATGCCGCATGATTTCCCAACCATTTAAGTTGATGGTCAAAAAAATTGTGTGTTACACATTCTTAAATTTCCGATACGTTCTCCATTGCAAACAATCTCATTGTTTTAAGCATGTGATATAGAATTACATTACTTGAAAATTCTTTCTCTTTTTTGTGCAACATGCTGACAGAGAAATTAACGAGGCCTCTTGATAATGTATGTGTTCAGTCGAATATCAAGTGCCATACAACTATTGACCTGTTATAAATTTGATTTGTCCAGAATCTAATCGCAGTTGATGAATGTGTATTTTCAGTAATGGATCCAACTGATTGACTTGTTCTGTCTTTAATAGACTGTCATGGTGAAGTAGCTGTTACAAGAAAGAGAAAAAAATTGTCAAGTTTATTGA
Source organism: Carcharodon carcharias (assembly GCF_017639515.1). NCBI lineage: Eukaryota > Metazoa > Chordata > Chondrichthyes > Lamniformes > Lamnidae > Carcharodon > Carcharodon carcharias. The sequence continues at coordinate 128,353,357 of NC_054470.1, forward strand.
AATATTTAAACAATTTTCCATTCAACATAATTGCATCACTTAAAAACTGGTAGTTTAATAAGAGCAGTAAATGTTTCTGATACTAATAGTATGGTTCATACATTGGCTGATAGAAAAGGTTCTATATAGCGCCTTTCATGACCTCAGGACATTTCAATGCACTTTACAGCCAATGAAATACTTATGAAGTGTAGTCACTGTTGTAATATAGGACTAGATCATCTGTGTTAGTGATTTTTGTTCAGAAATAAATATTGGTAAGGAAGTTAGTGATAAACCCCCACTCTTCTCCAACAATGACAGCCATAGCACCTAGTTATCACAATTATGAAATAGATTTAAATGCTCCACTACCTTACAAGCAAAATGGCTTTTACATAAGTATAACTTTGTGACACTAGTAAACTCCTGTACATCACTAAGGGCAAAGAAATTCTCTGTTCATTATATGTAGGAGCATTATAAATCTAATAGTGTAGATTTCCTCCATTTGATAGTTCTGTTTAAATTTTACACCAAGTTCAAAAAGAATAGATTTATATTTTGCTTAAAATATCATTCAAACAAAATCTTCACAAATGAATTTACAGCCTTATGAAATGCAAGCAGTGGAATCCTTATTTCCAAATGTAAACCACATTGATCATTAAAAAGAATACTTAAAAAATCTTTAGAAGGTTTTAGAAAGAGTTAGAGTTAATTTTTGTCTCACGGCCACTCAAAGTATAACTTACCCGCAGTGTCATTAATGACAAACAATGACAAAAGCATGTTGCCTTAAGTTGCACTTATTTTTACATCAGCCCTGTATTATTGGGACAGTAGAGAGTGAATCAGGCAGTTGATTAGAGAACATTAGATTAAGAAATATTATGAAAAAAAATTATAACATTACCTTGCAAAGTCAGGCATTTTTGATACAATATGATGGAATTCTGAAAGGCTTATACGTTCATCGCCATCCAAATCAATATCTCCCATGATCTTGAAAGGGACAATATATGAGTACAAATGTCATTCATATGGATTGTGGGTTTTTCAAGTTTATTAAAAATTGCTATTTAAAAATTTGCTCTGATGTAGTTAAGATTCAATGCCATATCATGCCTTTCTTTGGGTTAGTATTATGGTTAGGGTTAAGGCTGCCTGTAGCAAATTGCAGCTTCTGTCTTATTGCAGGTGCCTGAATTGCAATTCCCAGACAAATGAGTCTGTTCAATCAATAATCTAAATTTGCTCCAGCCATCAAAAAGGGGTAAATAAGGCTATATCACTTCAAAATAAAGCAAGATGTAAATTTAATTTCAGTTCACCTCAAAATGCAATTGGAAACTTGGGATGTTTGATGAAAACTGAAATGATCCGTGTCTTTTCTCATTGTGTGTTTTCTTTTGGCTGTTTGAGCACAGACCTGAATAACTGTTAAAGTTTTATATGTCAAACACAAATTCATCAATTTCTCAGCAAAGTAATCCAACAAAACAAACCATGTCTGTAATGATCCTCATCTCCATCTCATTAAGAATGTTGTGAATCTCATTTCCAGTGATCAAGATTAAGAATTGGGTCAAATCTGAACGATCTATTACACCATTGTCATTAAAGTCTGCTCAAAATAGAAAAGAAAAAGTCTTTAATATTCTCCTTCTCTCCTTTTAATCAACAACATGTGTGTTCTTTGGGATTTCTTTTAATCCTTCAGAGTAGAGAACACTTTATGTGTCTGCTCTGATCTTTGCATGCTTGCATTCTGGGGGAAGGAAATCCAGTCCATTTTGCACACTTCTACTGTAAATCAGACTGGCATGTGGCAGAATGATCACAAACTACACCAGGACCTAAAGAGCTGGATCCCAGCTTTCTCCAGCAGCTTCCATGATCCTTTGTTTGGGGCTGATCCTTGGCCCACGCCAAGCATGGTCATTGGGAGTACCGCATTCTTTTCGAGCTGCAGTTCCCTTCTCTTCTGTCATCAATGAGCTGAAGCGGATAAATTTCTAAGTTTTGTCGCTCAACTATCATAACTCCTGCTCCTCCTGGCCCACAGGAACATTATGACGAGGATTTTATAGGCGCCAGAGAGCAGGGTGGGATGCAAGAGGACAAAAAAGTCAGTGGGATGACAGGGGGTGACATACTCGTCATCTTCCAGATGCTGTGGGCATTTTACAAGCAACAGGAAAGGTGATGAATGGCCCTCAAACCATAAGGACAATTGAGGCCCTTACATGGTCAATTAGGGTGTTTTGGCAGCAGTGGGTGAACATTTTGCCACATGGGGAGGCTGCCAAGTATACCCTGGTGGCTTCTGGAAGGCTCAGGGAGTGGGGGGGGGTCTTTTTGATCAGGCACCCAGTGACCCACAGAGGACACCCCAATGGCAAGGTCCACCCCCTCGATAGCAAACTCCCTGGCCTCACAAACGAATCTTCCTGACCCTCGCTAGGGCTTTCCTGAATGGCCCAGGTAAGCCCAAAGCACTTATCTGGGTTCTGGGGCTCCCTCCATTGATGCTGCTGCTCCCCAGCTGCAGTCCCAGCTGTGGCCACCTTCCCAGTGGCACTGCTCTGCTAGGACTGAAGAACTGCCAGCTATCCAACTGATTGACAACTGTTGGGGGAGGGAGCTTGTCCCGTAAAAGGACAGGAGCCCTGACTGCAGACATTTAATTGCCTGATGCTGATAAAATGCAGTAAGGGCTCCCAGAACCAGCCAGGGGTTGTCCCTGGCTTTCTGACCAACGGAGAGGGCCACCGCCACTCTGTGAAATCCCAGCCTGTGTTTTTTAATAAATTACTCTGACTCGGGTCTTCTGACCCTGATTGCTGTTCCCAGCAGATTGTGCGTGGCAGTGTAGCCCTCATCAGTTCAAGTCTTAGATTAAAATAACAGGATGGATCCCAATTATGTCACTGGAGCCTAAACTGCCTTTCAAAGTGCCCCCGATCAGCTCCATTGCTTGGAAAGTGTGGGGGGCGTTCCCCTTTCCATTTTAGTTGTAATTCTTGCCGAGCTTTCACCTGGCAGGAAAATTAAAATTAGCCCCAAAATATCCTGTTTCAAGTTAACCTTGCTCAATTTTCAAAAGTGAATCAGCAGTTGATTTATGAAGCCAAGTGATTATCTCACCTGTGTTTTGTTGCAGTGAGATTAATTGTTAATAGCTTGCACAATTCCCCTTTCTTATTTAACTTCTTGCAAATAAAAAATAGTGAGTTGAATTCAGAAAGCAAGCAAAGCTCCTTTGAGGCAAATATTTCAGAAGGGAGAATGAGGGGAGAAGGAAAACAGGTTGAAGAGAGGATCTCTGGCCTCTTGTCGCCCAGCTTGGTGAGAAACAAGTGAGAGTGGGCCATGGAAACGATTGGACAGTTGAGACTGAGGTGAATAACAGCAGAGTGTGAGAGGTTGAAAGGATACAAGAACTGAGCATGGAATTTAAAGAGGGAGCGATAGTAGTGAGAGAGAATATAGTAGGATGGTGAAGGATAGAGGACAAGGTGGCAGTTGGGGAAGAGCCGGGATGGGAGCCAGTCAGGGCCAAGTTTTCCCCAAATCCCCATTCAAAATGCCACCTGCAGCCATAGGTGGCTTCTTCCCTTCTACACCATGCTAACAATTCAGGCTTCAAATCCCAAAGGAAAGAAAAAGGAAAATATGAGAGAGGCAAGAGAGGAAAGAAAGTGGGGATGAGGGGGGTTGGGAGCAGAGAGAATCATGGAGGCAAAAGCAGACAACAGACTGAGTATATCAGAAAGGGGAATCTAGAATGAACAACAACACAAAGACAGCAGAGATGTGAGAAGGACCATAAAAACCACTTAAAATATCCACCATTAAAATGGGACTTATAGCAGCAGAGACACAATGGGTCAAATGGTCTCCTCCTGTGCTGTAACAATTCTATGGGTGTTCTGGAGTATAAGTTGGGTGGCGGGAGTGGAAATGTGAGTGATTTCCACTCAGGGGCAGAACAGCTGACAATGCGTGATCTTGTGCTGTTCAGCTCATTACATACGCACACGCAGGGAGCACGGCAATCTTGCGGTGAGGGCATGCAGGAACTCACCACCCTGCTGTTACCTCATGGGATCAAAGGTCCTGGCATCATATTTATAGTGCACCAGACAGCCACTCACTCACTGCAAGCCAGGAGCATCAGTCTGGCTCTCATTCCAGAGGGGGAGATCAACTGCAGATAACAGGATGTTGCAGAGCAGACAACATGTGGCCCCACAGTCCAACGAAGCCTCCCTGCAGGTTTTCCTCCAGATCATCTGAGAAAGTCGCTGTTCCCCAGGGATGGTAGCAGAGGCACTTCCATCTGACCATAGTGGCCTAAACAGAGGTTGCAGCGGAGGTCAGCGTCCATTGGGCTCACATGAGAACCACCCAGCAGTGTCAAAAAAGGATGATCGATCTGCTGCACTCAGCCAGAGTAAGTGGCACAGTGTACTCACAGCAAAGTGACACTCATAAGGTCATCAGGCAGTGTAAGTGTGCAAGTGCACAGGGATGTCAGACAAGGGTTTGGGTTGCAGGACTCAGCAGCAGATGGGACATGTGCTCTCAATCTTCCATCAGTTGCAGGACATCCTGCTTGTTAATTGCTTACTGGGGAGAGCTCAGGAGCTGGCATAGGTACGCATGCTCCTAAACTGCTCATACAAACATTGGGATGATACTCAATCCTTCTGTCTGTCTGTTGGATAAGAAAATGGCAGCCTTCCAGGTATTAGAGTCCTAAGCACCATCAAAGAGGGGGCCACAGAAATAGCCGGGGAGAAGCGGGGCTGTGCCTGAGCCAAAGACGAGAGGGGACTCCCCCTTCCAACCAGTGAGGGTACTTCAAGCCTGCAGTTGTCAGATGCACTGACAGCATGAGACATAGATAAGGAAGCCTGCTTAGGCATCCACTGAATCTTTCTTTTCTATATTCCAGGTACCAGCAAGAAAAGGGGTAGGCAAACAAGATAAACCACCCACAACTCCAGCTCCAAATACATCTCTGAGAATGATGATTCAGAATCCTCAGAGGATGCACCCATCAGGGCATCACCTGCACCCTCCACCAGTGCAGAGACATTCACCTCAGTGGCTACACGTTCTGGAGTAGGCTTGGGGTCACAATCTGGTGTTGTATGTTGGTTAGCCTAACTGAGGAATGATTGCTGAGGTGTTGGTAAATGCAAACAATAACTGATTTATTATATATAACTAAACTATGCACAGCTACTCATGACTAGGCATTACACTGCTGAAGCCGTGAACATTTGCCCCCTTGACTCCTGGTCATGTGTTCTCTTACATCATCATTATGAGAGGTGCTATTTGCACAATCCCACATACATTAACCCCTACAAACCCTAATACTACATCTCCCCCAAGTCTTTGTCCATAATTTTTTATATTCATATACTACCCCATGTCCTTCCAACTCCATGACTTCACAGATTCAATTTGGCAGGATGATTCACAACTCTCCCTAATTGTATTCTTGTCAGACTTGGAAGATCAGGAGTCTCCCTTTGAAGTTCTTTTTCTTGACTTGAATGGTCTTCATTGAGAATTGTAGTATCAGGCTCTTTATTAATTTCTGACTCAACTACTGATTCTTCCAAATGTATGACTGATTGTCGTCTTCGATGAATAGAAGTAAGATTCCTCTGGTTTCTTCATATAGTAATTGCTGAAGTTTGTACTAAATAGGATCTCTGTTAATTGCCAACTCTCTGGACTATTACTCCTCCCTTCCCTTGGTCCAGCTTCCGGATGTGAACTTGATCTGTTTCTTCCTCTCTTTACTGTTATACTTTTCTTGATCACATGTCCCTCTCTCTTGATTTGACTTTGCAGTTTCATCCCTCTCTTTGCATTTCATATGTTCGCTATCCTTGCCTTTTGAGTTTTCCCTCTTTCCTCTTTTTTTTTCTGTCCTTCCTTACTTCTGGAGCAATGGCTCCTTGCAGTCTCTCATCCTTGAACTCTTGGACTCATAGCCCTGGAAGTAATTATTTGAGTAGGATGGGAATCTGTGAAGAATCTACTTGACAAATGTTTTGACTTCCCCCAGAATCCAGCAGATCTGGTTTGTCAATAATTTAAATTTCTTCCCATTTATAAAAGGAGGACATTGTATGGCTCAGTTTCCATGTCTAGTTTTGGACTTCTTTGATGCTAGCATTCTTGATGTACACTTTTGGTGAATGGATAGATATGGATGTAATTTCTAGAAGGTCATCACTGTTGGATGAAGGTGCTATTGGAATAAAGTATCCCATAACTAGATTTTCATCTTCTACTTTTGAAGCAATACTACAGAATGATGTGTGATCATTCTTATTCTTGTGTTTTTTATGGTCTAATATTTTTGCTGTGCATTTGTTGTGAGTGAGTGGACTTCCCTCCTCCTGGATGCCCTCCTGCAAAACAGCTGGACTCTCAATCTCCATGAAGAATGTCAAAAAAAGCAGCACCAAAATCGTAATCCAGATCTTCATTGCAGTTTGATAGTATCCTGAATTCATCCTTGTATCCTTGATTTCCTTCTTTTACTTTCCTGAAGTCTATACAAGCTCTTCTACTTAAAAGAGAGAATTCCTGATTCTGTAGAACATGCAATATTTCCAATATCAGCTTTTCCTTGTACAGGAGTGTTGCCTGCAATTTTTCTTTGACTTTTAATTCAATCATTCCTGGACCATATAGCTAGGTTTCAATTGGCTGCAGGTAATACATTGTTAACCATCGTCTGTTGTCTGATTAAACCATTACATTTGCTCCAGTATCTAGTTTAAAGTTGGTGACCTGTCCATTAACATATATATCTGTGTTCCAGAATGCATGATTGGGGTCATTGATCTCACCCAGGAAAAATTTTTGTTCCTCTTCTGACAGAAATTCTTCAACTTCATTAATAGCCTTATGTGTGAAGATTTTTTCTTTGAAACCTGTGAAGTCAGAAGTTTGCCTTCAGCACATCTTCCCGAAATGGCCAATTCACCTGCCGAGAAAGCGTTTTGCAATGTTTGTAGGACATTACTCACACCTGTAGCTCTTTGTGATGCCACAGTGCTGGCAGAGCTTTATGGCGTCTTGTACTTTCCCTTCAAATTATACCTTCTTTTCTGATGCTCCTATTACATTCCTGGGCTTAAGGGACTGTATGGTCACTGGAGGTTTCCTGTGCCAATATTCTCTTCACCTCTTAGTCTTGTCCTGTTCTGTTTATGGACCTCTGCTTCTCTCAGCAGCTGTATTGCTTTTTTTAAGGTGAGTTCTTCCTTAGATTGCAATAAGTCGTACAGGGATTCATTGGTGACACCAATTACAATGTAGTCTCAAATAAATTCATCTTGTAGGTCTCCATATTCGCATCCTTCAACCAGCCTGTAAAGGTCATTAATAAAAGCACCTTCTGGTTCACCTGGTTTCTGGACCCTTTTGTTGAACTTGGCCCTTTCCAGAAGCTTATTTCAAACCCTAATCTACAAAAGCCTCACAGACACATGTCCAAAGCTGGTGGAGGAAATGACAACCGAGGTCTCTGACAGTCAGAGGCATGCTGGAAACCAGGCCCTTCCTGAGGCCCACGCAGATGACGAGTTCAGGATTTAGCCATAAGAGACATTTGGAGATGCAGAGACAGGCAGGGGAACATCAGGCAGAGATGCCAGAGGCCATGCACTGACAGAACTGAAGGCTTGAGGAGTCTGTCCAAGTTCTGTCTGCTATTGTGGCTCCAGACTGTAAGCACTTGGCTGCCTCCATGGAAAAGGTGGCAGCTGCCTTGAGACCCAAGTCCAACAGAACAGCGCCGTGGTTGCCAGATATGTGCTTGGACCTGCACTCTGTCACTCTAGCCAGGGGTGCAGTGCAGCTGTGGCGAGGCAAGAGGGGGATGGGGCATCTCGACCCTCCTCCAGGTGCCTCTTCCCCTCAAGGAGGGTGGTTGGTGCCATCACGCATGCACAGGGAGGAGGAGCACCAGCCAGACACCCTGCGGATTTCATCCAAGTGTGCCCTATCACTCAACCTCCCCTGTGCCAGTGACCCCCATCGCCTCCAGCGGGTCAGGCCAAGGAGAGTGCACCTGCACCTGTGCAGGAGATCCTTAGCAGGCCAGGGCCCTCTAGACCTCGGGCCACCAGAGGACTCCTACCAAAGTACTCACAGTCAATAGGGCATAGCAACCAACAGGGTACCTCCATTTCAGCTGTGGATGTCAGGGCTGCACTCAGGCATAATGTTAGGAAAAGAAAGATAAAGAAACACTGAGAGTACAAAGGTTACACAGATATATAATCAGTGCAAATATCAATCACAATTGTAAATACATGGTATAATTGCACCATGTTTATGTTTTCTGTATTCTCATCATGCTGCTAAGTTGCTGAAATGATCACATGCATTTACGGGAGTCACATTTCATTGCCAAGCACCCACAGATGATCTGGGCCTATTCAATCACCATATATTGTCTCACATGATCCGTTGTGGAAGGTATAAGGATCCCAAGCTGCGTAGGAGGCATCCTTGGGAATCACTATTGAAGTTGAGGTCTTGGTATGAGTATTGCCACGCAGCAGGTATGGCTCAACCAACTAGGCTCCCTTTGAGAATGCATTTCAAGCTGCCTCTGCCACCGCTGCCTCGTGCTGTTCCTGGCATTAGGCCATCCTGCACCAGTTCCTCCTCAGTTGCACCATGGCTAGAAAAATGACAAGGGTGCCTCCTGCCATCATCCAGTATGCCTGAGGTGCTCTGTGAACACATTGCAGTGGCTCGTGTAGTCGTCACATTGTTTGGCCATGATTTTCTGTAGCAGGAATAGGTGTGGGCAGGACTGAAAAATTTGGAGAGCAGCCTAAAGGCTTTTTATCTGGCCTGAATCAATTCAGCCAATGGGAAGGCCTGTACCTAGCATCTGTGTACCCCTCGCACCCACCCTCACACACAGCCAGCATGGTGAAGTCCATGCTGGAGGACCACAGCTGAATGCCCCTCTTGTTCAGGCATTTATGTACATGGATACATGCTGCCTGGCCTAGGGTCATGAAAGCCATGTCCACACACCCTCCCTTAGATACTATTGATCTTTCTTCCAAAACCCTCAAGACAAATTTGGTAGACCCTGTCATTGCCATTATAGACGAAACACATATCCCCTTATCCACCATTATCATCTACCCAGGTACCTCGAGGTTCCAACCAGCACAAAGGGGCCAAGCCCCACCCAGGATCCATGGAGCTCCACTCCTTGTCCCACTCTGGCCATCCCTTCCTCAGTCAAGAGCAGATGGCCTTCAGCTCAAGCTTCACCATTCCAGACCTTGCTGGAAAGATGCTGCAATGAGACCCATAAGTTAAGGAGGAAGGCTACAGCTTTCTTGAGGGTTTGACCATAGAGATGAAAACGCACCTGACAATGGTTCTCCATCCAGTTGACTAATGATTATTAGGTGCCCCTTCAGTTGGCCCATTAAGCACACCAGTAACTCCACCCACCACTGAAGACCATCCTCCTATTTCGAACACTGGCGTTCACCGTGGGACTGCTTTGTGACATTGTGAGAAAAACAAAGGTGTGCATCTGATATTGACGAAGGTCCAGTACCATCTACCCTCCCCCAGTCGCCCACCAGATTTCCCCTATCCTCCTTCACCATTACCACATTATCCTTCACCTGCCCCCTGTTGGTCTTGCACCTCCCCGCATTGCCCTTGACTTTATCCCTGCTCTCCCTGCTGAGTCCTTAACTGCCCAAGTGCACATGCTCATTCTGACCCTGACCCCTCCCATCCTTGTGGCCACCGTTTAACCTGACTTTTCATGCCCACCTCCATGAACCCCTCCAATACCCCACCATGACCCTGCCAACCTGCTGGATTCGGCTCCCCCTTGTCACCACCATAGACTTTGTCTCCCTAATCTTAATCTTCAGGACCAAATCTTGATATCCATAGTCCCACCCTTTAGATGCTTCCCTCTGACATCATCACTAACCAGATAGCCTCTCTCCCATCCAAAAGTATGACCAACACCCGCTTGAGTGGATTAGCCTGCCTCTCTTGGCAGTGGACAGCCTATACTATCCCTCCCCAGGCAACTTGATTTAACCCTTCCACCTTTGCTCGGTCACTGCTCCACCCTTCCCTGCTAAGCCTACCTCCCTTCTCCCCTCCTTTGGTCATCCTCGATACAACTTGCACTGCCACTGCCTAGCCTCAAGCATGGGCTGGCATTTACAGATGCACCCCAAAGAAGACAATGCAGCAGCTACTGACCCGTATTCATGGAAGAAGTCTACCTTGCCAGGTTCACGCCATGCAGTTGGAAATGTGATTGTTCTAATTTCTCACTGGCAGAGAATTTAATTTGGAGGGGGCACTTAATTCTGGCAAGCTGGCCTTTTAATGAGCATGCATAACATGCAAGTGCACAAAAAAGGACTTCCCAACATTGTCAGGAAGCTGACCCTGCCTTTGAAATCCCAAGAATTTAATTGCAGAAGTTCATCCCGCCATTGGGAAGCCTATTTGTGGATCCGCCAATTAAGTTTCCACGTCCACCAAGCTTCCCATCGTAGGCGGGCCCAGAAGGTTCCAGCCTACTATTCCTGGTATCGGCCAAGATGCTGTAGCATTATCCATCTGTAACAATATTAATTTCAAAGTTGATGGACAAAGCACCTGAAATGGTGCATTTATTTTGGACAGGAAAAAAATCTGTGGGAGGAATTGTCCCAGATTGGCACTAAGTGCAGTAGCGGGGGTCATTTTACCCGTCGGCCGCGATAGTGGGTTTTCCATATCATCCCAAACCCACCACATTATTTATAGACACCTGGGAAACTCAGCGTTTCCATGGCAGACTTGCTCTCATCTGCCCGTCATCACAAAGCCACTGCATCACGCCAGGCGCCATGTTTAAAGTCCAGCTGCAAACACAAATCTCCGTGCTTCCAGACCACCACTGCTGCACGGGAGACATGGCCCTGAAACTGAAGAAGACTGCAGCCCCCAGGCTCAGCGACACGTCTCTTGAGCGCCTTTTGGATGCCATGGAAGGCCACCGGGATGTCCTCTACCCCGGCTCTGGCCACAGGATGGGCAGCGACAGCACTAACCCGGCCAGGGAGATGGTGACAGCAGTGGTCAGCGCCAATGCCCTTCTGAAGAGGACAGCCACCCAGTGCTGCAAGAGGATGAATGATCTCCTCCGTTTGCCAGGGTAAGTCACTCTTCTCATCACCCTCAACTCACATACTCACAAACCCATCACACATCCACAGGGCCCTCACTCACTGCCAGTTCAAGGGACATCACCATTCACTCTCTCACACTCACCATCATTGTCCTTATCCCATCCATGGGATCACTCACCACCCAGGCCAGGTATACTTATCATCTGGCCTGGCAGGTGTCCTGCTTACACTTTCTCCATCTCTAGTCATGCAGGACAAGCTGGCATACAGCAAGGGAGAGAGGTTGCAGATCGTTGGAGGTATGCCTGAAATCAAGGTCCTCATGGACTTTGAAAACACAGCCATCCAGCTGGCCTGTAAGGATCTGGACTTGTCCTGTGCTGACGGCGAAGTTGGCAGTGCTCTACCAAGTGAGGGTCCAGCAGTGCCACATCCATCAGACAACCATGCTGTGAGTATTGTGTCCTGTTTCACAGGCCACTGCCAGGCACTAATTATCTCTCCTTGCTTTTGCAGGTACATCTGGGAAACACCCAAGAGACCCAGGGCCTCCAATAAAGCCCTGAAGAAACCTCTGAAGAGGAATCTGGAGGCACCCTCTCTGAAGTCCCGTCACAGTGCTCACCCATACCCTCCAGAGACACAGACATCAGTGGGACCTAGCTTTAGAACAGTCCCAGGATCACAATCTGGTGAACACATAGCACTGTCTGATCCACAGCAGGCGGCAGCAGGGACATCCTTGTTGTCCAGCACTCACAGGACTGCTGGAGGCCAGAAATCTGCTGAGACCAAGTTAGATGATGAGCCTCTGGACTCAGTCATGTCACAGTTGCTGGAGCTGTAAAGGCAAGCTTGGGAACATCAGTGAGGGATGTCCGCTGCAATCCTCAGATTGCAAGGCATGATGGAGGATCCTGTCCTCCTTCCCTCTGAGGTGATAGCGGCAGCATGATAATTCATCGAGGTCAGCATTGGTAGGATGGCGGCTGCCATGGAGGCCTTGGTCCAGTACTTCGTTCCTGCACTGCTGCGCGGGCTCAACTCCATTGCTGATGCCATAGTTGGCCTCCATCAGTGTGTATGAAAGAGGGGTGCTGAGCAGATCAATCTCACTCCAGCTAACCCTGCTTCTCAAGGTGTCAGCCTGGGGCCCCCAGCCCCCATAGGGAGGAGGATCAGCAGGTGCACTCTCCAGACCCATTCATCCAGGTGACTCCAAGAGTGTCCAGCCCATCTGACTCCGCTCTTCCTGTGGCCTCAGCAGCTCCAGCTCCACAGGCCGAGGAGGATGCCACTGGCACACAGCAGGGCCCTGAAAGCAGGCCAGGGCCCTCCAAGTCTCGGACCTCCAGTGGACGCCCGCCAAGTTCATCACACGCAGGGTACCGCAGTCAGCAGGTTGCCTCCACCTCCGCTGTGGATGTCCAGGGAATCACCATGACATAGCAGCAGGGTTAGGAAAGTTAAGGAGAATTTGTTGCACAGCCTGGGCAAAGGCGTTAATCACTTCTACATGTTGATTGACTATTGCCAATAAACTCCCAAGAACGTCTCCCTGCCTATGGCTCCTTGTTCTGATGAGCAGTGTTCTTATAACTCAGATGTGAAACATTTATGCACAAGATAAAGGCAGGCATCTCAGTCCAGGGCCTCTTCCTTGTGCTCGGTGCAGCCTTCAGACCAAAGTCCTGGTCTGGCGTCACACCCCCTGGAAACATGACTGATGCCTGCACCTCAACGGTGCTGGTCATTGCTGCCAGAATGTAGCGGTCAGGCACTGCTGAGTTCTCCCATTTTCTTGGTTTTAAGTCTTGGGTAAATGAGTCCATTGGTCAACCCAGCTCTAACTGCACACCTTCCTATGTTCTCATCAATTGCTGTTTGCAACCAATAACGGTGAGAGACAGGTGTAAGAATAAACAGTGATGGTTTCTTGAGACAAAGGGCAGAGCACCAGATCATACGTGCTCATTCAGAAATCTCCAGAACTGGACTTAAAGTTCCCAGTTACCTGAGCTGTACTGTGATTCATCAGTGCTGTTACATGATCAGTACACTTGCATTCTCTTAAAGGGTCAGGGTACCTCACTTTACCACACTCAGTGTGAGAGCCTCATCCCCTCCGAGTCATCATTGCCTCCGAGGGCCTCCTCACCCTTATCCCAGTTGGCATCCTCCTCATCGAAGGAAATGTGCAGCTCCTCTATCTCCTCCTCAGCCAACTCATCTCCTCATTGGAGCATCAGATTGTAAAAGGCACAGCAGGCAACGGCGATGCGTGACACCCTCTGTGGACTGTATTGCAGGGCTTCACCAGGCCGGAACAGACACCAGAGTGTTATCTTTAGCATCCTGATGGTCTGCTCCACCAAGTTGAGCCTCGTTATACCTTTGCTCTGCTGCAGTCTGAGGCTGCCGCACGAGTGTCATCAGCCACGGCTTCTGCAGGCAGCCCTTGTCCCCAAGGAACAATCCCTGTAGCTTCTGTGGACCCTGGAAGACTCCAGGGATCTGTGACCGACTGAGGATGTAGACGTTGTGCACAGTTCCTGGAAACCATGCACACACCCGCAGGTTGCATTTCTGGTGGTCGCACACCAAAGATTGGAATCCCTTGTCGTTGATGTAATTTACTGTATGTTGTGATGGAGATCTGAGCGCCACATAAGTGCGGTCGATCACACCCTACACCTGTGGGATACCGAGATCTGGGCAAATCCAATCGCTCTTGCATTCTAGCTGTTCTAGCCCTGGGCATAATGCACAAACTTGTGTGCCCTCACTAAGTTGGCATCTGTGACCTCGTGTATGCATTTATGAGTGGAGGCTTGTGATGTCCCACAGAGGTCACCTGTGGAGCCCTGAAAGGAGCCGCTGGCGTAGAAATTGAGCACCGTGGTCACTTTCACAGCTGCTGGCAGTGGATGCCCTCCCTGTCCCAGTGGTGCCAAATCCTGCAGTAGCTGGCAGATGTGGATGACCAGTTCCCTAGACATGCGAAGTCTTTGGCGACACTGGTTCTCGGTCATCTGCAGGAATGAAAGGTGGCATCTATAGACCCTAGGTGTCGCTAGGCACTTGCCTGCGATGGGGTGGGGGGGGAGTGAGGGGAAGCTGTGTAGCACTTGGTGGCACTTTGATGCCTCTATGTTGCTTGAGTTGTCAGACAAGCTAGGAGCCCGACCCCAATCATATCAATGCGGCTGCGCCTGAACCGTCTCAGCTGCAGAGGAATGGTCACTTTCTACAGGTTTCCCTAATGCGTGGCCACTTCCCTCACCCACCCCAAACCCCCACCCAGATTGCTTGCACTATATTCAAAAGCAGGGCTGCCCTTGCCCCACCTCCTCTAACGGTCGCCTCAATGGCAGGGCTCCCCTTAACCCACCACCACCCCCCCCCCACCACCAGTCACCTCAATAGCAGGGCAGCCCTTAATCCCGACCCCCCGACACCCCTGAAGCTTGAAGACCAACAGGCGACTCTGGCGAGTGCTGCACAATGTTACTGTGTACTCACCTCCAAGTTCCCCTCAAAGTGCAGCCTGCCAAGTGCACGCCTTTTATGTGTTGGTGGGAAACTAGTGGACAAAATTCCACCCTGTATTTTTAGCAACCTTTTCCCAGGATGGCTGCATATTAAAGAAAGAGGCTGTTTCTTTTTCCACGAATGCTGTCAGATCTGCTGAATATTCCCAGAAAGTTCTGTTTTTATTTCAGATTTCCAGTATCTGTAGCATTTTGCTTTAGACTCGGGTGTCCGTTTGGTGTAATAAAACCGTAGCCTAAAGCTCCATTTTAAGACCCGCCAGATTAGACAGAAGCTTTTTTTTTAATGCTGCAGTGAAGCAGACAGTTTTTTGTGTGTTTCCAGCATGAAAAATTATCTTCTGAGAGTAGAATTCTGTGCATGTATCTAAGGCTGGTCTGCCAGATACATAGTGCATCCTGGGGCAAGACCAAGGGCTGCAGTGTTGCTGAGGGAATGCTGTGGAGAAGCTAAGTTAGCATCAGAAGGTATTCATCCAGTAAGCCAGATAAATCAGCAGATTTACAACTTAAGCTGAGTGTTTAAAGTTAACATTGTACATTGTATATTGGCCCAGATTTTGCTATGAGCTGTGAAAAAATGGTTTTTGTCATTCACCTCATGTACAGTTGCCGAGAGGCTTTTTGTGGATTTGCCAGAAGAGACTTCTAGTAACAGACACCTGCAGCATTCTCTACAGAGCATCTGTGGCCTCTGTTAACAGATCAAGCAGCAGGGAGGCTCTTCAACCAATCAGACTGAAGATTCTTCATTCAGACACGGGACTTTAATGGTCTCCTGGAGGAGGCTGGTAGTCTACCAGCGGCAAGTGGAGCCATGCCATGTGGGCAAACCACCAGGCCAACATTGGCGAGCATGCCTGTGGTTTGGGATGGGATTTCCCTCTGACTTGGGCAGCCCAAGTCTAATGGAGAGACCTGCCGACAGCAAGGGCCACCCACACAGGAAGACTGACCCTGGCAACCCTGCCTCACCCACCTTAACTCCAGAACTCCAGCTGCTAGACCCCATTGCAATACACTTCTGGTGATGCTGGCAGTGCTGGGTCACTGACAGCCTCTGATGAGCAGGAAATCCCCCCTGAAAAAACCAAGGACCATGTCATCAACAAGGTAAGTGCCTGATTGGCACTAAATTGGGTCAGCCCTGAATGGCTGTGGCAGGGTTGTCACCAGCTCTGCAGCCAGTGGATTGATGGGATCCAAAGACCATTAACTTCCATCCATGTGGACAGCAAAGCAAGAAGTAAAAACACAAAATATAAATTACATTTAAATCATTTAAAGGAAGCAAAATAAAGACTGGGACACATATAAGGGATTAAGAAAGAGAAAAACAGAAAAACTGAAAAGAAAAATTATTTCTATTTTTAAAATTTAAAAATTGACAATATTAATTTCATTTATCCCTGAGCATCTGCGGGTGATGTGGACCGAATCAATTACCATTTATTGTCTCATATCATCCGTTGTGGAAGATATAAGGATCCTGAATGGCGTAGGGGGCATCCTTGGACATCACTGTTGAAGTTGAGGGAATCGTGGTGGGTGGGAGCACTAAATTTGGCATGAAGGAAAAAGTCAGCTCCCCGGCGGTGGGAAATTAGTTTGGAATTTTGTTCTCCCGACTTTGGTGACCAATTAAAGAAGGGTCGAGTTTCCTGCTGACCTATTTCGAGAACCATATTTGCATTTATTTCCATCTCATCAATGTGCACTAAAAGGCCTACTCACTGGAACACATTCATCCTGCAAATTAAGTGTCCAACCAGCAGATAAATAGAACCGTCTGTTTCCCGACTGTATGTAAGTGGCATGCAACTGGCGAGCTTCACTTCATCAACAACTTTGAGGTACATAGACGCTGCTTTCACCTACCTTTAAGAGCATTGCTGCAAGATTTCTAGTGTTGCATCAGAAACTGCAACAAGACTGGGCACGGGAGGCAATACCAGCGGAGAAGGGATAGACAGAGCCAGGACTTGGGGGGTGGTGGAACATGGGAGGGAAGGGAGAAGACAGAGGCAGGATTTGTTGGGGGGTGGTTCAAGGAACAGAATGGAGTAGTGAAAGACTGTCCTAGGGCAAGAGTTATATAAGACTGTCCAAGGAAAATCAAAGACTATCCTGGGGCTGAGACCAAGCTGTCGGGGGCATATTGAAGAGATTGTCCTGGGGCTGAGTGCTAAATGAGCTTGGCTCCATTTCTCACAGTGCAAAATCAGGCGACAGTCCATTAAGTTACGATGCTGCAGTGCATGTGATCTTAATTGGCATCTGATCCTTACAGAGGCATCTTCAGCTGTTTCATCAATGATCTTCCTTCCATTATAAGGTCAGAAGTGGGGATGTTCGGTGATGTTTGCATGATGTTCAGCACCATTCATGACTCCTCACATACTGAAGCAGTCCATGTCCAAATGCAGCAAGACCTGGACAATATCCAGGCTTGGGCTGACAAGTGGCAAGTAACATTTGCACCACACAAGTGTCAGGCAATGACCATCTCCAACAAGAGAGAATCCAGCCATCACCCCTTGATATTCAACAGCATTACCATCACTGAATCCCCCACTATGAACATCTTGGGGGGTTACCATTAATCAGAAATTGAACTGGACTAGCCATATAAATACTGTGGCTACAAGAGCAGGTCAGAGGCTAGAAATCATGTAACAAGTAACTCACCTCTTGACTCCCCAAAGCCTGTCCACCATCTATAAGGCACAAGTCAGAAGTGTGATGGAATACTCCCTACTTGCCTGCATGAGTGCAGCTCCCACAACACTCAAGAAGCTTGACACCATCCAATACAAAGCAGCCCGCTTGATTGGAATTCCATCCACTCATTCACTCCCTCCAACATCCATGCACCGTAGCAGCAGTGTGTACCATCTACAAGATGCGCTGCAGGAATTCACCAAGGCTCCTTAGACAGCACCTTGCAAATCCACAACCACTACCATTTAGAAGGATAAGGGCAACAGATAGATTGGAACATCACCACCTGGAAGTTCCTCTCCAAGTCACTCCCAAGCTGACTTGGAAATATATCTCCGTTCCTTCACTGTCGCTTGGTCAAAATTCTGGAACTCCCTTCCAAACAGCACTGTGGGTGTACCTACACCACATGGACTGCTGCAGTGCAGGAAGGCTGCTTCTCAAGGTCAATTAGGGATGGCCCAGCCAGCGAAGCCCACACCCCATGAATGAATTTTTTAAAATGCTTGCAGTCAGGATTTAAGTACAAAGACTGGGTATCCAGAGTTGTTGTGCACATCACTGGAGGACAACGCACACAAGGCTGACTGTGGCTCCTTAGGCTTGGGTCTTTTGGCCCTAATGAACTCCCTTGTTGTGAATGCGCATTCATGTCTGAGAGGGGAAAGATTAGCCATCTGTCATCCTCCAGGAGCAAATCGTCCTGCAAGGCGTGGCCTTGGAATGTAATGTGCAGACTAAGGGAAAGTCAAGGGCTGGAGAATGTAGAGCTGCCTTGTATATGGAGGAAGACAATTCAACAGGATCTAACATTGATTGCTCAATTGTATCCGTTCACAGAAACACAGGCGAGTGGGGAATGCAGGCCTTCTTGATAGCTTTAATGAGAATGAAAAGAAGAAGGGCCCATCGCCAATTGGCACAGCTGAGGGAAGGCCATCACCCTGAGGAGCAAGGCCCAGTGGGGCCCCAGGAAGAATCAAATGCTGACGAGAAGGGGCCAAATCCATAAAGACGTTTGGCATGACCAAGGGGCTGCAGAAGACGCAGCTTATACATGATGATGAGCTAAAGTCAGTGCCACAGACATTTGTTTAGGGATGTAGTAGCTCACATTTGCTACATTCTCCATGAGGAACATACACAGCACAGCCTTGAAGGCATCCCACTCCAGTGGCATTGAAGGTTACTGCCGCACTGAACTTTTTTGTCAGGGCTGCACTGGGGACCTTTGCGGAATCTCGCAATCAGCGCACTTCAATGTATGAGGAAGGTGGCTGATGCCCTTTTCAATAAAGCTCACCATTACATGCAGTTCTGCATGGATGAAGCAAGCCAGGCTCCCAGAAATGTGGGGTTTGCTGTGGTCTCAGCCTTCCCACGAGTGCAGGGCACCATCGACTGCACACATGTGGCCTTGAGAGCTCCCTAGCAGCCACCGGTGAGATTCAATAATAGAAAAGGATTTCATTCTCCAAATGTCCAGCTCATCTGTGATAATAGAAAGCAGGTCATGCTTATTTGTGCAAGATACCCTGGAAGCTCACATGATTTGCACATTTTGAGTCACTTCCAGGTGCCAGAGATGTTTGAGAGACCTCAGCGCTTAGAGGGTTGGCTGCTCAGTGATAAGGGGTACCACCTAAAGGCATGGCTAATGACATCAATTCATCATCCAAAGAGTGCATCTGAGGTGAGATACAATGCTGCACATTCAGCCACAAGGTCCTTAATAGGACAGACTATTGGCCTCTTAAAGATACGTTTCAGATATTTGGACCGATCAGGTGGTGCTCTCAATACTCTCCACAGAGGGTGTCACACATTCCTGCACAACGTAGCACTGCAAAGGGGGGATGTTTTGCCACCAGGAGACATGGAAGAGCTACACATCTCCTCAGACGAGGAGTACATTGAAGGGGATGATTCTGAAGAGGGCAAGGATTCAGATGAGCCATATGAGGATGACATTGCATGGGCACAACATGGAAGACAAGCCCATTAAAACCTCATAGCTGCAAGATTCCTAGAGGAATAAAGTGAAGACAAGTTGTTACGAATGCAGATCTCTTCATGCTTTGACACAGGGGAGGCAACTACATCTTCATCGTCATCTTCAACATGTCAAGAAAGGCCATCAATCTCACATGTATTAAAGAAGAAACATAAGACACCTTCAACCCTACCGACAGGATCATCCTTGGAAGGTGCAGTAGACTAGGGACCATATGGCCGCTGTTGAATGGGATAAGCACTCCGTCAGCACAGATCCTTAAGAAACTACACACAGTGCAGTCCTTTCAACTACTGCAACAAGTCAGTGGCCACGGCATCCTTTATGAGGCTGAAGCGCTATTGCACGCATCGATGTACTGATGCCAGTCTGATGGCAGCTTTGCAAGGCAGCTCCAAGAGGAAAAATATTCGTCGATGGTTTGATCTTGACTGTTTCAAGAAAGAGCTCCATCCAGACAGCACTATCTCTCCAAGTGCCAGCTTTCATGCTTGATTAATGCAGAGACCGTATCATGACATTGAGCCCCAGATGACATTGGACATCAGGATGCAATGGTCTGTCACTTTGCAGCATGGAGCTAAAGCTGCAGGTTATGTGAGCATTATGCTCACAGAGAGTGGTTCAGCAGGACCATTGTGTGATTATTGACAAATACTCATTGCCCTGCATTCGTTGGAAACTTGCCAAGTTCATGCCCTGCATTGCCTTGGCATTTGGGAGAGACATGGCCCAGTCAGTTTTGACACAATAGTCAATGATAACTTATTCCCTTCGTAGATATTGATGCACACTCAGGAGGTGCACTGGAGCACTACTTTCCTATCATTACAGTCCTCGACATTGTCTGTCTCGCAAAAGCCAATCCTTTCTATGAGTCCTTAGTCATTGAGTGCACAGTCACACAATGAATTCCATATTGATTGGCATTCTGTGACTTCACAGAGGGATTACATCAAGCAACTCAGCCATTCAGCAGCAAAGCAACATCCCACAAGTAAGTAAATCAGATCAGCAGGATGAGCGCACACCTCTGACATCACAAACTCATGCCCATCCAGCAGATGTTTAACATGTAACAAGTGGAACACGCTTCTATCACTCAGTGTCAACATGGGGAAAGTAGGAAATAATAAAGGAATAATGTTCAGCCTTAAAAGCAGAGACAAACTAATGCTGCAGGAAGGCATGAAAGGTTACGGTGTTGGATGATGAATGTTACTTTTACCAAAGCCTCACAGTCATAAAATAAAGGCCATTGCAAAGTGCACTTGGATGAAAAGACTCCAACAATTGTTGGGATAAATACTTATAATGTTCACTAAAAAAAGACTTCAGTGCAACAGCATCAGGGTAATCACTAACCCTAATGAACAATTTTCATGTGGTCACATAATGTGAGCCTCAGATGCAAGGGTTACATGTGCATTGTCCAGCCATTCTTTTCATATAGGAAGTTCATGTCGATGATGTGGAACTAAAGGCGATTCATTGTGATGCAATTCAGTGAATCTTTATGGAACTAAGGGACAGGATGGGAGATAATTGGAGTGGGTCATATGGTACTTTGAATGAACACAGAATCCTGCATCACATTGATTAGCTATTCAATACCCATGATTTGGAGAGGGATAAATGCAAAATATATTTACTATAGTGCAGGTTATATACAGTGAATGAACACTCATGCCACCATTGTGCATTCAAAACTTCTTAATTTTCTTAATGCCACCAGCTACGTCTAGGTGCAGCCCCGACATCTGCAGCAGTGATAGAGGCAGCCTACTGTCTGAGATGACGTTGGTGGGCATTCTCTGGAGGCCCGTGTCCTGAGAGTGCCCCGGCCTGCTAATTGTCTCCATGATCTGGGGCAAATGAACCCTCCTCAAGCCTGACCCGCTGGAGCTGATGGGGTCACAGGCAGAGGAGATTTGGAGCATCAGGACACCCTTGGTGAGTCCTGTGGGGGTGCCACCAAGTGTCCGGCTTGCACTCCTCCTCCCTTTGGAGGCCCAAGGGGCCCTTCCTGAGTCTTTAGGGCTCAGGGGCACCTAGAGGGAGGTTGAAGTGCCCCACTGCCTTACCACTGATGGAATGCACCCATGGCTAGAGTGATGTAGTGCAGGCCTCACTGCAAATGTGGCAGAAACTGTGTATTCTGCTAGACCTGGGTCTCCAAGGCAACCGCCACCCTTCCCATAGAGACTTCAATGTGCTCGCTTGCTAGAGCCAGGGCATCAGACAGAACATGGACAGACTCCTCCATTCTTTACTCCTGTCTGTTGACAGCCTCTGGCAACTCTGCCTGATGTTCCCCTGCTTGCCTCTGCATCTCCAACATTTCTCTCATGGCTAATTGTAGTCCTCCAGTGTCAGAGACCTCAGCTGTCACTGCCTCCACCTACTGCAGACATGTGTCCATAAGGTGATCACTGGATTATGAACCTGACCCTACTCTAAAACTGAACTGGACGAGCCATATAAATATTTTAGTTACAAAAGCAGGTCAGAAGCCAAGAATAGTGCGATGAGTAACCCTCCTACTGACTCCCCAAACCTGTCCACCATCTACAAGGCACAAGTCAGGAGTGTGGTGGATTACTCCCCACTTGCCTGGAGGAGTGCAGCTCCCACAACATTCAAGAAGCTTGGCACCATCCAGGACATTGCAGCCCACTTGAATGGCACCCCATCCTCAAACATTCATTCCCTCCACCACCCACACACAGTAGAAACAGTGTGAACCATCTACAAGATGCACTGCAGGAATTCACCAATGCTCCTTCAACAGCACTTTCCAAACTCAGGACACCTAACATCTAGAAGGACAAGGCAGCAGATAGATGGGAAACCCACCACCTGGAAGTTCCCTTCCAAGTCGCTCATCATCCTGACATGGAAATATATCACCATTCCTACACTGTTGCTGGGTCAAAATCCTGGAATTCCCTTCTTTAACAGCACTGTGGGTGTACCTACACCACATGGACTGCAGTAGTTCAAGAAGGCAGCTCACCACCACCTTCTTAAGGACAGTTAGGGATGGGCAATAAAGGCTGGCCCAGCCAGCGAGGCCCACATCCCATGAATGAATAAGCAACTAGAGCCCACTGAGGTGCATGTATCTGTGTTGGTGGAGGGTGCAGGTGAACGCAGTGACAGGTCTTCATCCGATGGATCCTTTGCCTCCTCATCGGAGGTGGCCTGGGATGGGGTTGAGATGCTTGCTCAACCTCTTCCTCAGCTTTTTCTTGCTGCTAGCTGGAATAGAGAGCAGAGATAGTTATTGACTATGCAGGCACCTACCCTATAGGTCACTCAAAGTCATTGTCTGCATGGGGTCGATGTATACTGCATGAAGCCTCATGGGCTTGAAGGGGCATTCCAATTTTGCCTTATGTGCAGGAAAGATCTCTATTTTCTCCAGTGATCCCTGCCGCCTGCTCCTCATGTGAGGAGAGTATCCACAGCTCCGAAGTACCCCCTCTGGTCTTCGATCTCTCCCAGCAATTATGGTTGAGCTTGCCGTAGATAAAGACAGATAGATTGACTGCGAGCACTATGGATGGAAGAGCAGCTCATAAGCAAGCATAACTGTTGTGTGTGCTGAATCCTCCCCAGTAAGGGATTAAGATGCCGTTTTTGCAGGATCTTACATGAGATGGTTATCTTAATGTGGCTGGCAGGTATTCAGTGCTAATGTCTGATCTGCTGGCTGTGTGTGACATCCTTGTGGAGTTTAACCCTTAAACTGTCTGATTCCCAAATGAGGGTGTGAGTTTGGAGTGCAGAGAAGGTTCACTTACCCTGGCGGAGAGCTTCAGGTCATTCATCTTTATCCTGCA
The DNA here is from genome assembly GCF_017639515.1 of Carcharodon carcharias. Classification (NCBI taxonomy): domain Eukaryota; kingdom Metazoa; phylum Chordata; class Chondrichthyes; order Lamniformes; family Lamnidae; genus Carcharodon; species Carcharodon carcharias. The sequence goes on from NC_054470.1 coordinate 128,376,695, forward strand.
CTGCAGGGCGGTCATTTTTTAGGTGCCATGGGCAGTGACCTCCCTGGCGACCTCTTCCCAGGCCAATGTGGTCAGGTGGGTAGACCTCCTGCTCCCATCCTGCCTTCCCTGAATGGCATGGTGGAGAATTTCCAGAGAGACCTCACTGACTCGTGGAGCAGAGGGTTTCGTTTGTTTCAGAGCCATTGTTTTCTTATTTGCCACAACTCCTGGTCTGCAGTGAGTGAAAGTCTGTGCAGATATCATTAAATATGGCATCTGGACCTACAACCCGATGAATTAACAGCGGGGCTGATGAATCAGTGCTGCCCCATTTTGAGATTCAACAAGCTCCTCGCTGATGCATACATAATGAGCTGAAAAGCAGAAGATTGGGCAAGAAAATCTTCTCCATAGGAATCGTGCCAACTTTGCTGCCCACCACCGCACTTAGTCTCCAGAATTGGAAATTACACACAAACAAACACATTAGGAGCAGGACTAGGTCACTCGGCCCTTCAAGCCTGTTCCACCATTCAATAAGGTCATGGCTGATCTGATTGTAACCACAGGCAGGATTTTCCATCCTGCGGGCGGGCACACACCCGATTGGGCGTAAGATCACACATAATGATGTCAGGCAAGCATCCCGACGTCATCGCACACTTTCGCAATCTTTCAGACGGCAGCACACACAAGGGTTGGCAGCACGCCCTCTGACAATTAAGAGGCCTATTGAGGCCCTTAATCAAGTAATTAATCTACATTTTTCGCTGCCTGCTAAACCATTCAGTTGGCAGGCGGGCAAATAGGCTAGGCAGCCTTTGCATTTTTTAAGAAACTTCATCCACAGGTGGGATGAGGCTTCTAACGGTAAATAAAGAACCAGCAAAACTCCTTCAACTTCATTTAAACATGGCCCTCTTCATGTGACGGAGTTACATATCATTTCTAAAATATTTATTTTCCTTTGTACAATTCTTCAGCTCCCTGAGGCATCTCTGTGCCTTCAGGGATCTTTCAATGTGCGCTACCCTGCGCATGCGCAGACTTCTACGCTCGCCCTCCTCCCACCCCCACACAGCAGCACTGAGCGGTTCAGCGCGCCTTTCATGCTGTCTGGCAGTTAATTGGCCAATTAGTGGCCAGCCAGGGTGAATTCACAGTCGGGGGCCGATCGTTGGCTGCAGACGTTTTCCTGGCCACTCCCAGGCATGCCCACTGCCCCCGCTCGACGAATAGAAAATCCTGGCCCTCATCTCCACATTGCTGCCGACCCATGATAAGCTTTCACCCTTTTGCTCATCAAGAATCTATCTACCTCTGCCTTAAAAATATTCAAAGACTCTGCTTCCACCACCTTTTGAGGTGGAGAGTTCCAAAGACTCACAACCCTCTGAAAGAAAAAATTTCTCATCTCTGTCCTAAATGGGCAACTCTTATTTTTAAACAATGACTCCTAATACTAGATTCTCCCACAAGAGGAAACATAGTCTCCACATTGACCCTGTTAAGACCCCACCCCTAAAATTATTTTTTCAGGGCCAGAGAGGCTGGTCATCTGAAATTATCATTTATTATGCTGTGGTTATTCCTGAAAGCATTAGCATTAATTTTTTCATCTGGCTTTAGTACAAATAGTGGCCTAAGTACATGCCATAATATTGATTTGTACACAGATTCCTTTGGTGAAAACTAATCACACAATCTGTGGAGGAGAAGGTTATCAATTATAGTAACTTCTGGATTTCTGTGTTTAATTGCACATGGATGCCAGAAGTTGCTATCAGTTTTACCCCACAGGAACAGTGAATGCTCACAGTCTCACCATCGCCATCACCATCACCTACAGCAAAATCTGGGCCATTGCAAGTTATTTCACTCAGCTGCCATTGGAATCACCAGATCATCAATGAGATCAGCAGCTCCTAATTTTTAATGTTATTGACATTTCCCCTATACCAGCCTTTGTGAGGTGGGAACTGTAATGCATATCTATATAGAGCAAAAGACAGACAGGCAGACAGACAGACAACATTGAAGACAATAAGGCTGTCAAAAAGAAAATAAATAGAATTGCCAAGTTGGAGACTTGTGGAAATGAAATGAGAAAAAAAAGCTGTTTTACAACTTTTAATCACAAGAGACATCAATTAGTAAATGTTGAGATTTTTTTACATTTAATTACCTTCACAAACACAAAAATTCTTATCAATAGATAACTCAAATTCATTCCTACCCAGGATTCTGAATGCATATTCAACTTTCACATTGGCTGGAGCAGCCTCACTAAAAGCAGAAAACATATCAAGGAAATCTTCAAAAGAAATGCTGCCATTATTCAGTTTGGATGTTGAGAATATTTTACAGATCCTCCTTTTAAATGGATTTGCCTGAAATTAAAAATGTTTATATCTGTAAACTATCTTGGATGCAGAACAAAAATAGGAAAAGTATAGAATCAAGCAGAGAATGCTTAGAAATCGGTAAGATGCTCAAAGAGGAAGTATGAATAGAAAAAACATGAAAATGTAAAGAAAAATAACAAACCATTTTAAGTGCATTCAGGCTAAGTAAAGGGTATAGAGGGTACCATTTCTTAATGACAGTGGGGAAAGAGTGTCTGAGGACAGGGAAATAATCACATTTTTTTAACATTAAAAAGGGGAGGGGTGCTTAAAAAACGGAACAGGATGCAAGACAGCTGGCTAGAAACCCTCAGCATTGGAAAGCTGCCTTAACATAAACAAAAAGCATGGCTTTAACAATTTCAATGCAAGCATGAAAATGGAATAACTGTGAAGTTTGCAAACCCCTGGATGATATTCTGAAAAGTACATTGAAATCAGTTAACATTCCAACAAATTAGAAAGTGGCTCCATTTTTTTAAAAGGGATGAACCCTCCAATTACAGGCTTTGTATTATGTCTTGTGGCTCCCAGACAATCAAAATATCACACTTTTAAATTCAAATGCTGGAGCTTCATCGAATGCATTTCTCAGAACTTACCATGTGCTGTGCGTGATGCATTGTTGCTCCGATTCACAGACTGTAGTGCAGTAGTGAGTGATATGCCACTCTGTTTACTTATGTGTACTTAATGCCAAGTATACAATGCAATTTGGGGCACCTGTGGAGAGTGTCACAACCTGCATCTGAAGGAGAACATGCTTAAGAAGTAGAAGGCGCCCCCTTATTGACTTTCACTAAGGGGAACAAAGGGAAGGAGAATGGAGCATGGAACCGCAAATTATAATGATTAATACAAGTTCAGATGACCATAAAGGTAATTTTACAACTTCAATCAGCTGGTGGGCAGCCTTCTCCATCAAGAGCATACATCAGAAATTAATGCATTGCCTGACCAAAATTTCCAAAATGTACTGATAGCGGGCAAAGTTTCCTGTTGGCACTGCCAAATCAGAAAATACCCCCTATATGTAACGAGCCATAACAATTGATTTTGATGGGACATATTGAGATAACTGGAAAGAAATGTTGGGGCACTTAATTTATTCATAGGCCTAAGAAAAATGGAGGCCATACTCTATTTGACAAGTCTATTGGGCACATGTACAGGTGGCAGTTGTGTCTCAAATGTTTCAGACATTTAATTAAATGTATCAATTGTTCTAAAACCCTGCTTTATATCTTTAAAAAATGGCTTTGTTTATGAAGTGGGCTGAAGCTACAGAAGACATTTTAAAAAGACCCAAGACAGCAGCTCTCAAAATGGCCAAGCATCTACATAACCACACCTTGTAATTTACAAAGTTATCATAATGGTGTTGTGCTGTTTGGATGTAGCCCTTCGTGTAGAGTAAAAGGTTAACTCTAATGATGGCTACTGAGCATGTGCATAAGGAGCTATGTCACAGTGATGTCACTCATCGAGAGCAGATGAGTATGAAGCATAACAAAAACAATTACCTGGAAAAACTCAGCAGGTCTGGCAGCATCGGCGGAGAAAAAAAGAATTGACGTTTCGAGTCCTTCCACAGAACTGAGCGAATATAAGGAGAGGGGTGAAATATACGTTGGTTTAAGGTTGCGGGGGGGGTGGTTGTAAGGACAAGTAAACAGTGATAGGACCAGATAAGCAAAACATGTCACAGACAAAAGAACAAAAGAACACAGGTGTTGAAGGTGGTGATATTATCTAAACTAATGTGCTAATTAAGAATGGATGGTAGGGCACTCAAGGTACAGCTATAATATAATAGCTGTACAAATCTTCACAGGAGCTGAATGTGCTTCATTCTTTCAAGCAAGAGCAGCCAGCAGTCCGACCTTTCCCCAAGTACCAAAAGAAAAAACAGAAGAGACGGTAAATCTTTGTTCATTGCCTCTATATGATAAACCAGAAGCTGAAATCTCTGTCTAAGGATGTTGGTGCCTTCCAAGGAGAAGATTCTGGACAGCATATTTCCTGTTTGTCCTCAAAGAGAGCCAAAAACACAGTCAGAGAGCAACACCTTCAGTGCAAGAGACTGTGTGGAGGAGATGTAGGAGAATGTGTCTATAATAGTATAGGGATAAAGACTCAGAGGGAGGTGTAGAGTAAAGGGTTAACCCTAATGATAGCTATTGAGCATGTGTGTAAGGAGCTGTGTCACAGTGATGTCACTCACTGAGAAGAGATGAGTGTGAAGCATCTCAGAGAGCAAAAATTTCAGGTCAGCGAGCGGGGGCGGGGCCCACTCACCGACGTGTAAAATGACGTGCGATGACATCGGGCGAGCATCCCCACATCATCGCAATATTTCGTTCGGCAGGCACGCACCGGAGTTGGCTGCGCGCCCACCGAAATGTCAACGGCCAATAAAGGTCATTAAGAAATCAACTAAAGCAGTTAAGAATGCTGCCCGTCCAATATTAAGGGCAGGATGAGGTTTTAATGGAGTGTTTATAAATTGAATTAAAAATTTTTTAAAAATTAATTGACATGTCCCAGCTCATGTGACACTGTCACATGAGGCGGACATGTCTTAATATTTTTTCTTTCCTTTATCCAGTTTTATAAAACTTAAACTCATCTCCCTGAGGCACCTCTGTGCCTCAGGGAGATTTTTGCACTTTTTGGCGTGCATGCCCGAAAGAGCGCAGGCCCCGACTCAGGGAATACCCTCCTACTCCCCCACACAGGGAGCACTCAGCGCTTCCAGGCGCACGTCACGCTGGGCAGGCCTTAATTGGCCTACCCACGTAAAATTGCGCGTGGACCTGATTAGGGGTGCCGATCGGGTTCATGCTCACCCCCGCACACCCCTCCCCGCTGCTAGGAAAATTCTCCCCGGGGAGTAGCTGCAGCTACATCTTGGCCCTATTTAACCTTTGTAAATAGTTAGCACGTAAATAAATGTTTTTGAACAAAAGACCACTGCCTCGAGCAAGATCTCTTCTAGAGTAAGAAGCCAACAAATCCTAAGATAAACCCACGATAACAGACAACAAAGTGGAATAAGCTTAAATGAGTGTGAATTGCCATCACCTGAATAACTCAAAGACATTCAGATATAATCTTAATTATTCAGGTAGGTGAGGACTGTACCATTAAACTCACTCACTTTGGGCAATGGATCTCAGCTCAGGATAGGGCCTCATTGAGACCATTTTAATCTAATCACTGTCATGGACAGTGGGGGAGTAATTTAAACAGCACTAGTTTCTCCTCTCACCATCCTTGCATGAACAGAAAGATGTTTTTGCTTTGCTTTGCCCTTTATAAGCAGTGGCCTATTTACCAACCCCTTGCTTTTTGTGTGATCCAATTTCTATTAATAACCGCATAGCAAACTCAAGACAGCATGAACTCAAAGGGTTGGTTTATTAGCACACACTCAAAACTCAGGAAAAGGGTCACAACATAGCCTCCTGTGCATTCATACAGTAAAAGAGGGATAGAGAAAAGAAAGGTTTACAGGGCAAAGACCACAGAGAAAATAGATATTGTTTCACGTGGGTTCCATTGTCCTGAATCAAAGTCCAATGAGGTATTTCTTCACAAAAGTCAGTGGGTTGAAAACCGATACTGGTTAACTCATTTTTCCAGTGGTGTTGACTTCACATGATGAGGTAGATATGCAGAGATGAATCAGTCTTGTAGGCGATGATACAGAAGTCGCAGTAGAAACAGTGGGCTGAATTTTCCGTTTGACGGCGGGCGGGCCCAACTGAATCGGTGGCGGGCAGGGAACTGATCCCTGCCGGCGAAACGGGCTGTGCCGCCATTTTGCACTGGTGGGCCAATTAAGGCCCACCCAGCGCATTTCAGACTCCCTTGTTCATCAGGAAAATTAAATCGGCGGCAGGCATGTTCAGACAGCTGGTTCCAATGGGGACCCAACAGTCTGTATAAAGAACAGCCAGGCAGCCTCCTTTAGGCTGTTAACCATGGCCAGTCACCTGGCAGCACAAGAGGTGAGGGCAGAGGAGGAGGGGGGGGGGCAGGCTGCAGGGGAGGCCAGCGGTGGGCCACCTTGCCCCTCGGTTCTCCGATGCCTGCCTTGCTGTCCTCCTCGAAAAGTTGCCCAACCATCGGCAGGTCTTGTTTCCGGAGGATGGGAGGAGGAGGGCCCCCCACATGACCAGGTAGGCGTGGCAGGAGGTGGCGGAGGCTGTTAGCTCTCAAGATGCTGTGCGGCGCACAGGAACACAGTGCCACAAGCGCTTCAATGATTTGTTGCGCTCTGGAAGGGTGAGTACCATGTCGGCCTTGGCCATTTTACCCAGCAGGTAGCCTTAGCCTTTGAGGCCCCCCACCCCCACGTCTTAGTGTCATTACTGCATTGGGCATTTGGCACACCCTGGGTGGGCAAACAGATAGTGACCATGCTTACATCAGCCTTAGTGGTTGAGGAGAAGATGGGATCTCCCCGCAGCATATATTGGTGTTTGTCACATTTGAGTAGTCTGGGGGCAATCTGCAGGGGAGGCAGCTAGACACATACTCAGAACTCCAACACATGTCTTATTGATGATGATGTGATGGTGGAAGGGGAGCCTCAAGGTGTCATGGCCAAGAGCCATCTGCTGGCCTCAGTGCCACACTTAGTTGCGCCTCCTTGCCATGGGCGCTAAGACCGGTGTGTTATTCTAAGTGATGGACGCCGAATGTGTCCAAGGTGTCCGTTGGAGGAGGGGGTTGGGAGCAGCCGTACTATCTTCTGGGGACTGATCACCAGTAGTGTGGACAGGAGCCGCTGGAGGCCTCAAATGGGCCACAGTGGTTGGTGTGCGGCGTGCGCATGCAGAGTACATGATCGATCAGCTCCAATAAATCCTCTTCTCTGTTCTGCAGGCAAAAACTGAAAGCAAAACCGGGAGTGTCAGCGGACTGGTGGTGGGCACACCCGGCTGCTGCACATCACCACTTATGAGGAGCAGGCCATGTTGCTGGGGAGGAGGCAGGCGGCCAGGTCAGCAGGTGTCGGCGAGGCTGGGGTGCAGCGGCCAGGTATTTGAGGGCCACAGTCCCATCCACTCTGTCTCCCCACCATCCAAAGCACTGCTGATTGCTGCAATTGTTAATGCAGTAACACTGCTCATTCACAGACTAATACAGTCAAACGTGTGGGTCATACACAAAGGTCCCTTGTCCCCTTGAGGATGCTCATCTCTAGCACCTTCCAAAGTCGCCTTATCCCATTTGTGACCACTATCCCCATGGCCTAACATGCCGTGGCATCGCTGCTGCACATCCAAATACTTATTGCATCTTAGGAGGGTTTTGTACCTCCGCCACCCTTTCAGCCAGTGCTTCCCACATTACTCTGTCCAAAAGGTCCTCAGCACCTCACCTGTCAACCTCATGGCACTCAACTTAAATAAATGCCACCACGTTAGTCATCCCTGCACCAAGGGGAAATGTTGCTTTCTGTCCACCCGGTCTATGCCCCTCATAATGGTATGAAGGTCAATAATGTGAGCTGTCAATCTCCTGTGCTCCACGGCAAATGTCGCAAGTGTTTGCAATGTTTCCTCATCACTCCAACTCTCCAGGCCAGCCTGCTTACAGGTCAGGAACCTCTACGGTCTCCCCATTCCAATGCCATCCCTCCCATGAAGTGCAGGTCACAAGTGAATGTAGAGGTGTAGATGTGGCCTTTACAGTGTTTTCTGCATTTGCAACATGACCTCCCTTTTCCTACATTCTATTCCTCAGCTAATAAAGGCAAGTCTGGCTTCGACCTTGTTAAGCGCCTTATGTTCCTGTTCTGCTACCTTAACTGGGCTACCCAGCAAGGTCCCTGTAATCATCCTGACTTCCCATGGTCCTACCATTACTCATGTATTCCTGTACCTTGTTTGCCTTGCCCAAGTGCTTAACCGCACACTTATCCACATAACATTCCATGTGGCATGCCTTAGGCCATCTGACCAGCCTGTCGGTATGCACGTGTAATGTTTGGGCCTCCTCTTGACTATTTACCATACCACCAATGTTTGTCTTCTTAGGCTCTTGAAGGGTGAGTGACTTATGAGGCTTGGGGGAAAGGGATGAAAGGTGTTAGTGACTGAACGCTAACTGATGCACTGTCCTTGTTAATTTCAGCATCACCACCGCATGGCCGTGGCCAACAAGTCCAGAGCTCCCCCTCCACACCTGAGGGCCAAGACTTACAACTTGCGTCACATCCTTTCAGCGAGTCAGGCACCAGCGCAGCGACAAACACTTGGGTGGGGTTTATGACCCGAGCTACTGTCCCGAGGCACAGTGGAGAGGGCACTTCACAATCGCTGGAGGAGATGGCACAGATAGAGAGTGCCGATGGCACCAGCAGCCAGAGGACTGCAGGGGACCAGGCACATGCTGAGTCCAGCAGTGAGGATGTGCTTCTGGAGATGCCAGCCATGCACCAGCTGCAGGACAAGCGGCAGGAGCATCTGGCAGGGTTGCATGAGGGTGTGCTTCACTTGGTCCCTGTGGTGGAGGAATCCAGGCAGAGTGTCAATGAAGGCATGAACCTCAGGACAGCGCTTCAGGCTTCCTCCATTGAGAGATTGGCGACTCTCATGGAGACGGACTTCCAGCAGATTGAGAATCTTCTGATTGGGTTACATTCTGACCTGCAAGCCCTCACAGCGCTAATGGCCACAGGTGGTCATTCGTATTGTGGGAGATGTTCTGGGCACCAAGTGTTGGCGCTCAGTGCCCATGCATCTACGGTGAGCAGGGAGGTCCAATGTGACCTCACGTCAGCGCAGCAGCTGCCTGTCATCGCTGCAAGCTCCTCTCAGGGTGCTCCGAATGAGGGCAGCAACTCCTCCATCCCTCTGCCAGGGACCGTTGCATCCGTTGAGGCTGCGACAACTGGGAAGTGCCAGTTCTGGAACTGGCCACTCCCTCTCAGGGGGACCATCACAGGCTGCACGGGCCAGAGGACGCCCGCCAAGGTCATTGAGGCCAACAGTACAGCAGAATCAGCAGGCTGTCTCACAGGCCACTCCGAGCGATGGGGCAGCACCAAGATGTAGCACCTACAAATATAAGCATAAGACACGTTAGGCACTCCATGGATATGTCACTGGTGATTTTGTGTTGGCCCTAGATTAGGGAATATATCATTGTGCATCAGAGCGATGTTTGTGCTTTATTTTGGTGGGAATAAATTCCATTTTTCTGACCATGGCTGAGGGTGTTTCCTTTGTGCAACATTTGTATGTTTCATAAACATCTCATGAGTGTTTGAGTGAACATTGATGTTTCTGCACTAAGCCCTTAGTTGCAGCTAATGAGGTGGAAGATGTAGCACCTAAGTGCCACATGTGGAAGCGCCAGGCAATGCTGGTCCTCCTGATCCATGTGTGTGGAGCTAGCTGAAGGTTCATTGGATTAAAGTGTCTTGGCTGTCCCTGCCTCCTTGGTGTAGTAGCGGGTCAGCGTGCTGCCCCTCATCATTGGCCTGTGCTTCCTCATCCTCTGAGCCACTGCTGGATTCATCACGTGCAGCCTCATCCAGTGCATCAAGGTCTTCATCGTCAACTACATCCCCCCTTTCCAGCGCAAGATTGTGCAGAGCGCAGCATGCTGCCACTATCACAGAGACACGATCTGGGAGGTACTGGAGTGCGCCCCCTGAGCGGTCCAGGCAACGGAAGCGCATCTTGAGAAGACCAATGGCTCCCTCCACCACAGCCCTTGTGGTGCCATGGCTCCTATTATACAGCTGCTCAGCTTCTGTTCTTGGATGGTGGAGAGGCATCATGAGCCATCTTCTGAGGGGATAGACTTTATCACCTACCAGCCAGTCATCCAGCCGGAGCACTGAAGAGCCCCGGCATCTGGGAGTGTCTGAGGATGTAGGCGTCATGGGAGCTGCCTGGGTACCTTAAACAGACTTGCAGAATCAGCATCCTGTGATCACACACTATCTGCACGTTCATGGAGTGGAATCCCTTCCTGTTGACGAAGGCACCAGGCTCACTTGCTGGCGCGTTGATGGCCACATCTGTGCAGTCTAATGCACCCTGGACACGGCCGCAATGGCCACAAAGCCTCTGGCTCGCTGTGCGTTACTTGCCTGGTCGCAACAGAAGTGGATGAAGGTCAAAACCCGTCTGAGCAGAGCATCTGTAACCTGCTTGACACAAGTGTGGACAGCTGATTGGGAGACGCTCCAAAGATCACCCACCGAGCCCTGGAAGGAGCCAGATGCATAGAAGTGGAGGGCAGCTGTGACCTTCAGAGCCACTGGCATGGGGTGTCCATCCGCACAGTTAGGGAAGATCTCAGGGCCAATCATCTGACAGATAGAGTTGACTGTCCCCCTTGACAGTTGGAGCCTCCTTCCGCACTGCACCTCAGTCATATTGAGGTAGCTGCTTCGCCGCCTGTATAACCCGGCAGCAGGATAGTGGCATCTTCTGTGGCCCCTTCCACCTTGGACAACTTCTTGGCCCTGTGGCCCTTGTGCCTGCACCTGGCCTCCCAAGGGTGGCTCCCCTGGAGGCTGATTGTCCACTCCTGGCCTCCTCCTTATTCCATCCCTCCCTTCCTCCTCAGAGGAGCTGCCTTCAGTGGAGATGTCAGAACCCATACCCAGGCTAAATGGAGGCCTCCGGGAAGCTGCAGGCCCGATAAAGATTACTGTCTGCAGACTGGTGAGCTGAAGCTTCAAAGTACACAGAAAGCTATTGGAAATCGACCTGATCTACGAACAATCACACAGGCAGGTTTAAAACACTTTCTGCATTAAATACTTCAGAAAAAACATGAACAACCCCTCTGAGCCCACACGTCCCGCCCGTGGATGAGGTTTGTTAAAAATTCAGTTACCCGCCTACCCGTTGGGCCCATGAGCCGAGGCAAAGATCGCACGGGCTCCTCAAAATCGGCTTCAATTGCTGAGTTAAGGGCCTTAACAAGGCCTTTAATTAATGGCGGGCGTGTGTCGCACTTCATAGCGCGCCCACCAACCTAAATATCGCGATGCCGCACGCTGACATCGGGATGCTCGCGCGACATTTTAAGTGCTGACTTGCAGGCTCCGCCACCCATGCGTCAGCCATAAAATTCTGCCCAGTGTACATGGGACCAGATATTCGACACGGGCAGAGCTCCTTTTCTGTGAGGTTGCTTGTAGGATGGTAAAATGACAATCTGAGCTTGCAGTTCCACAAGGCAATATTATTGGTTTCACAAACTAGAGATCCATATCACATGTCTCCCACCTTTCCACATTGTCTTTAACTAGGGATGTGCATCCCTCATCTGGGTCCCTGAGATTGTTGAATGTTTCAACCATTAAGAATTGAAAGCAAGGTTGCGGGTCCTTTGTCCTAGCAGGTGAGTAGATTCCAGTTGGCCAGTCTGGATTATGAAACGCAGCTGGCCTTTGTATAGATCGCTTTGAATTTGGTCTGTTGTTAGTGGATCCTCAGCGATAATAAGGTATAAATTTCTTTGATACTGCCCAGTAGCTCCTTTCGTTCAGGGGTATCAGAAGGACATAGATTCAGCCATTTTAGAAGGTATTTGTCCAGTTTTATTTTTTTTTTTTAATAGCCACGAGGGTCTATATATATTCTATAAAAATATGCAGTGTGAGGTCTTAGTCTCTTCACTGTTTGCGGCTACAGAGAAAAAAAATGAATTCAATTTCTTTTTTTTAATGTGGTTTTATGAAGCAAGAATAGGAAGTAAAGAAGTATGCATTCAATCCCTCATTCACACTGGCGTGTCAGATATGCAGCTAGCAAGAGCAATAACAGTTCTCTGCTGCATTTTCCTTTTTGAGGTTTAAATCTGGGGTAGTGTATCAGCGAGGATATCGTCCTGTCCTGGGGTATGGAATGTTTAGGTCACCTGGAAAAATTCAAATCTGTCTTATGGGGATGTCTATTCAAGGTTAGAGTTCTGAATTTCCTCTGCTGGGGATCAGGCAAAACCAAAGCCATTAGTTTCAGAACTCTACCTGTGCAACTCCTGCTTAAGTGTCCTCTAAAGGGTCTGGGGGTTTTACTAGGTGGTTAGCACTCAGTGGGTGATTGATGGTCAAGTTGGCTGGGCTATCCACAGGGGAATGCTAAGTATCTCACTCTGTAAGTCTCTTGATCACAAGGCTGAGTGGCTCTTGTCCACCTTGGCTCCTCCTTGTCCGCCTTGGTAGCCTGAGGATTCAGCTGTTCAAACCCAGGGACTGTGGTTCGGCTGCTTGTCAGGATATTGGGGTATTTTAATGGGACATTGGCTTCTTTAGGGGATTCCAGTTCAGTAGCTGGCTTGGGTGCTAGCACAACTTGAGTGCTTCAGTTTCTGTTGCTAGGTGCTTTAGGTTGGCACAGCAACAGGCAGGCTGTCTGCTCCTGAATTTTGGCCAGTGTTTCTGGGCCCGATGATAGGAAGGCTGCGTTCTGGAAGGGGCTTCGCCCTCATCCATATCAGGAAGGGTTACAATGCTGTAGCCTGAGGGGTTGCTATGGATCATTTTAAATGCAGTGGGCAACACTGTCAGGTTACCTCAACATTCTGCCTTAAGGTGAGTGAGTACGGGCCAATCAGGTTGGGATCCCTCTGCTGGTCAGTTGGGTGGTAGGCTCCGTGTATTTTGGAACACTACTGGCCTCTGGTGGACGATCAGCTCTCGCTGTACCTCCTGGTAGATTTTCAAATAAACGTAGCTTCACCCTCACTCTTTCTGGGCTAATTTGCAAACTTTCCTGGTCCCCATTTAAATTTGCTATAAAGCTGTCAGCTAAACCAATCATTGGTTTCCTAGCCAGTGCCTTTGGCTTGGGAATGGGCCCTCTCCTAACTTGTTCCATGTCCCCTAGAACATTTCTGCTCTCAAGTGGAGGTATAGCTCTGGCTATAATCCCTTGTGACTTTTCAACTGAGTAAGGCATCTCACTCCCTATTTTCTCCACTGTTTGGGGAATTCCTTTGTCCCTCTTTAAATTTGGAAAGAAGGTTTCTGCCAGCCATACTTCAGGCAATTCTTCAACCTTTTCCCTTCCTGCTTTAATAACTTGCCTTCCTTCAGGCTCTACGGCTACAATGGGGCATCTCTCTCATTGTCTCTTTCCCTGCTCTGGGGCTTCTCTGGTCCCTGTCTAACTTGGGGATATTCCGTGAGGTTGTTTCTTCTTTTAACTTTACTGGCTGGGTTTTGGCCTGGCTACATACGAGCAGCCCTCGCTCAATGTTTACGGGTGCTATCTCACTCTTTTGGGCCTCTGGACCTTCCCCACCTTTCTGCTCTCCTGCAGATTTCTGCTGGCTGACAGGGGGCTCTTTTCTTTCACTGGTTAACACCTTGCTGCTAGCCAAATCATCTCCAAGGAGGAAATAGATTTCCACTAGCGGTAATTCAGGCACAATTCCTCCCGTGAAAGGACCTGAAACAAGGTCACACTCTAGGTGGACATTTTGGAGGGGTGCAGATACAGATCCCTCTCCCATGCTGCTGATCACTGCTTTGATCTTCAAGAAGACTCGGCGGAGGGGGGGTGGGGTGATGGAAAGGGTGAGGGGTGCAGTGGTAGGTTAAGGTTTCCTTCCGACATTAAGGACTGTGTGATGCCTGTGTCCCAGACCAATACAATTGACTTGCTCGCATTTTGGGACAGGTAAGGCGACACTTTTCCTGAAAGAACTAAATTCCAGCAGCTTTCTGGGAGTTTGTCTGGCTCAGAAACACATAGTGCCATGCCCTCCAAGGGGTAAGTTTCTGTAGCTAGAGTCTTTGTCTGTTCTGCTGCACTATCTTTGGTTCTTCAGGGAGCTATTCATATATAGCCTTATTCGACCTACTGACTTCCCTTGCAATCTCCAGCACTCAGGTCTGGAATGGTCTATTTTATTGCAATGAGAACACGCTGGCCTCCGGGGTTCTCCTTTTGGGCTGCAGGGGGGCTTCTCGCACCCTCTTTCGTGTTTTCTTGGTGGGGGGGCCTTCCCTGCTTATCTTTCCAATGCTCATGGGAATGGTTTGGAAAGGGTCTGACTGAGTTTCCAGGCCTACAGGTGAGGTCGTAGCTGTCGGCTGTAACAACTGCACCCTTCACTGTGAGGATTCCCTGTTCCTCCAAGTGCATCCGTGGGTTGGATGGCAAGCAATTTTTAAACTCCTCCAGCAATACCAATTCACACAACGCCTCATAGGTGCATGGGATTCTTAGGGGCATCACCCATCGATCGAACACCATTTGCTTCAGCTGTTTGAACTTGATGTAGGTTTGTGTGGGTTTCTAACAAGTGTTCCAGAATTGCTGGTGATATGCCCCTGGGACTAACTCATAGGCACTTAGGATGTCAGCCTTGGTCAACTCATAATTCATGGACACATCAGGAATCAACATGAAATAGACTCTTGGGCTCACCCTGAAAGCTGCTCTTGAATTAAAAAGGTCCAGATATTTAATGGTCATCGCAGCTGTCCTGCTACTTTCTCAAAGTGACAAAAAATGATTCCACATCACTCTCTTTGAATTCGGGAATGAATCTAGCATACTTGAGGGCCTCAGAGAGTGGGTCCGGATTAGAGAGATAGGGTTTGCTACTGGTTAGAGAGAGATTTTCCCTCACAGCTTCCAGTTGTTGGGTCTCTCTCTCTCCCTTTGAGCTGCTAGCTTTCAATTCCAATTTTTGGAGCTGGATTCTTCTCTCTCCCTTTCTCTCTCTTTCTCTCTTTCTTTCTTCCTCCAATGCTTCCCTTTTTCTCTATTCCTATTGCTTTCTTTCTTTCCTGTTCCCTCCCCTGAAATTCTGGCTGAAATCTGAGCTTTTCAAGCTCAAACTTGGCTGGGGATGGGTGGCCGGGGTGGGAGTTGGGGTTGGGGGCACAGGGTGGATGGAAATTCATTGTCATGGTTGAGCTGTAGGTCTATCAGCTCTATGGGTAACATCAGATCCAAATGTTCTACTAACAACTGGGTCAATTCACTTCTCTTTACTGGGCAATTTTAATTGTATCTCCAGAGATAAAAACAAAAAAACTGCGGATGCTGGAAATCCAAAACAAAAACAGAATTACCTGGAAAAACTCAGCAGGTCTGGCAGCATCGGCGGAGAAGAAAAGAGTTGACGTTTCGAGTCCTCATGACCCTTCGACAGAACTTGAGTTTGAGTCCAGGAAAGAGCTGAAATATAAGCTGGTTTAAGGTGTGTGTGTGGGGGGCGGAGAGATAGAGAGACAGAGAGGTGGAGGGGGTTGGTGTGGTTGTAGGGACAAACAAGCATGTTTGTCCCTACAACCACACCAACCCCCTCCACCTCTCTGTCTCTCTATCTCTCCGCCCCCCACACACACACCTTAAACCAGCTTATATTTCAGCTCTTTCCTGGACTCAAACTCAAGTTCTGTCGAAGGGTCATGAGGACTCGAAACGTCAACTCTTTTCTTCTCCGCCGATGCTGCCAGACCTGCTGAGTTTTTCCAGGTAATTCTGTTTTTGTTTTTAATTGTATCTCCCTTGCTACAGCTTTCAGTTGCACTGTGCTAAGAGCCGCTAAAGTTTACCATTCAAATTTCCTTGCTATGGACTCATATCGGGCATCAAATGTTGCCATGTTCTTAGTGGTAGGGTAAAGGAATTTCCTGTGGTAAGGTACTTGTGTTTTTAAAATTTGTTCCAGCCACCTGGTTTTCCCCTTTTGTTTTTCAGTTGGCTCTTTTATTAGATTTGACTCGTCTTAACTTGGACTCTGGTGAAATTCCAAATTGGTGATCCAGATTTGGGCTTCTGTTATAGACAGGGAGATGGGTTAATTTCTCCTTTCACCACCCGTCCATAAACAGAAAGATGTTTTTGATGTAATTTCCCTTTTTTGAGCAGTGGCATATTTCCCAACCCCATGAACTCAAAGGGTTAGTTTATTCGCACACTCTCAAAACACAGAAGGGTCACAATATTGTCTCCTGTGCACCCATTTGGTAAAAAATGGATAAAGTAAAGAAATATTTACAGGGCAAAGACCACAGAGAAAAAAATTATTGTTTCACATGGAATCCAGAGTCCCAAATCAAAGTCCAATGAGGAAGCCCTCATGGAGATCAACAGGTTGAAAACCAATGTTGATTAATCCACTTTTTCAGTGGTGTTGATTTCACATGATGAGGTGAATTAGTCTTGTAGGCAATGATACAGAAGTCCCAGTAGATGGGACCAGGTATTCAACCCGGACAGGGCTCCTTTTCTGTGAGGTTGCTTGTGGGATAGTAAAATGGCAGACTGAGCTTGCAGTTCTACAAGCTAATATTACTGGTTTCACAAACTAGAGGTCCATGTCACATGTCTCCCACCCCTCATGAGGGGACACGTTTCATTGAGTTTTTCTGCTCCTTATTAACTCTTTCAAAAAGCGCTTCAATCTCCCTGAGGCAGCTCCGTGCCTCAGGGAGATTGAAGCACTCTTTCACATGCATGCACAAACTATGCACAGGCCCGGCTCTCCCTCCTCCCCCCACCCGCACAGGTAGCGCTCTCAGTGCTTCCACTCCTGATCCACACAGGGTGGGCCTTAATTGGCCTGCCCACGTGAAATCGTAGTGCGGAACTGCCCGCCCATGACCACCCCTGCCCACCTCCCACCGAGCCCACCTGACAAATGGAAAATCCTGGCGTATTTATGTGTTTGTGGGTGTGTGTGACTTAATTGGGTTAAAGGTAGCTGATCTGGAGGCTTTGATGTAACAAAAGACAAGCGATGTTTGAAATGTTAAGTAGGTAAACTTGGGGGATATTTAGAATGTAAGGTGTAAAAGGATATTTGGATTTTTAAATAAACCAGAATAGATTGTTTTCAAAGTGGGGAGAGGTGAAATGTGTCACCTAGCCAGGTGAAGTTCAGAAACAGTGGGCAGAATTTTCTGCCTACCAGGCGGGTGAGCCTGACCCAGTCTCTGGCGGGCAGGGAGCCAATCCCCGCCTGGGAAATGGGCCCTGCTGCCATTTTAAGTGGGCGGGCCAATTAAGGCCCGCCCAGCATGACACCTGGTGGGAAGCACTATGCACTTGCAGTGTGGGCGGGGGGAGGGGGATTCCCCAAATGCGAGAGTGCGCTCTTTTGCGCATGCGCACAAAAGAGTGCACATCTCTTGAGGCTAAGTGCTGCCTCAGGGAGATTGCTAAGAGTTGTACAAATATTAAAATTAGAAAAATTTAAAAATCCTTAACATGTCCCCCTCATGTGACAATGTCACACAAGATGGGACATGTTAATAAATTTCACTATAACTTTATTAAAATTTTTAAGCTCTACATGAAACCTCATCCCACCGGTGGATGAGGTTTCATGTTTTCTCAGAAGCCCGCTGGGGCTCCTGTCCTGCCCGCCAGCCTTAAGGTTGGATGGGCAAGTACTCTAATTGTTTTAATTATCCTGTCAATGGCCTCAATTGACCATTGACAGGTTGGTGGGCGCACAGCTGATTTTGCTATGACCCCGCCTTCCTGAAGATTTAAATGGGGCGGGATGATGTCGGGGGTTCCCCCCCCGACATCATCCCGCGTCATTTTGCGCGTCGGCAAGGGGGCCCTGCCCCCTGCTCACTGACTGAAAAATTCAGCCCAGTGTGTTTAATTTTCCCAAAGATTACTGGTAAAATTGGTACTATGATCATTTTTTATGATCAAGGAGGTAAAGTCCAAAGACATAGTGAAACAATAGGAATTTGCATTCGAAGGGGAAAATATATATAAAGGAGAGAAGGCTGTGTGTAAAGGCAGGCATTTTAAGATCCAACAAGTGTAAAACACCTTCAGCATCTAAGCCTCAAGCTGCTGTTTACAAAGAACTGAAGTTAAGGAAACTCGCCTTGAATTGGATTGTTCAGAGTATCATGTTTCTTTAACTGGGTTTTTTAAAATCTATGTGTTTTACTGTTGCCTTAACTGGGAGGTGTAACTGGGAGTCAGATTTAATTAGGGGATTTAGAAGTTATTATAGTAGTAATTTGCAGACATATGTATGTGCTTAAAATCATTTAGCTTATTAATAAATGTTTAATCTAGTCTTGTAAAAACCTATAGGGCTGAATTTTCCCCCAGTTGGGGGAAAGTTGATGGATGGCCGCATATGGGCCCACTTCTGATCAGCGCCCCCAATTGGAGACACAACGTCATTTTATGTGGGCGGGCCAGTTAAGGACCACCCAGCGTGACGTCCGCAGGGAAGCACTGTGTGTTCCCTGTGCGGGTGGGGCGAATCCCAAAATCGAGAGTGCGCTCTTTCGCATATGCGCACGAAAGAGCACTCTCATCTCCCTGAGGCTAAGTGCTGCCTCAGGGAGATTGCCTCTACTTTCAAAGATATTAAAATTAGAAAGAAAAAAATTTTCTTACATGAGTTGGGAAATGTCCATAATTTTTACAAAATCTTTATTAAATTTTTTTAAAGTTTACATGAAACTTCATCCCACCCGTGGATGAGGTTTCATGTTATTTCTACTTCCCACCGGGGCTCCAAGCCTGCCCGCCAACCTTAGGGTTGGGCAGGCAGGTCTTTTAATTACTTAATTGGCCCTGTCAATGGCCTCAATTGTTCCCCCCGACGTCATCGCGCATCATTTTATGCATCGGCGAGCGGAACCCGCCCCTGCTCGCGGACTCGTAAAATTCTGCCCATAAGCCTTGGTGGTCTTATTACTACTGAATTCAAAGTCCACATCTCGAAACATACAAATTGAAAAAATAGCTGTGGCTGTCGTCTCAAGTTTCTCTCTGGGATTTGAACAATTCAGCGTTTACCATCCGCTGTGCCATTACACCATCAACATTTTAAATCGTCTTGACACAGAATCTCTAAAGATCATCGAACCTAGCCTTGAATCATCTAAATTTTAAATCTCCAGGATCCATAAATACTGACTTTCTTTTTTGGACACTCCTAAACAACTTAACCTACTCTCCCTCCTTGTAACTTACGTGTGTGTGTGTGTGTGTGTGTGTGTGTGTGTGTGTGTGTGTGTGTGTGTGTGTGTGTGTGTGTGTGTGTGTGTGACTCTCTTGGATGCATGTGTGAGTTGGTGCATTTTATTATTTGTTTTATATATTGGGTATTAAGTACAATAAAGATTATTTCCTTTTTTTTAAACCATAAGACGTAGGAGCAGAAATAGGCCATTCGGCCCATTGAGTCTGCTCCGCCATTCAATGCGATCATGGCTGAACTGATAATCTTCAACTCCACTTTCCTGCCTTTTCCCCAGAACACTTAATTCCCTTAATGATTAAAAATCTGTCTATTTCATCTTTGAATATAACTAATGACCCAGCCTCTACAGCCCTCTGTGGCAACGAATTCCACAGATTCACTACCCTCTAAGAGAAGAACTTCTTCCTCATCTCTGTCTTAAATGGGCACACCCTTACTCTGAGATTATGCCCTCTGATCCTAGACTCTCCCACAAGTGGAAACACCCTCTCAGCATCTACCCTGTTAAGTCCCCAAAGAATCTTATATGTTTCAATAAGGTTGCTTCCCATTCTTCTAAACTCCAAAGAGTACAGGCCCCACCTACTTAACCTCTCATAAGAAAATCCCTCCATACCTGGGATCAACCTAGTGAACCTTCTCTGGACTGCTTCCAATGCCAGTATTTCTTTCCTTAGATAAGGGGACCAAAATCATTCACAGTATTCTAGGTGTTCTAAAGTGTCTCTTTACATAAAGTAAATACATCCTGGAAACCTCCCCAAACATCATCGTCAGAGGGGCTGATGTGGCTCAGGTAGGCTCCACCTGCTCAGGGAAGCTACTGCAGGAGATTCATTCAGCCTCGATGCAATCGTTCCATCCCAAAAACAAACAAAGTCTAACCAGTGCCTTGTATAGTTTTAGCAGGACTTCCTTATTCTTATATTCCATTCCCTTTGAAATAAAGGCCAACATTCCATTTGTCTTCCCTATTACCTGCTGAACTTCTATGTTGGCTTTTTGGGATTCATGCATGAGGACTCCCAAAAGCCTCTGTGCTGTAGCTTTCTTCAGTCTTCCTCCATTTAAATAATATTCAGTTCCTCTATTCTTCCTGTCAAAATGCATAACCTCACATTTTCCCACAATCCATCTGCCATGTTTTTGCCCACTCACTTAACCTGACTTTTCTCTCTATAGACTCTTTGGGTAGGATATTGCCCTCAACAGGCGGGCGCCATTCAACCCAAACGTGTTTAAAATGATGAGCGATGATGTTGGGCGAGTGTCCCGACATTATCACACACTCGCACAATACTTCGCTAGCGCGCCCGCCGACAATTAACAGGCCTAATAAGGCCATTAAAGTTCTAATTAAATTAAATTTTTGGCTGCCCATCCAACCTTACGATTGGCAGGCAGGTGAAAAGGCCAAGCAGCCTTTGGAATTTTTGTGAAACCTCATCCACAGGCAGGATGAGGTCTCAGTCAGTCATTAAAAAAAAATTTAATTTTTCATACTAATTTCTAACACGTCCCTGCTCATGTGTCAGAATCACATAAGGGGGACATGTTATTAACATTTTCTAAATCTTTCTTTTTTATTTTCAAAAAATCTTCATCTCCCTGAGGCAGCTCTGTGCCTCAAGGAGCTTTTCCTGCACACATCCACGTGCATGTCCGAACATCCACGCTTGGCCTCCTCCTCCCTCCCTAACAGAGGCAGTGCTGAGCAATGCAGTGTACGTTGCATGCTGGGTGAGCCTTAATTGGCCCGCCAGCATTAAATCGCAGTCAGGCCCCGCCTGCGGGCAGCAGTTGCTTTCGCAGCCTCTCCTGGGCCTGCTCACCTACTTTTGAGTCACCCGCAAACTTGGCGACAGGACATTCACTTCCCTCATCCAAGTCATTAATAAACATTTTAAATAATTGTGGCCCCAGCACTGGCCCCTGTGGCACTCCACTGGTTACAGGTTGTCATCCTGAAAATGCCCCCCCCCCACCTTATCTCAACTCTCTGGGCAGAATTTTATGTTCGTCCGTCGGGCAGGCCCGACCAACTCAGCGGCTGGCGGGCGGCCGATTGCCGCTGGAGATATGAGCCATGTCGCCATTTTCCGCAGGAGGGCCAATTAAGGCCCGCCCCGCAGGTAAGCGACTCCCATGGAGAATGGGAAAATAGTCGCGGGGCGGGCGTGTTCAGATCACAGTTTCCAATGGAGAACCGACAGTCTGTTTAAAGGGTGGCCAGGCAGCCTGCTTGAGGCAGTGCACCATGGCCACTTGGGGACAGAGGTGCGAGTGCAGAGCAGCGTAAGCAGGAGGAGGGGGAGGGGGGCAGGCTGCAGAAGAGGCCAGCGGGGGGCCACTGTGCCCCCCGATTTTCCAATGCATGCCTCGCCGTCTTCCTGCAAGAGGTGGGCATCCGTCGGCACCTTCTGTATCTGGAGGATGGGAGGAGGAGGGCCCCCGTGTCACCAGCCAGGCATGGGAGGAGATGGGTGACACTGTAAGCGCCCATGATGATGTGCGGCGCACTGGCACACAGTGCAGGAAACGATTCAATAAACTGCTGCGCTTTGGAAGGGTGAGTACCATGTCTGTCTTGGCCATTTGACCCAGAAGGTAGCCTTAACATTTGAGACCTCCACCATGTCTTGCTGTCGTTACTGCACAGGGAATCTGGCGCACGCTGGGTGGGCAAATTGGTACTGACCATGCTTACACCAGCCTTAATGGTTGAGGAGAAGATGGGTTCTCCCCGCAGCATATGTTGGTGTTTGTCGCATTTGAGTAGTCTGGGGCAACCTGCAGGGGAGGCAGCTAGACACATACTCAGAACTGCAACATATGTCCATCTCTGACACTTCCCTTCCCTTCCTTGACCTCGATGTCTCAATCTCTGGTGATAAACTGTCCACCAATATCCATTACAAGCCTACCGACTCCCACAGCTACCTTGACTACAGCTCCTCACACCCCGCTTCCTATAAGGACTCCATCCCATTCTCTCAGTTCCTTCACCTCCGTCGCATCTGTTCCGATGATGCTACCTTCAAAAACAGTTCCTCTGACTTGTCTTCCTTCTTCCTTAACCGAGGTTTTCCACCCACGGTCGTTGATAGGGCCCTCAACCGTGTCTGGCCCATCTCCCGCGCATCCGCCCTCATGCCTTCTCCTCCCTCCCAGAAACATGATAGGGTCCCCCTTGTCCTCACTTATCACCCCACCAGCCTCCGCATTCAAAGGATCATCCTCCGCCATTTCCGCCAACTCCAGCATGATGCCACTACCAAACACATCTTCCCTTCACCCCCCCTGTCGGCATTCCGTAGGGATCGTTCCCTCCGGGACACCCTGGTCCACTCCTCCATCACCCTCTACTCCCCAACCCCCACCTATGGCACCACACCATGCCCACGCAAACGATGTAACACCTGCCCCTTCACTTCCACTCTCCTCACCGTCCAAGCGCCCAAACACTCCTTTCAAGTGAAGCAACATTTCATTTTCATTTCCCCCAACTTAGTCTACTGCATTCCCTTGCTCCTAATGTGGTCTCCTCTACATTGGAGAGACCAAACGTAAACTGGGCGACCGCTTTGCAGAACACCTGCGGTCTGTCCGCAAGAATGACCCAAACCTCCTTGTCACTTGCCATTTTAACACTCCACCCTGCTCTCTTGCCCACATGTCTGTCCTTGGCTTGCTGCATTGTTCCAGTGAAGCTCAACGCAAACTGGAGGAACAACACCTCATCTTCCGACTAGGCACTTTACAGCCTTCCGGACTGAATATTGAATTCAACAACTTTAGGTCTTGACCTCCCCACTCCATCCCCACCCCCTTTCTGTTTCTTCCCCCCTCCCTTTTGTTTTTTTCCAATAAATTATATAGATTTTTCTTTTTCCCACCTATTTCCATTATTTTAAAATATTTTAAAATCTTTTATGCTCCCCCCACCCCCACTAGAGCTATACCTTGAGTGCCCTACCATCCATTCTTAATTAGCACATTCGTTTAGATAATATCACCAACTTCGACACCTATGTGTTCTTTTGTTCTGCTGTCTGTGACATCTTTTGATGATTTGCTTCTATCACTGCTTTTGCCTACAACCACACCACACCCCTCCACTTCTCTCCCCCCACCCAACCCCACCCCCCCACCACCTTAAACCAGCTTATATTTCACCCCTTCCTTGGATTCGCCTAGTTCTGTCGAAGGGTCATGAGGACTCGAAACGTCAACTCTTTTCTTCTCCGCCGATGCTGCCAGACCTGCTGAGTTTTTCCAAGTAATTCTGTTTTTGTTTTTCTTCAATGAGAGATTGGCAGCTCTCATAGAGAGGGGCTTCCACCAAATGGATCAAAATATGATTGGGTTACGTTCTGATCTGCAAGCCCTCATAGCGGTTCTGGCCACAGGTGATGTTTTCCATTGTGAGAGATGTTGTGGACACCAAGCGCCTGTCCATGCATCTGCAGTGAGCAGTGAGGTAGATTTGGACCTCATGTCGGTACAGCAGCTGCCTGCTGTCGCTGCGAGCTCCTCTCAGGGCGCTCCGGATGAAGGTAGCAGCTCCTCCACCCCTCTGCCAGTCAACGTTGCTTCCGTTGAGGCTGCGACAGCTGGGGAGGTGGCAGTTCTGGAACTGGCCACTCCCTCCCAGGCAGGGCCATCACAGGCTCCACAGGCCAGAGGACGCCCGCCAAGGTCATCAAGTCCAATAGGACAGCGGAGTCAGCAGGCTGTCTCACAGCCACTCCGAGCGATGGGGCGGCACCTAGACATAGCACCCGAAAACGTAAACATAAGGCACCTTAGGCACTCCCCGGGTATGTCACTGGTGATTTTGTGTTGGCCTTAGAATAGGGACCCCTTTTTGTAATATTGTCGAATAATCATGTGGGCTTTAATTGTGGACAGAATAAAGTCCACCTTTGTTACCATGGCTGAGGGTCTTTTGTTTGTGGTGCATTTTTCCTTTTCACATATTTATCATGAGTGTTTGAGTGGACATTGATGTTTCTGTACTAAGCCCTTGGTTGCAGCAGATGAGGTGGAAGATGTAGTACCTAAGTGCCACTTGTGGAAGTTCCAGGCAATGCTGGTCCTGCTGATCCATGTGTGTGGAGCTAGCTGAAGGTTCTTTGGATTAAATTGTCGCAGGTGTCTCTGCCTCCTTGGTGTAAACATGGGTCATCGTTCTGCCCCTCATCATCGCCCTGTGCTTCCTCATCCTCTGAGGCGCTGCTGGATTCATCATGTGCAGCCTCATCCAGGGCATCAAGGTCTTCATCATCAACTGCATCCCCCCTTTCCAGCACAAGATTGTGCAGAGCGCAGCATTCTACCACTATCATAGAGACACGATCTGGGGGGTACTGGAGTGCGCCCCCTGAGCAGTCCAGGCAATGGAAGTGCAGCTTGAGAAGACTGATGGCTCTCTTCACCACAGCCCTTGTGGAAGTGTGGCTCCTATTGTACCGATGCTCAGCCTCTGTTCTTGGATGGCAGAGAGGCATCATGAGCCACCTTCACAGGGGATAGCCCTTGTCACCCAGCAGCCAACCATCAAGCCGAGCCAGAGCACTGAAGAGCCCCGGCACCTGGGAGGGTCTGAGGATGTAGGCGTTGTGGGAGCTGCCTGGGTAGCTTGCACAAACTTGTAGAATCAGCATCCTGTAATTATACACTATCTGCACTTTCATGGAGTGGAAGCCCTTCCTGTTGATGAAGACACCCAACTCACCTGCTGGCGCCTTGATGGCCACATGTGTGCCGTTCATTGCACCCTGGACGCGGGGGAAGCCAGCAATGGCCGCAAAGCCTCTGGCTCGTTGTGCTTGTCTTGCCTGGTCGCAGCGGAAGTGGATGAAGGTCAATGCCCGTCTGAACAGAGCGTCTGTAACCTGCTTGACACAAGTGTGGACAGCTCATTGGGAGACACCGCAAAGATCACCCACCGAGCCCTGGAAGGAGCCAGAGGCATAGAAGTGGAGGGCAACTGTGAGCTTCAGAGTTGCTGGCATGGGGTGTCCACCCATACAGTTAGGGGAGATCTCAGGGCCAATCGTCTAACAGATATAGTTGACTGTCTCCCTTGAGAATCGGAGCCTCCTTCGGCACTGCACCTCAGTCATATTGAGGTAGCTGTTTCGCCATCTGTATACCCTGGCAGTGGGATAGTGGCATCTTCTGTGGCCCCTTCCACTTTGGACAACCTCTTGGCCCTGTGGCCCTTGTGCCTGCACCTGGCCTCCCAAAGGTGGCTCCCCTGGAGGCTGATTGTCCAGTCCTGGCCTCCTCCTTATTCTATCCCTCCCTTCCTCCTCAGGGGAGCTGCCTCCAGTGGAGATGTCAGAACCCATATCCCCAGGCTAAATGGAGGCCTCCAGAAAGCTGCAGGCCCGAGAAAGATTACTGTCTGCAGACTGGTTTCAAAGTATACAAGAAGCTCTTGGAAATCAAAGAGAACTGCTAACAATCACACAGATATGTTTTAAACACTTTCATCAATTATAACTTTGTCAATAACATGAACAACCCCTCTGAGTCCACATATTCCGACATTGCAAAAGTTTTCTTAAATAATCTCCTAACCGCCTTCCTGTTGGGCCCCTCAAAATCGTACAAAATTGGCAAGTTAAGGGGCTTAACGAGCCCTTCAATTAATGGCGGGCGAACTGAGCACGCCCGACCACCAAAATATCGCGATGGCACGTGCTGATGTCAGCACGCTCGCGCGATGTCAGCGCACCTCATTTTACATGCTGACGTGTGGACTCCGCCATCCACATGTCAGCCGGAAAATTCTGGTCTCTGTCTTCTATTAGTTAGCCAATCCTCTATCCATGCTAATATACTGCCCACATCACCATGGGCTCTTACCTTATGAAGCTTAAACTTACAAGAAAACTATCTGTGTCTGTCTTTACAGTCACAGCATTTTAGCAGTTATACACTAACTGAGTTGGTAAGCAAACACTTTTAAAAACTCCTGTTGTGGTCAACTGAGAGGTAGAAAGACCATTCTACCACTACTCACCTGTCATAACAAAATAAAGAACATCCAAAAAAAAATCACAACATAATCCATTTTAATCAAATCAGCACTTTATCAGTTTGATCCTTACCTTTAACTCATTGATTTGCAACATTTGTTGCATGGGAGATCTCACAGTGTGTCGTGTAAAATCTTTAATATGTTCTGGAACCAGTTCTTTAAATCTCTCACAAGCTCTGAACATAATAACATAAGAACATAAGATTAAGTATAACCGAAAGATTAAATATAAAGGCAAAAGGCAATAGTTATCCCTTGGTAATCATTTTTGTGTTACATCTCTACACTTTTAAATATTCAGTAAGGTGAGTTCATTTTTCAGATAGTTACATTGGTTTGCTTGTAAATTATGTGAATGAAGAGTGCTTTACAAAGCATAAAGGAAGAATAGCCTTCATTCATTGTACTAATCTTTGTTATGTAGGCAAACTCGCAACGCAGCCATTTACCTGCAGCAAGATTCCACAAACCGAAAATTAGGTAATTGACCTGTTTTAATCTGATTTGTCAGAGGGATGAATATTTACCAGGTCATCAGGAAAGCTCCATTTTTCTTCATATAACGCGATGGAACCTTTTACATCTACCTGAAGAGATGGTTAAGGCCTTGGGTTAATATTTCATTCAATCTCCTTCAAAAGATAACACTTTGAACAATAGAGTGCATTCCCAACACTGCATTGAAGTTATCCTAGATCATATGATCAATCAGTAAAGTGGGGCTCGAACCCACAACTTTCACACTCAAAGCCAGGAGCACGACCAACCTAGTCAAACTGTAATATTGGCCAGAATTTTACGCCTCATGGAAGGGCACGCGCCCGACCCAATCGGGTGTAAAATAGCACGAGAAGATATCAGGCAAGCTTCCTGACATCATCCCGCACGTGCACAATCTTCAGGCTGGTGGGCGTGCACAGCAGCCGGAGCTGCATCTGCCATCAATTCAGAGGCTACTTAAGGCCATTAAAAACCCAACTGAAGCTGATTTTATGTTGTCCATACAATTTCGCACTCATCGCACAGGCAAAATGGTCAAGCTGGCAGCCCACATTTTGCAAAACCTCATCCAAGGGCAGGACAAAAAGGTTGAGCAACATTTCCCATGTGAGTAGTGAGGAGTTTAGGAGACAGTTTGCTACTGGGTGCTTATTTGAATGTGACAGCTTCATCTCTGTTCAGGGCTTCATTTTTAGCATTTCCAGGCTTCATTTCAGGAGTCATTGGTGTCTCTAAGGTCCCTGGAGGATTTTGACCATGTTGACACTTCCAGGTATCGGACAGCCTTCTGTGACCCTGGTAATGGTGATTGTGGAGCTGGAGGCACCTTCTCTGAGGAGGAAGAGAAGGACAGAAGGGAGAGGACGCTAGCTGTCCCAATGCAGTTTCCAAGGGGAGGTCCAGACACAAGGGGCGCAGGGCCAACAGGAAGTCCAAGCAGAAGGGGCCACGGAAGACACAACTACCCTGTTGCCAGAGTTTACAGGCAACGATGCAGCTATCTCAATATGTCTGAGGTGCAATGCTGAAGGAGGCTCCGCTTCTCCAGGGAGACTGTGACCTCCATTTGTCAGATGATTGGCCCTGAGATCACCTCCAACAGTGTGGGTGGACACCCCATTCCAGTGACTCTGAAGGTTACGGTGGCCCTCAATTTCTTTGCCTCCGGCTCTTTCCAGGAGTTAGTGGGTGATCTTTGTGGAGTGTCCCAATCAACTGTCCACAGTTGCATCAAGCTGATGACAGAAGCTCTGTTCAGGCAGGTAAGGATATTTATTAATTTCCATACGGACAAGGCCAGCCAGGCTGAGCAAGCCAGAGGCTTTGCCACGATTGCTGGGTTTCCCCACATCCAGGGTGCAATCGACTGCATACATGTGGCCATCAAGGCACCAGCGGGTCAGCCGGATGCCTTTGTCAACAGGAAGGGATTCCACTTCATGAACGTCCGGGTAGTGTGTGACTACAGGAAGCAGATTCTGCAAGTCTGTTCATTGTACCCTGGCAGCTCCCATGACGTTTATATCCTCAAAAGCTTTCAGGTGCCAAGGCTCTTCAGTGCTCCAGCCCAACAGGATGGGTGGCCCTGTTATAGGTGATCTCAGGGCCAATCATCTGACAAGTGGAGGTCACAGTCTCCCTGGAGAGGCGGAGCCTCCTTCAGCATTGCACCTCAGACATATTGAGATAGATGCATCGCTGCCTGTAAACTCTGGCAACAGGATAGCGGTGTCTTCTGTGGCCCCTTCTGCTTGGACTTCCTGTTGGCCCTGTGCCCTTTGTGTCTGGACCTCCCCCTGGAAACTGCATTGGGACACCTGGCGTCCTCTCCCTTCTGTCCTTCTCTTCCTCCTCAGAGGGTGACAAGGGCTATTCATTGAAAAGGTGGCTTATGACGTCTCTCTGCCACCCAAGAACAGAGGCAGAACAGCATTATAATAGGAGACATGCATCCACAAGGTCAGTGATAGAGAGGACCATGTGTCTTCTGAAGATGCCCTTCCAATGCTTGAACCGTTCAGGGGGTGTACTACAATACCCCAGAGCGGGTGTCACTGATAGTGGCTGCATGCTGCTCTCTCCACAATCTGACACCAGCAAGTGTGACCCACTGGAGGAAGAGGATCTTTATGCAGCTGCACAGGCCACAGAGGATGAATCCAGTATTGAGTCAGAAGAGGAGCATGGTGAGGGGCACGCTGAGGGCTTAGAGGCAGACTTCTGTATCCTTCAGGGAGGCAGGGACAGCAGGGATGCCTTAATCCAATGCTTCTTCAGCTAGGCTGCCAAAGATCTGCTTCCACCTCATGCCAGGGCTGCCGCATCCATCTCGAATGTCTGAAATGATCCTTTCATTTGAACCCAAAGTCCACTCGACGCCTGTACAATAAAGCTTAGAGCCACTCACATCCAACATTACATACTGGCATACCCTGTACCGAGAAAATACACAAGTGAGGCATACTCAGGCCATTAATACAAAAACAAATTTATCTCGTTTTGACAATTTGTCTTAATTCCCAGACCAGAAAACATAAACAAAATATTACTCGACAGAAGAACAGTCCCTCTTGTGCTCATGGTGCCTAAAATTTAAGCTTCCGTGCGCTACATCTTGGTGCCCCCCTCAACCGTACCACCCACCCCCCCCACCCCCCCCACTACCCCCCCACCCTTCCTGGCACTGGCATTGTAGACAGCCTGCTCACTCAGCTGTCTCTTTGGCCTTGATGACCTTGGCAGTCGTCCTCTGGCCACTGGAGCCTGTGCTGGCCCCGCCTGGATGAGACCAGCTGGTACCACGGCTGGCATCTCCCCAGTCATCGCAGCCTAATCAGATGCCACAGTCACTGACAGAGGGGCAGAGGAGCTGCAGCCATCATCCAAAGTGCCCTAAGAGGAGCCCACAGAGACGACAAGCAGCTCGTGGCCAAATGTGAGGTCACTCTGGATCTCCCTGCTCGCTACTGATGGATGGGCACCTAACTGGGATACTGGGTGCCTCATTCATCTCCCACACTGGTGCTTACCACCTGAGGTCATTGCCTACATCAGGACTTGCAGGTCTGAGTGCAGCCCTAGGAACTCCTGATTCATTTCCTGGAGTCGCCACTCTCTCAATGGAGAAGGCAGTGCACTCAGCCATGAGGGTCAATGCAGTGCCCATGCTTCACATGGACTCCTCCACAACAGAGACCATGGCGCGCATACCCTCATGGATCTCCGCCAGATCCTCCCACACATCTCACTGGACATCCAGCATCTGCCGCCTATTGGACAACTCCAGAGGCTCATCATCTGCCTTTGACTGAGCATCATTCTGGTCCCCAGCAGTCCCCTGACTGCCGGCGGCGAGGGCACTCTCTGCCTCTGCCTGCACCTCAAGTGAGTGTGAAGTGCCCTCACCACAGTGCTGCAACATTCTAACCAAGGATCTAACACCCACCAAGGTACTGGTATCTGCACTGATGCCTGGTTCAGAAAGCCCATGTGACTCAGGTGCATGTGAAGCCTGGCAGTCCTCTGGTGTCAGGAGTGGCTCTTTGGGATCCTGCAATTGAGTGCGTGCTGACGAATCTAAGGGAGAACAATAACATGCGATTAGTTAAAGTCATCACACTGTCACTGTGCATGCCAGGCACTCTGGTGAGACAATGGAGATCTGCATCATGGTGCCCTCATCTTCCAATGATTAATGAGGACTCCAGCTTTGAGGCTCCCATCAATGATGAGACTACACAAGAATGTTTGCACCATCCGAAACTCTCACCTCTGTGCACTGCATTCTACCCTCATCTGACACCCCAGCCTCTCCAGCTCCAAGCATCCTGGCCAAATCTGGATAGGATTAGGAGGTTAGCGGGGCCTCCGCCGGTCCAGGAACTTTTAATGTTGTTTTTGGGCCATCTTCTCTTGAAACAATAAAGGAGCATGGATTGGTCCACTCTCTACCTGCAACGCCATTGCAGCCTGGCCAACCCCATTTGAGGAGCACCTTGTAGGGCATGCCCAAGTCGTAGCCCTTGAGCCACAAGACACTCAATCCAAGCAACCAGGGCTCAGCCCCTTGGCCAGATCCGGTGTCATTGACAGTTGACACCCAGACTCTAACACCCCTGAGTTCCATGGGGGGAGAGCTGGCCCTTAACACTTGACCACATGGTATTTACCCTTCCCGAGCGGTAAACCTTTTGCGTCACTACACCCATGTGCGCAGCACAATGCGTGGCTGCTGACCCACGCTGCCATGTCCTCCCAAGCTCTTTTTGTTAGGCACAGTGGCCTTCTCCTTCCATCTCTCAGGACAAGGGTGTCCCTCCTGGCAGTCACATCCTCCAGAAGGACTGTGAGGCACTCATCCAAAAACCGGGAGGGTGGAGGGGCTAGTGCCCATCGTCTGCAGCCGTACTTGATGCCATAACCTCAGTGCTCACAAGGCAGAAGATACATTCTTCCCTGGCAGCCTTCAAGGAGCTGCCTGTGCTGTTTTTAAACTGGCCACCATGTTGCCATCGGACCCAGCGGCCGACAAGCCCCCGCCCACCCCTTCCCAATCGTTAGGAGGACGCCTGGTGGGGGCCTTAATTGGCCAGCCAGCGTGAAATCGCGGTCAGAGGCTGATCGTGGACAACAGCCCGTTTCCCGACCGGTCGTGGGCCCGTCGATCGTTCTAGCCCACCAAGGGTAAAATCCAGGCCATGGAGATGCCTGCCAATTTAAGTACTTTTCCCAGCATAACATGAGCAAGCAGGGGCCAGAAGAGGAAAAGTTTATGGAACTTGCCAGCTTATTTTATGCAAGGTGCAGAATTTCTGGCCATGCTGTCTGCAGCTGTTCTTCTCTATGATTACTTCATTACAGAGACATGTGGTATTTAAAAAAGGCACAAAAAGGCTACTCATGTTTCTCAGTTTCATTCCCATTTACTATTATCTTCCTCATTTAAAAATAGCCATTAAAAGCCTATCTTATCTGTTGGGAGTTGCTTTCTTTTCATTACCATTCAAATTAATTAAAAGCTATAAAGTTTTCAGTGCTCTCCTCTTACTAGATTTGATTGAAAAGGATAAAAAGACAAAAAAGCGATGTCTTATGGCACCGAAAGCAAACTACTTACATATGCCATTATATCATCGAATAATAAATCCAGCAACCTACAAATAACAGAGGATAATTGCCTTTACCATTCAATAAGCAGGCAATTTTAGAGTAGTAACCAGCTGCTCCAAATCAATGCACAGCTAACATAGTGCAACCCTATATTTCAGATATATTTCTTACCCTCAAAGAAGGTAAGAAGATACACACCTCCACATACAAATATATTTGAGCACTGGCAATAAAATATAACACTTTACAATTAGCCATGACAGTGCTTACTTTGTTTGATTCTTTAGGTATAATACAGATATATGATACACATATAGTACACACACAAGAATTAGATACAGTTGAAGGTAAAACAGTAATTATAAAAATGGCTAGCTCCAAAGAAGTTGTATTGGACTCGAAATGTTAACTCTCTTTCTCTTTCCACAAATGCTGCCAGACCTGCTGAATTCTTCAGTACTTTCTGTTTTTATTATAAAAATGGAATTTAGCTCAGTTTCTATTTCCAGTGCAGTCCTGATATTTTGTAAGTGAGTTGTACTTTAGCTGGTGAATGTCTCAAAAATGCAGAGATTGTTCCTAGAGTTGATCTTCTCGGAGGTTGTTATCATAGATAGGCTTGAAGATGGAACAGGTTAGAAGATAGAGAGTGGCTTAATTTCTCTTTCAAAGTATTGCAGATGATTACTTTGCTGCTTAACTGACTGTGTCTGTTAGACCCTCTCTCTCTGATGGAATTCTGTCTGCATCTCTGGAGATTTATCTGAAAAGTAGATTGAATTTTCTGCTATATCTTTAGCAGGAAGCCAAGATGGCCGTTGTATCATGCAACCTTACATCAATGTTAATTCATGGTCCCAAATAAGAGATTGTGGTAATTTAATTAACAGCCTGAAGTCTTCTCTCACCTGTTTATTTCAGGTGACCAAAACCTTTATATTTGATAAGGCAATTTTGCATTATTACAAAGAAGGTGTCAATAGAATTTCATTTATCTCCTGCCTGAAACAACAGTCAATATCAAACATGATGTCTTTGTCCTCTTGAGAGATAAGGTAGTTTAGTCCACAAAACAATTTGATAGCTCTGAGGAGCCACCTTTAGTTCCAGTTTTATTTATTTTAAAATGTAGTCTTTAAAAATACATTTTAAAAGATTTATAATACCACCATACAGATACTGTGCCACGGAACAATATTAACTTAACGCTACAGCTCCTAAAGACTTATGCTTTAAACACAGTTCTACTTTTTACTTTCCCCAAGAGTTCCCTATCTTACTTTTTTCTGGGACCAACACAAAAGGTATGCTGCAGGCCTCTGGAAATTACTTTAATTCTTGTTAGTATTCCAGCTATTCCTCAAGGTACAAATTTTACGGGGATCCTTCCATTAGCTTACAGCTAAGAAATCTCCTACCTTTTCTTTATGTAGCTCACGAAAGTAGATTCTTCAGTTCCTTGTCCTGGCTTTGGCCATAGAATGTTTTATTTTCCCAGTCTTCTCCCACAGCTTCTGTACAACTCTCCCTGAGCCAACTATTCAAGCTGACTTTTTTCTTCCCAGAGGCTCCATGAGGACCACTGTAGATTTCTTCCACTAGCTGCAAGCTAAGAGCAGATCTTCCAGCTGCTTTTCCCTCACAAAACCCAAACTGAGACAGACTCCACCTACATTCCATATGGTGAATGATAAAGTTAGTATTTTCTCTGCTTGATGTGCAGGCCTCACTGACTATCACCTCCTGTTAGCACTCACAATCCAAGGAGATGCCATCTTCACCAAAGCAAAGCTATAACTGCCTCTGTCTGTTCCAAAACTGAACTTGCTGCATCGGTCAGCAAACACACATGGACAAATCAAACAAAGGAACCTTCCAATCATGGTTCCATCCTGAATCACTATGATAAGTCTCTATGGGAACATGGCATGTTTTGGGATGATTCAACTAGAAATGCAAATGAATTATCTTACCTTCAATATAACTCTTTGATTCTGCAACCCATATGAATAATTTCTATCTCTAATAGAGTTTTACAATCCTCTTTTCTAGAATCACTTACTTTTAGTTTCTTTTATGAAGTTAACAATAGGCATCCTTGTTCTACCAAGACATCCAGAAATGGGTCATCTAGTGTTCAGTGTCTACATTTCTAACTCTGACCTTGAAGATACACATAGGTTAGCTTTTAACTGTCATTAGCTCCAAGGCCGGAATGTTACGTGCCCACTGGCATCGGCCATGTCAGTGGCATGAGTGGACAATATGGTGAGAAGGCCAAAAATCGGTTTCATGACATCATGAAACCAGTTTTCAATCGTCCGTTCTGCCCACTGATGGCGAGCCACATTCCCCACCAACAGACATCGGGGACCTCATTGTAATACATCAACATATCACTATAAGGCCAGCCCATTGGACTCATCTGCACGCACCCCCTGCACCACCCCCTCCACCCCCACCCCCACCCCCACCATGCCCCACGGTGGATCGTCTGTCCACATTAGAGGGAAAAGACGCTGGTGCAGAACACGTCTTGACAAATGTGACGTCCAAAAGCTAAGACTTACCGCCAGGGCTTTGCTCACATTGCAGACATCTGGGGAGCAGAAGGAGCTGGAGTCCAACAGGAACACCCATGGCATGCTGAGTGGATTCTCATGGATGTGGCAAAGCAGCTCACAGAAGTTGGAAAGTCACCGTTGATGTTCACAATGAACAATGGTAGAGGGGTTGGGAGAAGAAGGTCTAGGATCGACTGGGAGAGGAAGAGGTGTCAGGGGGGTGAGGGTTGGGGGGG
The DNA here is from genome assembly GCF_017639515.1 of Carcharodon carcharias. Taxonomy (NCBI): domain Eukaryota; kingdom Metazoa; phylum Chordata; class Chondrichthyes; order Lamniformes; family Lamnidae; genus Carcharodon; species Carcharodon carcharias. The sequence goes on from NC_054470.1 coordinate 128,411,514, forward strand.
GAATGAAGGTATCAGGGGGGAGGTTGGGAGGGGAGAAATGAAGGTGTCGGGAAGATGAGGTTGGAGGGGGAGGGAGTAGGGGAGGAGGGGCTAATGGGGAGAAGATGGCAACTGGAGAGGTAGGTGTAAGGGGGGTGGAAGGCGTAAGGGAAGGAATTTGTAGTGGGGTGAGAAGTGCATAGAAGCGAAGGAGTCCGGGGAAGGAAGAGTGCAGAGAGGAGAAGGAGTCCAGGGGGAGGAAGGAGTATGGGGAGGGGCATGAGTAAGGGTGGAGGAACAAGTAAGGGTGGAGGAAGGAGTCAGGAAGGGGAAGGATTAAAGCTAGAGGAAGAAGTGAGGGTGTCTGAGGGAGTCATGAAGAGGCAAGGAGTAAGGCTGGAGGAAGAGGTAAGGCTGGAGGAAGAGGTAGGGCTGGAGGAAGGAGTTGGCAGTGGGGAGACTAAGGGTGGCAGAAGAAGTAAGGGTGTCTGAGGGAGTCATGAAGGGGCAAGGAGGAAGGCTGGAGGAAGAGGTAAGGCTGGAGGAAGAGGTAGGGCTGGAGGAAGGTGTTGGCAGTGGGGAGGACTAAGGGGGGCAGAAGAAGTAAGGGTGTCTGAGGGAGTCAGGAAGGAGGAGGGACTAAACATGGTGGGAGTCGGGGGTGGGAAGACTAAGGAGGGGGAAGGGGTTCAGGGGGAAGGTGTTCCTGGGGGGAAGGGGTCCAGAGGGTGGAAGGGATTCCGGGGGTAAGGGGTCCAGAGGGGGAAATGTCCAAGTGAACATGAACATGCAGTGGAGGTGTCTGATGGGCCTATGACTGCCTCCTGGAGAGAAAACTGAGGGTGGGTGTAGTATGAAGGGAATGGTGAGAATGACCGAGGGCAGTGTGAGGCAGTAAGGTGAAGGTTCGATGGTAGCAGTAGAAGGGATGGCGAGGGTAGTTGGTGGGAACTCAGAGGCACACAAGGACCCTGGGGTGGGAAGCAGGAGGTCGGGAACATGAATGTGGATGGGGATGGGATTTTTGGGAAGAAAGAGAATGTACACATTCACCTGGACATCCCCGAAGGAAAAGGGTTATGGCTGGTATGTCAGGGAGGAGAGGTGGAGGTGATGCCAGGGGGGTCAACTATGACGGGGGAAAGAAATGGGTGACTGGGGAAGGGAAAAAGATGGGGGGCACACAAAAAAGCAAATCAAAATTGAAAGTGAAATGACAGACGGGGTGGGCGAGATCAGGTGCTGCATGGGAGTGTGATCATTGGGTGGGCAAAGATGCAGGTCAGCTCAGATAGACAACTGAAAGCGAACCCCAGCGGGCAGCATTCAAAATGCTCAGGACATTGAGGTGACATGTGAAGGATCCGCATACATGGGACAGTACTTGCACAAGGCTCCGACAGGCCCTGCCACACTCACATTTCTCCCTCCAGAATCATTTGTTGGGCAGCTGCAGTGACAGAGGATGAGTCTGAGGGGGTCACAGGCAAAGGGGACTCAGAGTGAGAGGACAGCCTCTGAGATTCCTGAGTGGATGACCCAAGGGTGTCCAGTTGCTGCTTCTCCTCCCTTCGGGTGCCCTAGGGCCCCGGCCTGCCTCCTTGAGAGGAAGGAGCACCTGGAGGGACATCGAGGTGCCCCATTTCCCTCTCGTGTTGCCACTGCAGCAACTCACCCATGACTCCCATGATTGAATGCAGGTCTGCACACATCTCTGCATTCTGCTGGACCAAGGTCTTCATGGCATCTGCTATTGTTGTTAGGGTGACCAAGTTGTACTATTAGTGATTGGGTGGATCTGCAGACACTTCTTGTTGGAAAGTTTATTAACAATATACTCAGCAGCAACTACACATGTGCTTTCAACTCCAATTCCATCTCTACATTGACTGCGAAGGATGCCCGTGCTACTGTCCTTTTGGTTAATACAGATTATGGGATCTTCCCTAACAAGTATTATTCTTAAGGGTACACTACACACTAAATAAAACCGTAATTACTACATTCCTCCTCCTTTAACTCAGCTATACATATATTTACAAGTACATATTTTTCAAGACAACATAATATGTACACTGGGTGAGGAATTTTCAAATTCAGTCTTTCAGATGGTTTCTTGGTACATGTGGAACGTCGCAGCTCCACAACTTCAGATTCTTTAACAGGAATCTTCTTTTCCTGATTTGCCTGAACATCAGGTGATTCAGAGGGCACTTACAGTTCTGTATCCTCAACTCTTACAGGAACATCAGACATATTAGTCCTGGGCTAAGCATCCTCAACAGGAAATGCAGACCCGGTCATTGTCGCTGGTGGAACCAAATCTCGGTGATTTGTCTCTTTCTTCCTTAAATGATCCACATGTTTACGGATGATCTGGCCTTCCACCTCCACATGGTAAGATAGAGGTCCAGTCACTGCACTTATTTCACCTGGTAACCACTTTGGTCCTTCCCCGAAGTTCTTCATGTATACCGGCTCTCCCACAGTAAATTTCCTCTAGCGACTATGCCAGTCATGTCTAGTTTTCTGGCTTCCCTGACTCCTTTCCACCTTCCCCTCTAAATCCAGCATTATTAAGCTCAATCTTGTCCTGAGACGGCGTTTCAACAATAACTCTGCAGGTGTGGCACCTGTTGTTGTGTGAGGGGTAGTCCTGTAATGAAAAAGAAAGCAAGCTAGCTTGGTTACCAAGGAATCGCCAATTAGCTTTTCCATACCTGCCTTGAACGATTTCAGCCAGTCTATTTGAGGAAGGGTGGTACAGTGCAGTTTTCACATGAGTTATACCATGGAGGCTGGAAAACCATTGAAACTCAGCACTCATAAATGCCATGCCATTATCGGAAATGGCTATTTTTGCTGGCCCGTGAATGGCAAAACTCTGACGTAGTTTCTCAATTGTAGTGGCCGACATTGATGACTTCACTTCATGTACGTCCAACCATTTTGAATGGGCATTGACAATGAGCAGAAACATCGTTCCCAGGAAAGGTCCAATGTAGTCAATGTATAACCGCACCTAGGGTCTACCTGGCCACTCAAAAGGGTGGAAAGGAGCTGTCACTGGCAACTTTTGCAGTTGATGACATTGCACACAGTGTGTTACTACACTCTTTATTTTGCCATCCATCCCAGGCCACCATGTATAGCTTGCTGCTGTGGATTTCATTTGGGAAATTCCTGAGTGGGCACCATAGTTCAATTAAAAGTGGCTCCCTTCCTTTTGGAGGAACTATCACTTGTGCTCCCCACAATAAGATGCCATCCTGGCTGGTGATTTCATGTCTTCCACTGAAGAACAGTTTCATTTTGTCAGATACGGGCTCCTGTGACCAATCATGTAGCACTTCTTCCCATACTTGAGATAGGATTGGATCCCGACTTGTCCAGTCTCTGATCTGTCAAGCACATACCAGAGGGAAATCTGAGAAATTTAATAGTAAAACAAGTTCCTGTGGAACTGACACATGCTCATCATTTTCTTGTTGAGGCAAATGGCTAAGGGCATCAGCGTTTGCGATTTGATTGCCAGGCTTATGTATGAAATTGTATTTGTATGCTGCCAGAATCAAAGCCAATCATTGTATTCTTGCTGAGGCTATGGGTGGTATAACCTTGTCCTCACTAAACAATCCTGGCAATGGTTTGTGGTCTGAAATGATTGTAAAATAGTGGCCATGTACATACTGGTGAAATTTCTTGACACTAAAGATGATGGACAGGCCCTCTTTCATCAATCTGCAAATATCCCTTTTCTGCTGCAGTGAGCGTTCTTGATACGTAACCTATTGGCCGTTCCGTACCATCGGCCATCCAATGAGAAAGCACTGCTCCTACTCAGTAGGGAGATGGCCCACATGTCAGCGCCAATTCTTGTGTCTGGTCATAGTGCACTTTGGATGGGTACAACAATTGTTTCACCTTTATGAAAGCTTCTTTCTGGGGTGCCTCCCAAGATCAACATTGGTTCTTTTTGAGTAGAGGATGTAGGAGGGGGGCAGCACTGTAGACAAATTGGGTGAGAACGGCCCATAATAGTTGATTATTCCTCGGAATGACTTGAGTTCTGAGGTGTTCTTTGGTGCAGGTGCCTCTCTTATGGCTCTCACTTTCTTCCCAACTGGGTGGAACCTCTGTGAATCTACCTGGTGACCCAAATAGATTATCTCCCTCACTTAGAACGAGCACTTTCCTTTTTTTAAACGCACTCCCGCTTGCAAGAAATGTTTGAAGACTTCTTCTAAGTTTACCAAACGCTCTTTATCAGTGAATCCTGTCAGCAATCCATCATCTAAATAGACTACAACCTGCAGTAAGCTTTTCATTGTTCTCTGAAAGATGGCACAAGCTAAGGAGACACCAAAAGGCAATCATGTACTTTGGTACAACCCTTTGTTGGTATTAATTGTGACAAATTCCCGGGGTGCATTATCAGACTTTAGTTGTTGATAAGCATGACTCATGTCAAGCTTTGTGTACATTGCCCCTCCTGGCAGCTTGGCATACAGGTCTTCAGTTTTTGGAATGAAGTGCCTGTCCAGTTTAGCTGCTTTGCTAACTGTCAGTTTGTAGTCTCCACAAATTCAGACGCTTTGGTCGGGTTTAAGGACATTGCATGATATGTGGCAAATTTGGAGCAGCTAACGGAAACATTGTGAGTTCGGGACAACTCTGAATGACAGGCTTAGAGATTGTTAAGTGTGTGGTATTAAAGAGGACACAATTCAGAAAAGATTATTGTCCCAAATGCATCTGAGTTAATGGGTGCTGTCCATTCTGAAAATTGATTAGGTTGTATAATGCCCAATTTCTCTGGTCTGTTTGTCGACTTTTTCACGCCGGGCACATGGCACAAGTGTCAGTGGCATACTTTCTGAGTAGCCACTTGCTCTCAGCTGGAAAATTTCAGCCCATTCTAACTTAATCTCCTTTAACCAATTTCGTCCCAGGAGGCTTGGCCCTTCACCTGTTGCCACCATCAATGGTAGCTTTGCCAATTGGCTTCCATAATGGGCAGTTATTCTGCTTATGCCTTCTACTTGTATGTCTTCACCCGAATATGTTTTTAGCCTGGCAGCTGTTTCTTCTGAACTTAATTGATGTTCACCATTATTCAGATATCTGAAGGTATATTTCCCAATTACTGTAGTGGAAGCTCCCATGTCCATTTCCATTCTAACAGGTTTACCATTTACTTCCACTGTGGCAAATATTGGTTCTATCTTTCCAACTTTCAGATTAAACAACAAGTAAATGTGTGAATTTGTTGTTTCAGACTCATCTACATTGTAGATTTCATTGGGCTTCTTCTTTTCTTTACAAGCCTGCTTGAAACTTTCCTTGCGTTGACTCACCATATGTCCATTTCTGTGACAATGGTAGTATTCGATTTTCTTAAACTGCCAATCGCTAAAAGACTGATTGTTTCCACCTCTATTAAAATTATTCTTCAGTTTCGCTGCCATGTTATTTTATGTAATTCTTCGACTAGTGAGGGCTGTTTCCCGCTTCTCGACAGAGTCTCACTTTTCGCAAGCCTTTCGGCTGAGGTTTCAAGCTCAATGTGGAGGACGGCGCCATTTTGTGTGCCCTATATTGCTTTACAATCCCTTACAGTGCTATCCATGGCCAGCACTATCTCTAGTGTCTTCTTGAAATCTAGATTCACTTCGGACAATAATTTTTTCTGAATAGTGTCCTCTTTCACACCACACACTAAACGATCTCCGAGTATGTCATTCAGAGTTGTCCCAAACTCACAATGTTTCCGTTTGCTGCTCCAAATTTGCCACGTAGCATGCAATTGTCTCACCCAGGACTCTATTTCACGAATTAAACCTGAACCTCAGCATCATGACTGAGGGCTTGGGTTGAAAGTGAACCTTCACAAGGTCTACCAATTCATCGAAATTCTTCGAATCTGAGGCACTGGCTGCTGTCAAATTTCGAATCAATCTGTAGGTTTTGCTCCCTTAAGTACTCAAGAGGACCGTTTGCCTCTTCCCTTCCCCCATAATCTCGTTCGCTTGAAAAAAGAATGTGAGGCGTTCTATGTAATGAGACCAATCGTCTGTGGCTGTTTCAAAAGGATCAATTCTCCCATATTGTGGCATTTTGAGTGGGGATAACTTCTTCAATTCTATCGGAGTTGGCTACTTACAATCACTGGGCGAGGTACAGTGTCGATTTCTTTTTAACTTGATTCCTTCTGTTCAATCCTGTTTATCCTCATTGCCAGTTTGTTGTAGGTTGGCCAAGTTATATTATTAGTGATATAATATATCACTTTATATAAGAGTTGATCTGCAGATACTTCTTGCTGGAAACATTAGGTTTATTTACGTTATAGTCAGCAGCAGCTACACGTGTGCTTTCCACCCTAACTCTAATTCTACACTGATCGCTGAGGAAGCCATGCTACCCTCTGTTGACTACTGCAGATCATGTGATCTTCCTTAATACGTATTATTCTTAAAGATACATTACACACTAAATAAAACCAAAATAAGTACAGCCATCCTCCCCATGGAGACCTCCATACACGCACATGTGGGCACCACTTAATTAGAGAGCAGGCAGACGCACTCCTCCAAATTGTGTGCCACGCTGCTGAGGACTTCCAACCGCTCTGTGTGATGTTCCCATGCCTTCTGCTGACTCTTGAGGATGAGTTGGAAGGCAAATCTGGAGGCTCATCCTCTGACTCGGACCTCACAGATGCTTGATCCCCAACAGTCTTCCGAGTGCCAGGGAGCTCGCATAAACAAGCCTTCTGCTGCTGCAGACACGTGTCTGTGCGTGACCACTAGATTGTGAACCTGATCCTGCTCTAGATCTAGGTTCCACCGAGGTGAGTGTGTCTCTGCACTGGTGGAGGGTATGGGTAAGCACTGTGACGTGTCTTCACGCTGCTTATTTCCAGTTCTTCAATGGAGGAGGTATCCTCTTGGCTGGAGATGTGAATGTGGATGGAGCTGAGGGACTGGCTGGCTGAGGGTGTCGGTTGCTTGCTAAAGCTCCCTGTGAACCAAAGTAGAGATAAGTGTTGCATGGCAGCAGAATCAAAAGCAGGAGAGAGAGCACTCACATTCGTGTTGAGAGAGGGATGATGTGGTGCAGGATCCTTCGAGGGTGTTTGCCACTGACATCACTATCACCGCAGGCACGGTCTATGTCCTCACCAGTCAGTGTGATGGCGCACTCCTCAAAGTGAGCAAGGGGCCTAATGTGGGCCACTCCATCCCCAGTCTGGGACCTCTCCCTGCTGATGTGAGCCAGCTTCTCCTGCATGAAAACAGATGGAGAGAGTGTGAGCAGGACACATGGCACTGATTGGAATGTTTGTGTGGTGAGCAGAGACATGGGCAGGATGAGTGTTTGAGCTCAAGAGGATATGGGCCTGATGAAGATGTGAGGGTGTGTGTGAGAGTTAGTGGCATTCTCCCTTGAGGTGTGAGATCCCTGTGGATGTGCGATGGGTTTGGGAGTGTATGAGTTGAGAGAGATGAGAAGAGTGATTAATCTTGGCAGAACAGATGAGACCATTCATCCTGTAGCAGCACTGGATGACTGTCCTCTTTAGCAGGGCATTTGTGCTGCCCACCACTAAAACCACTTCCCAAGCCAGGTTAGTGAGGTTGCTGCCCATCCTACAGCCATAGCAGGGGCAGCGCACATCACAACAAGTCTCCAATGCTTCCCAAAGGCTCTTGAGAGACATGTCATTGAATCTGGGGGTTGCAGCCTTTTTGCCTTTCAGGGCCATGTCTTCTTTGTAGCAGCCGTGGGTGGGAAGCACTGAAAGATGAGCATGCAGCAGGACTTTAAATATGATGAAGCGGCGAGGTGATGGTGTGGTGGGCGAATGAGAGCCTGCCTGCCATGGAAACAACATATTTCCCAGGAACGCATAATTAATGCGGTGGGTTTGGGATGATACAGCGTGAAAAGCCATCATTGCAGCCGGCGGGTAAAACATCTTTTAACCCGCCCACTACCACACTTGGTGCAACTCGGGGACAATTCCACCCGAAGTTTGTTTGAAATGGTTGCTTATCAGTTTCTCAATCAGATGCCCCCATTTATCTATTATTAAAACTTTAACCTCCAACCTAAAAACTGCATTCTAAAACAAATGAATTATGAACTTGATATTCACAATACTAGAAACATTACTTTACTTAATGAACAGCAACAGCAGTTCACTTTCACAATATGATTGTATTTCCTAAAGTATGGGGGTGAGGTTCCATTAATAACATCCAAGAGGCATCCAGGTATCTTAGAGCAAACTACGGTCTCCATGAATACAAAGGGCTTCCAATGCATCATTGGGCAGAATTTTGCTGATTGGGTGGAAGGGCCAGCATCAACCAGAAAAGTGGATCACCAGCAAGACTTTCCCCTCAGTTATACAGGCGGCAGATTATTGAGTGGCTGCTATGACTTTGCAGTCCACTGCACTATCCCTACCACCTTCCGCCACCATCTCAATACCCTTATTCTGCATCATCAGAAAAAGATCTCCAGGTAGAGCCTTCAGACACTTGGGATGAATAGATAATTCTACATTGAGAACCTGGTTATTTTTGCATGACTTTACACTGTGTTGGCCAATGATGCTGAAAGAACTGTAGACATACAGACTAGCTGTTTCCCTGAAGCAGTCAAAGGGTCATTACGATGAAGAGAATCCATCAAACACGCAATAGGTAACCTAACTAAGAAAGATGTACAATTATGTAGAAAAGACCATGAGCGGTCTTACTGAGATACCCAAGATACGTAAGGGAATTTACATGTTGAATCTTGAGGAATTGTTTACTGCAACCCTGAGGAGAGGAAATGGGATGAAGATCAGGTCTGACTACTTGATCCATGATGATAAACATTTGAAATTAATTTTCCACAGAGTTGATTGAGGGTGATAACAATAGTCATTTTAAGAGAACATTATTCCAATGATGAAAGTAAATTGAATAACATGGGTATTGATCTGTGAGTTCTTCTTCAGTTCTGGGATGGCCCAATGGACCACTATGTTTGTTTTTATGGTCCTATAGTCCTGTATTCCTGTCCGTGAGATAGTGCAGATACTCATTTGATGATTCTATGATATTCATTATCTATATTACATTACATGCATCAACATACATATGGTATATAAATCTTAACAGTTGAAAATGTTTGTACATAGCAACAAATTCATGTACTTATTTTTGTAATTCCACAAAGACTAGTGTATCAAATGGAGCTGAACATTGAATTACAGAGTGAAATTTTACTGAAATAGCCACTAGATGGTGTCTATGGCTAATATTGAATTATAACTTAGAAAATAATATGTAAAGAATATAACTGGGTCATTGAAGTTATGCAAGCATCTGTCAGCGGAATGCTGTCACCCCCATCAGACTAAGAACCAAGCTTTGAATGTCTTAGAACTGAGCTTCTGGCATTCCATAATTCTAATCAGAGCTAAGTTCCAGAACTGGACCTTTTTCTCTAATTTAAAGCTATCCTTTATGACAATACTTACACTAAATCATCTGATTAAATCAGGTAAAATTGAGCTCTAGTTGTCGGGATCCTTGACAGCAATCATGTGTCTGATTTAAATGGTTTTGTGTTCAAGTCCCACCCCAAGATTTTAGCCTCTAATAAGGTTAAAGTGTCAATTCTGGAAGGGAGTGCTGAATTAATTCTCAGATATTCATAATCAACTGAAGCTAATCCAACATGTTATGCCGTGAAAAGCAGGATAATTAAGTAAGATATTCACAGTTGACAAGTCAATGTCTCAGAAAACAGATGAACAACTCACAGCCCTTCAAGATAATTTGGGGTTTTTTTTGTGATGTTGATTGAAACAATAAATATTGCCCGGAGCACTGAGAATAACTCCTGTGGTCTTCTTCAAAATAGTACCCACGGGATATTTTACAGCCACTTGAGAGGGCAGATAGGGCTCCCGGTTTAACATCTCATCTGAAAGATCGCCTCTGACAGTGCAACACTCCCTCAGTACTGCCCTAGAGTGTCAGCCTTGATTTTGTGCTGAAGTCCTAGGGTAACTATATGAACCCACAATCTTCTGACTCAGTGGTGAGAGTGCTACTGATTGAACTACAGCTGACACTGTAGTGAAAGTAAATGAAGCAAAATAAGAGTAGGGAGGTACAACACCACATTTGCATCCTTGATACAACTTGGATTTCTCTCCTTCCCCCAGGAAGCAGGCTGACAAAGGTGGGACTTCAGCCAGCATGAAAATAGTAATGGAGAGGCAGAGCTTGGGTTCTCAGGTAAACACAGGGACTGCCAGAATAGTGTGGCAGTATACTCTGGAGGAGCAATTGAAGGTCCACTGAGTCCAGTTTTGCAGCAAGAGGGCTGGTAAAGTCTTTTTTACTTCCATTAAATCCTTCTTACTTTAATCGACTGAATTTGGGATTCCATTGGCACTTGCCTTTCCGATTTGTTACTGCAGTCATTCCTTTACTGCTGTAGTCTCGATAGCTTTCACTTTCCCACAACAATCAGCTTTGTCAGAGCTTTTTGCACTTTCGTTACTTTACCACTACCACCATGAAGTAACATCAGAAACAGACCCAGGGTGTGTTTAACAGAGACTACTGAAGACAAGGCATCCAGGAACTTCAAAATATTTATTTATTACTTACGACTAAGTACAGAAACAGATAAGCACGAGGCTCCTTCCAGAGACATCACTTTCTGAGTTCTATAGACAGATGATCTGACATCATTGATGATGTATAATAGCTATTAGCTTAACAGCTATTAACACTTAATACTACATTGTACGTGTCCTGAAAAATTCAGCCCGAAATGTATTTTTTAAATTAGAGGGTTGGGAAAGCTAGAAACATTTGCCTTAGTTTGAAAGTTCTTGAAAACATTTCTGACGCATTTTGATTTAAAGAAATTGGGCCGTAACTTCTGTGGATTGGCATCCACAGTCGAATTGCCACTATGCTCCTAGTTACTTGCTGCAGCTGCACCTTTCTCGCCCAACATTCCGACTCAGGCTAGGTGAGAAAGGTGCAGTGCAGCAGGTTCCCAAGGCCTGATGTCAAGAACAGCTGAGTCAGAGGATATGTCCCCTTTTTACAGCACTGGCTCCAGTAAAGGAGGTAGGTTTAAAGGTCCAGGTATTTTAAGAAGCCAGGGAGAAGGTGAGTGTATAAACAGTCATTTGGTAGTGCAGAACTTGGGTATTGCTGAAAAAAGACATTTTGTTGAAGCTTTTCATCTTGTACCAATCAGGACAATCACAAGAATATCAATGTCAGGGGAAGCTTTATACTGTATGAGAAGAGAGTATTGATTGTTGGCAAATGGATGTTTATTGGTCGAGGCGTAGCCATGGAGAATGCACCAGTTAATGGTGAGTGACAGTTAACTGCCAAGCATTGTTTGAAATTTTAAACCAGGCAGCTTCACTCTGATTGGTCAAGACATTGTCCTGAGGAATAAATCAGCAAATGGCTGTCAATTGACAGGAAAATAGGGCTCAGTGCAAATGGGGAAGCCAATCCATTGCTGCATGTTTCACACAGGTACCAAATGTGCATTTACACCCTGATGTATTTTTTTGCTGCTCTCATAGACTAGTTAAGCAACAGCCTGACAGTGACACTCACGGAATCACACTTTATCACCATCTCTGGATATGTCCTGTCCCACTGGCAGGACAGACCCAGCAGAGGTGGAGGCACGGTGATATACTGTTGGGAGGGAGTTGCCCTGGGAGTCCTCAACACTGACTCCAACCATGCGAGTCTCATGGCATCATGTCAACCATGGGCATGGAAAGCTCCTGCTCATTACGATGTACCATTCCCTCCTCAGCTGATGAATCAGTACTCTTCCATGTTGAACACCACTTGGAGGAAGTGCTTAGGGTGGCAAGGGCACAGAATGTACTCTGGGTGGGGGACTTCAATGTCTATCACCAAGAGTGGCTCAGTGGCACCAGTACACACTGAGCTGGCCGAGTCCTAAAATACATAGCTGCTGGACTGAGTCTGCAGCAGGTGGTGAAGAAACCAACAAGAGGGAAAAACATATTTGTGGAGATGAAGTCCTGCCTTCACATTGAGGATACCCTCCATCGCATTGTGTGGCACCGCCACCGTGCTAAATGGGATAGATTTCGACCAGATCTAGCTACTCAAGAGTGGGCATCCATGATGGCTGTGGGCCATCAGCAGCAGCAGAATTGTACTCATCCACAGTCTGTAACCCCATGGCCCACATATCCCACACTCCATCATTACCACTAAGCCAGGGGATCAACCGTGGTTCAATGGAGAGTGTAAGAGGGCATGCCAGGAGCAGCACCAGGCATACCTAAAAATGAGGAGCCAACCTGGTGAAGCTACAACACAGGACTACTTGCATGCCAAACAGCATAAGCAGCAAGCAATTGACAGAGCTAAGCGATTTCAGAACCAACGAATAAGATCTAAGCTCCATGGTCCTGCCATATCAAGCCGTGAATAGTCTTGGACAATTAAACAACTTCCTGGAGAAGCAGATTCCACGAATATTCCCATTTTCAATAATGGGGGAGTCCAGCATATCAGTGCAAAAGATAAGTCTTAAGCATTTGCAACAATCTTCTGCCGGGAGTGCCAAGTGGATGATCCATCTCGGCCTCCTCCAGAGGTCTCCAGCATCACAGTCTTCAACCAATTTGATTCACTCCACATGATATGAAGAAACGGCTGAAGGCACTAGGTACTGCTAAGGTTATGAGCCCTGACAATATTCCAGCAATAATACTGAAAGCTCATGCTCCAGAACTTGCTGTGCCCCTAGTCAAACTGTTCCAGTACAACTACAACACTGGCATCTACCCAGAAAGCACTGCTCCCACTCCATAGGGAGGTGCATCACATGTCAGCACCAATCTTTGTGTCTGGTCATAATGCACTAATAGATTGGACAAGTGCAACAATTGTTTCACCTTTATGAAAGCTTCTTTCTAGGGCGTCTCCCAAGGTTCTTTTTGAGTAGAGAATGCAGGGGGGCCCAGCACTGTAGACAAATTGGGTAAGAACTGCCAGAATGGTTGATGATTCCTTGAGATGATTTGAGCTCTGAGGCGTTCCTTGGCACAGGTGCCTCACTTATGGCTCTGACTTTCTCTTCAACTGCTAGAGCCCTGTGAATGTACCCGATAACCCAAACAGATTATCTCCTCGCTTGGAACATGCACTTTCCTGTTTTTAGATGCATTCCAGCTTGCAAGAAAAGTTTTAAGATTTCTTCTACATTTGCCAATTGCTCTTTATCAGTGAATCCTGTCACCAATACATCGTCAAAATAAACGACAACCTGGGGCAGTCCCTTCAGTAAGCTTGTCATTGTTTTTTGAAAGATGGCACAAGCGGAGGAGACATTGAAAGGCAATCGTGTATATTGGTACAACCCTTTGTGGGCATTAATTGTGACAAATTCCTGGGAGGCATTTTCCATCTCTAGTTGTTGGTAAGCATGACTCATGTCAAGCTTTGTGTACATTGTCCCTCCTGCCAGGTTGGTACACAGATCTTTGATTTTTGGAATGAGGTGACTGTCTAGCTTAGCTACTTCATCAACCGTCAATTTGTAGTCTCCACAAATTCGAACACTTTGGTCCGGTTTAAGGATGGGGACTATGGGTACTGCCCATTCTGAGAACTGAACAGGGTGTATAACATCCAGTTTCTCTAGTCTGTTCAGTTCAATGTCAACTTTTTCTTGCAGGGCAAATGGTACCAGTCTCGCCTTCATGAAGCAAGGGGTTGCTTCCGGATCCACATGAATCTTGGCTTGCAAGCTCTGGATTTTCCCCAGTTCATCCTTAGGGACGGGAGCATACTTTCTGAGTAGCTCCGGTAGCCCACTTGCTCTCAACCAGAAAATTTCATCCCATTCGAACTTAATCTCCTTTAACCAATTTCGCCCTAGGAGGCTCGGCCTTCATCTGCTACCACCATCAAGGGTCGCTTTGCTGATTGGCTTCCATATTAGACAGTTTTATTTATTCATTCACAGGATGTGGGCTTCGCTGGCTAGGCTAGCAATTATTGCCCATCCCTAGTTGCCCTTGAGAAAATCGTGGTGATCTGCCTTCTTGAACCGCTGCAGTCCACATGGTGTAGGTACACCCACAGTGCTCTCAGGGAGGGAGTTCCAGGATTTTGGCCCAGCGATAGTGAAGGAACGGTAATATATTTCCAAGTCAGGACAGCGAGTGACTTGGAGGGGAACTTCCAGGTGGTGGTTTTCCCATCTATCTGCTGCCCTTGTCCTTCCAGGTGGTAGTGGTCGAGGATTTAGAAATTGCTGTCTAAGGAGCCTTGGTGAATTCCTGCAGTGTATCCTGTAGATGGTACACACTGCTGCTACTGGATGGAGGGACTGTTTGTGAATGTGATGCCAATCAAGTGGGCTGCTTTGCCCTGGATGGTGTCAAGCTTCTTGAGTGTTGTGAGAGCTGCACTCATCCAGGCGAGTAGGGAGTGTTCCATTACACTCCTGACTTGTGCCTTGTGGATGGTGGACAGGCTTTGGGAGTCAGGAGGTGAGTTACTCGTCACACAATTCCTAGCATCTGACCTCCAACAATCACAACCACCTTCCTTTGTCTAGGTATGACTCCAAGCAGGGGCGAGTTTTCCCCCGATTCTCATTGACTCCATTTTTGCTAGGGCTCCTTGATGCCACACTCAGTCAAATGCAGCCTTGATGTCAAGGGCAGTCACTCTCACCTCACCTTTATCTATGTTTGAACCAAGGCTGTAATGAGGTCAGGAGCTGAGTAGCCATAGCAGAACTCAAACTAAGCATCAGTGAGCAGGTTATTGCTAAGCAAATGCTGCTTGACAGCATTGTTGATGACCCCTTCCATTACTTTGCTGACAATGGAGAGTAGGCTGATGGGGCAGTAATTGGCTGGGTTGGATTTGTCCTGCTTTTTGTGTACAAGGCATAATTCGGCAATCTTCCACATAGCCGGGTAGATGCCAGTGTTGTAGCTGTACTGGAACAGCTTGGCTAGATGCACAGCAATTTTTGGAGCACAAGTCTTCAGTACAATTGCCAGAATATCGTCAGGGCCCATAGCCTTTGCAGTAACCAATGCCTTCAGCCGTTTTTTGATATCATGTGGAGTGAATTGAATTGGCTAAAGATTGGCCTCTGTGATGCTGGGAACCTCCGGAGGAGGCCGAGATGGATCATCAACTCGGCACTTCTGACTGAAGATTGTTATAAATGCTTCAGCCTTATTGTTTGCACTGATGTGCTGTGCTCCTCCATCATTGAGGATGGGGATATTTGTGGAGCCTCCTCTTCCAGTGAGTTGTTTAATTGTTCACCACCATTCATGACTGGATGTGGCAGAGCTTAGACTTGATCCATTGATTGTGGGATCACTTAGCCCTGTCTATCACTTGCTGCTTGTGCTGTTTGGCATGCTAGTAGCCCACAGCACCTCACGGATGCCCAGTCCTGAGTCGCTAGATCTGTTCAAAATCTATCCCATTTAGCACAGTGGTAGTGTCACACAACACAATGGAGGGTATCCTCAATGTGAAAGTGGCACTTCATCTCCGCAGTGGCTGTGCAGTTGTCACTCTTACCAATACTGTCATGGACAGATGCATCTGAGGCACCTCTTGTTGGTGCCCTCACCATCTGCCACAGACCCAGTCTAACAGCTATGTCATTTAGGGCTCAGCCAGCTCGGTCAGTATGGCGCTGCCGAGCCACTCTTGGTGATGGACATTGAAGGCCCCCACCCAAATTGCATTCTGCACCCTTGCCACACTCAGTGCTTCCTCCCAGAGGTGTTCATCAGCTGAGGGAGGGCAGTACTTGGTAATCAGCAGGAGGTTTCCTTGCCCATGTTTGACCTGATGCCATGAGACTTCATGGGGTCAGGAGTCAATGTTAAGGATTCCCAGCGCAACTCCCTTCTGTCTGTATACCACTGTGCTGCTACATCTGCCCTGCCAGTGGGACAGGACATACCCAGGGATGGTGATGGTGGAGTCTGGGATATTATCTGTAAGGTATGATTCCATAAGGATAACTATGTCAGGCTGTTTCCTCCCGATTTTGGCACTAGTCCTTAGATGTTATTAAGGAGGACTTTGCAGGGTTGTGAAAGCCTTTGTTGTTTCCGGTTTCATTTCTTTTTCAAGGCTTTGTAGCGGTTTTTACAACAAAGTGGCTTGGTCAGAGTCAATCACATTGCTGTGAGGTCTGGAGTCACATGTAGGTCAGATCAAGGATGACAGATTTCTTTCCCTAAAGGGCATCAGTGAACCAAATGAGCTTTTACAACAATGGCTTCATGGCCATCATTAGACTGTTAATTCCAGCTTTTAATTGAATTCAAATTCCACCATCTGCCATGGCAGGATTCAAACCCAGGTCCCCAGAGTATTACCCTGGGTCTCTGGATTACTAGTCCAGCCAAACCAGTCCAGACAATACCACTATGCCATCGCCTCCCCAGTTACTCTGCTTATGCCTTTTACTTAATGTCTTCACCTGTATAGTTTTGGCAGCAGTTTCTTCTAAACTTAATTGATGTTCACCATTATTCAGATACCTGAAGGTATGTTCCCCAATTACTGTAGTGGAAGCTCCCATATCCACTTCCATTCTAACAGGTTCACCATTTACTTTCACTGTGACAAATATTGGTTCTGTCTTTCAGATTAAACAACGAGTAAATGTGTGATTTGTTGTTTCAGGCTCTTCTACATTATAGATTTCATTGGGCTTCTTCTTTTGTTTACAAGCCTGTTTGAATTTTCCTTACACTGCCACATTATATGTCCATTTCTGTAACAATAGTAACATTTGATTTTTTTAAACTGCCAAACACTAAAAGACTGGTTGTTTTCACCTCTATTAAAATTATTTTTCAGTTTCACTGCTAAGTTATTTTTCTTTATTCTTCGGCTAGCAGGGCTGTTTCCCGCTTCTCGGCAGAGTTTCAATTTTCCACACCACTTTTGGCTGAAGTTTTTTGCCCAATATGGAGGACGGTGCCATTTTGCGCACCCTGTATTGCTTTTGAATCTCATACTTTCCATGGCCAGCGCTATCTCTAGCACTTCCTTGAAATCCAGATTCACATCAGATAATAATCTTTTCTGAATAGTGTCCTCTTTCACAACACATGGTCAATGATCTCTGAGCATCTCATTAAGAGTTGTCCTGAACTCACAATGTTTCATTAGCTGCTTCAAATTTGCCACAGAGCATGCAATTGTCTCACCCAGGGCTCTACCTTGCAAATTAATCCTGAACCTCAGCATCGTGACTGAGGGCTTGGGTTGAAAATGACCCTTCATGGGGTCCACATATTCATTGAAATTCTTCAAATCTGGAGCACTGGGTGCCATCAAACTTCAAATCAGACAGTAGGTGTTGCTCTCACAAATACTCAAGAGGATCACTCGCCTCTCCTCTTCCCCTGTAATCTCATTTGCTTGAAAAAAGAATGTGAGGCATTCTATGTATTGAGACCAATTGTGGCTGGTTCAAAAGGATCAATTCTCCCAAACTGCAGCACTTTGAGAGAGGATAACTTCTTCAATTCTAACAGAGCTTGCTGCTTACAATCACTGGGCGAGGTACACTGATGGTTTCTTTCTAGCTTGATTTCTTCTGTTCAATCCTGTTTTATCCTCATCACCAGTTTGTGGTAGGGTGGCAAAGTTGTACTATTAATGTTAGAGATAATCAGCAGACATTTCTTGGGTGGAAAGTTTTTTACTTACAATATACTCAGCAGCAACTGCATGTGAGCTCTATCTCTACATTGACTGCTGAGGTAGCCCATGCTGTTCTCCTCTTGGTTACTACAGATCATGTGATCTTCCCTAACAAGTATTATTCTTAAAGGTACATTACACACTAAATAAAACCATAATTTCTACAATAATCTAAAAGAAAACAGTTAATAACAAACTTCTTATAATTTACCGTGTTGTGACATCCCATCAATTAAGTTAGTTCTTTGTTACTTTTCTCACACTCAGTACCATATATACAGGTTATACCATTCCTCAGTACAACACAGTATAAATATTCCCAGGGAAAAATATCCAGTGAAACTCAAAATCATTATACGTTAGAACAAGTTGTGGTAGGCTGACTCGCCACATCAAATCATGAGATTAATCATGGGAGCATTCTGTCTACTATAAGAGAAAACAAAAACTTACAATTTTAGAATTATACAAGTTGGATTGTTTTACAAGGGTGTAATCCACCTTGGCATTAATATCATTGGGAAACGAGAAATTTATAAGATCACCAGAGTCCCTTGATAGACGGTTGCTATATACACTACAATATACACTATATTGATATTTTATATCAATAAAATATTATCGTTTGTGATATAAATGCATCCTTCTTATATTCTCTAATATGTTAGAGATTTATGGGGCCAAATCTTCTGTAGAAAGATAATCACCGTCGGATTGCCACTCTGCTCCTATTTTCCTACCTTAGACTATAGCTCCACATTTCGTGCCCAGACTTCTGACCCGGGCCTGTTGAGAAATCTGAAGCTAAGCTGCTCCTGGAGTCCTTCAGTCTAAGGCAGGAGAGACAGGGGAACTGTAGTGGGTGATGGGGTAGGG
Source organism: Carcharodon carcharias (assembly GCF_017639515.1). Lineage (NCBI taxonomy): Eukaryota > Metazoa > Chordata > Chondrichthyes > Lamniformes > Lamnidae > Carcharodon > Carcharodon carcharias. The sequence goes on from NC_054470.1 coordinate 128,430,176, forward strand.
TGGGTCAGTTGGTCAGAAGTGGTAGGGGTTGGGGGTCAGTGGTATAGTTACCCAATAGTTAGAACCGGTTTTAACTTTTCCTGGGTAACTATTCTGCTAAGTAAGCCGGAGCAATCTGAAGTCTCTGACATTAAATCATAGTTTTGTAGGGTTCCAGATGCAAGGTAATTGCCCAATGGAAGTTGAAGCTTCCCAAATAATTCCCAAGCAACCCTTGCCTGGCGACTTCCAAGCAGTCCCCCGTTGCACCTTCTGAGGTACCTCTTGGTTACAACCTTCCGGAGACCCTAAGACCTGGGCCTTAAAATTACATTTAGCAATGTGGATAGACTTTTGCTTTCAATTGTTATGAAGGAAAGACTGTAAAAGACAATTATGTTTTAAAATGTTTCCTTTTATTTGAGGTGAAATAGAATCACCTAAATAGGAGCATGGTAAAATCATAGTAAGCTCTGCCCGGAGATATGCCCATGTAATTTGGTTGACATGGGGTAAGAGGCCTAGGCTGAAACCTGTAGAAAATCAAGTGCCAATTTCCACAACTTGACACAAAAGAGAGTGTGTTGGCCTTTCTGGACATAGGATGTCAAGCTCAGAGGCCCAAAGAGGGAGACAGAAACAGCTTCTGCTGGGAGAAGCAGTGGAAAAGTCTGTTTTGTGTTATCCACCAAGCAGAATGCTAAGGGGATTTCCTGTTCAAAGAGATGGGTCTGGTGGAGATTTAATGACCAAGGAGTCACTGGAGTGGGCTTTGCTGCTGGAAGTTAGTTTGGGGATACCCAGAAAATGAGTAGCATGACTTTCAAACGATACTGGAAGACTCGCCTTGCTGTGGCACAGAGAAGGGGAGCCTGCAGAAAAGTCAGGAGGAATTTGGAACTGAGTTTATGAGGCTACATATCTGCTGGCAGCATGGCGTAATATACAAATGGATCATAAAGTTCTTTTGGTTGTGTTAATTAGGTAATGGGGAAGGACATTTTCAGTAGTTTGGTGTATTAGCTATTTATTAAGTAATGTTTAGTTTATGTTGATTTTAGTTTGTTTGTCACAATCTCATTGAAATCTCATTGTGCGATTCTTTCTGTTGCTAGCTGGGAAATATATATCCCTCTTTAAAAGTTATCGGTCTCTACAAAAATCACAACTGAATAAGCTAATATTCTACAGTCTTAATTTTTCAGATATCTATATGACAGTAGAAAAAACAAATACAATTAAAAAACAATTTGTATTAGATTCACTTAGAACTCTGCTTTAGAACTATATGTATAATTCCTTTATAACATCTAATACCATTTGAGTCAATGTCATATCATAACTCAGTTTAAGTCAGCATGTTTTTTTCCTTTTATTGTAATTAATATATGTGCCATCAAAATAATAATTGATAGAAAGTGAGTAAGACTGTTATTTAATGCTTAACTATCTTCATCCCCATTACTCACTACCATCTTTCCATAATTCTGCAATAATTTCAAGATAATATTACAAAGAAAAAGCATCAACTATTGCAGCAGAAAAAAGCAGCTTAGGACAGCCGGGATGGTTGAAACCCAGAATATTCACCATCAGGATCAGGAAAAGTAGTTCTGATTTTCCACAAACAGCAGCTGGGAATGATACGTTTGTTGTTGGTTCCCAAACGCCCATGTTGCCACATGATGTACTGCCTATATGCTGCATGTCTCAGTTCACGGTTGTAGTTTTCAGCAGGGTGTGAGTGGAGGCCAAACAACTCATTACGATATATCAGCATCAGATGCAACACTGCTTCATTCAAACACAGGTTTGCCATAGCACAGCTTGTACTTATGCAATGTTGCTCTGTCTTCCCACAGCACACTTTCTCTATGTCAGTCGGCATTTCCCTACAAAGGCCACAAGCACACCAGCTGGGTACTTCTGTCAAAGGCCCTTGGGGGGAATAGTCTGATGGAGCATCTTGCAGGAGGTCTATGATCAATCCTGGATTCCTCTTTGCCAGCTGCATAAAAATGCCTTCAAGCTTTGAACGGCTAAGTTGGGAAGCCAATGTCTGCAAGGAATTGTAAACAACATGTGAGAATGCCAACAATGATCCTTTGTTAACTATTTTATAACATTTTGGCACAAATTTGGCTTCTGTAGCAGCACTGGAGACCGTGCTACAGGATGCCCAGCACCCTGTTCCTGGGGCACACTGCATTGCCATCACTTCCAATGTGGCCCGCCCTCTTGAGAAGGCTGCTCAGTTTGGGGGTCTGCTGCAGGCGCTGGAATCAATTGTTTTGGTGCCATCCTGATGGCACACAGCCCTATCGGGTCCATGCAGGTCCGTTGAATCATGCATACATTACTATTAAAAAAAATTTTTAAAAATAAAAAAAAATCTGCAAGATGGGCACCAGTGCCATTTAAAAGGCCAGGCACACAACTTGCAGGCAAGTTAACTTTGAAAAGCATCTGCTATCTCAAAGTGCCTGGGAGTACCCTGTTGTGTGCTTGGATGTGTAGTGGTAAGTTCCTGGATCTGCCAGAGAATGCTGCCACATTGATGGCAAAGGATTAAATGACCAGGTTGCAACCAGTATAGGGGCTTAGTGGCAGTGCCTCTAAGTCTGCAGCAAGACAGGGAGTTGGAGCAGAAGCTGTGGAGAGGGCAAGATCTGCACTATAGCCCTTTGCCAACTTGAAGCTTAATTCCTCCATGCTCCTTGACAGTGACTGGAGGCTGTTTGGCAGGCCAGCCAATGCATCCAGGATTGGTGTGCATACCCATTCAGTGTTGTCTTGTACCCTGCCCTTCAAAGTCACCATATGAGACCTCTGCAGCTGAATTGGTCTGCGACCTTGCCCTCCTGTGAGCTGGCAAAAAACTATTCTTTACCCCTGACCTGGCTGCAGCCCACTTAGCCCTGGTGATTCTCTATAGTGGCCTCCAAGGTACAGGCAGTGCCAGTGTCTCAGCTGGTGAATGCAAGTATCAGAGCAAGTAACAGGCCTCTTCATCAGTACTGTGTTGTTGATCTCTCTCTCTTCCTCCTTGGGCTGCTGTGGTTGGGCAGACAGCAGTTCTTGGTGTCTGAAAGCAGAAAATCAGAAGGGGAAGGTTAGCCTGAGGAAAGTGGGTGGTGCAGAAGCCAGCAAGAGGTCCAAGAGGACATTCACAGCTTACTCATCATACCACAAAACAGGATGAGGGTGAAATGGAAGTTGAAAAAGGCATAGGGTAAACACATAACATCATCCTCAATGCTCACCCTCAGTGACACTGGCCCCATGATTTGAGAGCTTTCTCTCCAGGGAATGCAGGTGTCCTTGTTCTCTCCTGATTTTGCAGTATTCCTTTCTATTGTGTGCCACCTTGTACTGCAAGAGAAAGGAAAGAATGTCAGTGATTGTGTAATGCTGTCTTTGGGTGACATGACTGCCATAGCTGAATAACTGGAGGTATGTTGAGGTAGCAAGAGGTAGATTTGAGGCTGACAGCATCGGTAGGTGTGCAAGAGATGAGCTGGGGTATCTGGATGCTAGGCGTGAGTCCTAAGTGCCAGAGAGTGCTGATGGCTGAGTTATGATAGTATGGTGCATTGAGCAGCATGAGAGGTGGGTTGTGTGGTGGGTATGAGATGTCAAGAAATGTCATATGAAAATGTATGTACTGAGCTTACATTGCTGCCAGGACTTCAGACCACCATGGCCACCTGCTCCCCTTTCTTCCTGAGGCTCTCCTTGAGAGCCTCCTAGCCACCCCCACCTTGGAACTATGACATTTCTCCTCCTGCCTACTTCCACCACTAAAGCCACCAGCACTTCATCTGTGACCCTGGCACCATCTCTTTGCTCTAGCATTTCATTTTGCATGTTTTAAATTGCCATAATGTTATTCAGTGTGGCTTCCCTTTAAGAGGGACAGACAACCTTTAAGCCCAACAGACTGATTGTACCACATGCTATTAGCACAACACTCCCTGTCACCTGCAGAACACAAAGTCAGTCAACAGCATGACAGATGCTTGGCCCAATGCTACAATAATGGTAATGAAGGAGCAGTATGAAATTTAAGGGTTGCCCACCTTCATTGGAATAGGTGAGGACAGTCGCGAATTGCAACCCTTACACCCCAAAATAGGGCAAGCCACTTTTAAGTTCTTAATGCTTTGCTACAAACATATGCTAGACCATCTTTTGTAGTTACTGTCATATTACCTGGATTTCTTTATCCATTTCCTCCTCAACCTTCTGTTGCTCTTCCTTACATTGTAGAGCTGCATTAGCAGCTTGAATTGAAGTGCTAGTTCGTCTCTTCTTATTCTTTACTTTATTACTGGCTGATGAACAACTTTTAGTGCGTCCTTTTCTAACTTCTCTTCCATTTCCTTCTCCTTGTACAACTGATTCATCCCTGTTCATCATTATTAACGTTAACATTTAGCAGCAAGTAACATCTTTAAGCCTTTTTTTCTCTCTCATTGTACATAACTTACATCTGGCAGGAGTTTTATTTAAAGATATACTCTTGATTTCTGCAGGTCAATATTACCCATGGTCAGGACAATAGTACCCTCTCGGCCATAGCCCTGAATCTTTGTAAAGGCAAATTAGTTCATCAAAGTAAGGTGAAAATCAAAATATGGTGGATACTGGAAATATGAAATAAAAAACAAAAAATTCTGGAAATATTCAGAACATCAGGCAGTTATGGTGAGAGAAATTCATGGATGCTGCCTGGCTTTCTGAATGTTTCCAGCATCTTCTGTAAGAGCAAGAGCTGAGACTTAGATACATGAGAGCACTGCCCTGTTTGTGGGGATTGTCTTAACTGTGACAAAAAATGCAGAAAATAAAAAAATCTGTCCTCAAGCTTTTTTTTTATTCATGGGATTTGGGTGTCGCTTGTTAGATCAGTATTTATTGCCCATCCCTAATTGCCCTTGAGAAGGTGGTGGCAAGCTGCCTTCTGGAACTGCTGCAGTCCATCTGGTGCAGGTACATGGACTGCAGCAGTTCAAGAAAGCAGCTGACCACCATCTTCTCGAGGGCAATTAGGGATGGGCAATAAATACTGGCCTAGCCAGTGACACCCACATCCAATGAATGAATGAAAAAGAATCACTGTGTAATTTACTCATTTACCTATTTTACCATTTGAAGCCCAATTTAAGGATTTAGACTAATTTGACTCCCTGCTTTTCCAGGCTGCAAGGTTAAATGTAAACATATGAATTTTCCAAATAATATTCTGTGTTTCTCTTTATGTGGTCACTGTATTTAATTCCAGGATCAGTTATGTAACTTTTAAAAAAAACAAGAAGAAAGGATAATTTTATTGATCCTTTCATGTCCAGTGGATGTTCATTCCTCTTGTTATAAAGAAATACCATTCCTCGCACTAGCTTTTCCCACCGTTATCTGGTCACGCTGCTTCGCAATTTTAAAAGCATGAATCAAAATTTAAGGAAATAATTTGTGATTTCAGCTACTAATTTAGAGGCTTCAGAGCAATTTTACTTCTAAATATTTTGAAACTCCTCAGGAAGAGAGAATGTGATAAAAACCAGGAGCTGAAAGCTTGTTTAAAGGAAACCCAGCTTGGAGCAACGTATCACATTGCTGTCAAACCACCATTATTTCTACAATGTCAGGAAAGATTACATTAATATTTGAAGTTTTGCACTATGCTTTCCCTGCCCAACATTATTTCTCTCTCTCTTCCATTTTCACCTCCTTTATGCCTCTGCACACCATCCTTTGCATACCAAAAAGGTAGATGAAGAGAGAATGCCCTCATGCTTTTGTCAATGTTCTCCTCAGCCATAGACAGCATAGTATGACTCATTGGGCAGAATTTTATGACCCGTTTCGGCAGGGAAAGAGCCGTAAAATGTGGATAGACATTACCTCATTGACGACAGTGGGAATGTAAAATCCCGCTATCGTAAAATTCTGTCTAGTTTCGTCTCAGTTCAGCTTGGGTACATCCTCCTAACAGTAAGGCTGTGATAAGGTATTTTTTTATCTTATCTGATCGCTCAAGGGCAAGAACATGGCAAAGATCATTGATAGCTTCAGGGTGTCAAATCATGATTCCAATACCTCACAGGTAATTTCTCTTTTGTCCTTTTCTCCTTTTCCAAATGGGGAAATGCCCCATTTTCCATTGTTTCTATATTTACAAATTATAGGAAACTTACCGAATAATTTCATGTTTTGTGAGAAATGTGAGCTCCTGCAAAAAGAAATAAAGTATCAATAAATATATTAAAAATCCTTTAAACTGAATGATTATGACATTATATCTTTCTAAGGATGAAAGTGTATATTTCTTCACAACTTAATTAGCGAGAATGGAGTGTGTGGGATGTTAAAATAGAATGGAACTGGATTTTCAATTCTGGGTCAGGGACCCAGCCACCAGTTCAGTTCCTGGTGCGACTCTACAACCCATGCCATTTTCACATGGAGATTAGTTAACTGGCCTGTGGGTGTGTTTGGTGTAATTGGGAGTGCCGAAAGCAGCCCGGAGGCGGGACACAGTAACTAAGGGTGCTTTGAAAAGGCAGGCAGCAGCCATGCCTGCTGCAACTATGGAGATGGATGTTCAGGAAGAAGAATGGCATCAGGCTGATGCTGCCAGAAGCAGGAAGGCAATAGCAGCCTCCAGGGCTTTCAGATGCCTTCCCAGAGTCTTCTTCAAGGTTGTGGCTGGGAGGTGCAGATTTTCCTCCCGAGGCCAAAATGGGATGGCTGGAAGTGGTAGAGGAGGTGATTAGTCATGGCATTACTGGGACAACGTGGGTCCTGTGCTGCAAGCACTTCAATGATTCCATTAGATCTTGGAAGATGAATGACAAGCAACACTCAGGTATCAGGACTCCAACTTTGTATACAGCAGCATGCACACAAGCTCAGCAGACTGCATGTCCACAATGTCAGATCAAGTTCCCAGTGTTACAAATGTAGAACTTTATAAGATGGTTATGTTTTAAATTGTCTGCTTTAATTTAAGGTCAAAAAGTATTCTGAAGAGGGGACTGGTGATCATACTAATTCTGCCCGGAGACAGGCCCATATGATCTATAACCAAAACCAATTGAACATCAGGTGACAGATTTCACACTTTGGCACAAAAGAGGGGCAGCTCTTTTTCTAGACACAGAGGCACAGAGGAAGAGAGGACAGCAGCTACTGATGTGAGGGCCAGAGGAAATAACAATTTTTGTGTTAGCTATCAAGCAAAACACTGGTGAGAACTGGATCTTTGTTTGAACAGTTGGGACTTGTGGAGATTTAAGGAACAAGGAGTCACAGGAGTTTTGCTGCTGGAAATTGATTCAGGGATTCTCTGAAAACAATGGCACAATTTCCAAAGAATGCTGGAAGACTTGACCTGTCATGGCAGGAGCCTGCTGAAAGACAGGAGAAGCTTTGAATTGAATCTTTAAAGCTACATATCCACTGGATGTGTAGAATGAGGTAAAATCATGTCATAAAGAATATTTCAGTTATGTTAGTTAGTCAATAGCCTCTACCATCGCTATCCATAGCTCCAGGCTACCACATGCATGTAAAAGTGTATATTGCCACAAAAACTTGGACTTGGGATTGGGGGGCGGTTGGCTCAGATGCTGGACAGCCAGTGTGGATCAGATTGGTGCCAACAACATGAGGTTTGATCCACGTTATGGGTGGAGTGAATTCGGGACCTACCTCCTTGCCCTACCTGAGGTGGAGGTTGCAGCACTGTGCTTCAGACTTGTCTTCAGGCAGAGAACTCAAGAAGAAGTAATGAAGAGGTACCTTTTCTTTAGTTTGGTTTATTAATTGCTTGCTAAGTAATGGTTTGTCTATGTTGATTTTAGTTTGTTTGCTACAAAAGTGTTAATCTTGTCCTTCAGTCATTTCCATTGTTTGCTGGGGAATTCATCAAGTTATTGGTCTTTTCACAGATTGTAACAGCAGTGACATCACAGATGTCAGCCACTCCCACATGGAGAGCACAAGTGAGCAGGAGGCACCTCAGAGAAGCATAACAGCTCGTGTCAATGTCATGCTGTGAGGGTTGAAGGAGGGCAGCCCTGATTATGCATCATTTCCTCAAAAGAGGCTCACACACAATAGCCAAGAGATGGCATGGATAGGAAACAGAGTGCTCGACCTACACCAACTCACAGCCATGGAGAAGGCAGCACTGGACATAGAGTGGGCGCTATTGCAGCAGGTCCTTGGTAGCCGAGATGAAAGGGGTCATTTAATAGCTCTATCCTCAGGTGAATGGCAAAGAGGAGATTCAATGCACCATGTGACTTATCGACTGCTTTCATCCATGGGCTTGGTTGTACTGAGGCACCTGTTGAGCTGTCTGAGTTTTCATCAATACCTTCTTCTTCCGGTCTCTCCTGCAGCCTAGGTCACACAAAGTAGCAAAAGCAAATGGTGTTGACCTCTTCATCGAGGGGGAGACACCACATAGCCTGCACCATCACATCCTAACTTAACTCCACACCATCCACCAGCACAGGCACACTCACCTCAGTAGGGCCACAATCTCAAATATAGTAGGGAGTACTATGTGAGCATCACATCACCATTGAGCAGCAGAAGAAGGATGTAGCAGAGTCAGCTGTAGGCAGTAGCCTTCAGAACAGAAAGGGCAAACATAGTCATGATTTGCTGGGCAAAGATGTAGGGCCTCAGGTGGCACAGACAAGGTGAGTCTTTCTGGATCACCAGAGTTTCAAATGTCAGAGACCCCTGAGACATTGCAAAGCCATGGACAGTCAATAGAGTGGTCCATGCAGTACGTGTGCTCTATCATGGCTCAGGGATCTGAGAGCATGAGCTCCTCCATTAAGAAAGTGGCCACCCTCTTGGAGAGCCAAATGCAGTACCACTCTGGGCGCAGGAACTGTGTACTGAACTGCACAGAAAGATGAGATTTTCTGTCACATGGAATGCTCAGTGTCAGCAAGGGCACAGAGATGCTTGGTGTGGATGCCAGCAGGCGGGTGGACTTGTCCAGCTATCAACAGCACGAGGAAAGGGCAATTGAAGAAGCTGATGAGGGGGCTGACCTCAGGGGAAACCAGCATCATCCTCCTTGACCCCTCTGACTTAGGAAACATCCATGCCACAAGGCCCTGTGACAGAGGCTGCCCCTGATATGACACAGGCCTGTGGAGGAGCCACCATGGCCCATTCAAGTCAAGGATGGAAGCCACGGTCATCTCAGCTGGTACAATAGAGCAGGCTGCCTCCACCTCATCCTCAACCACAGAGGAAGCACTGTACAGGAGTGGGCATGAGCACAAGACACCACACCATTAGCAGTACTTTATTAGCTGTTCTGTTTGTGTTTTCACAGATTTATTTAGTTCTAAAAATATTGTTTAATGATATCGCTCAGGCTTGTGTGTGTTCATGGATTGTGGTGGGGATTGCAAAGAGGGCCTAAGGGGAAGGGGATATGCAGGGTGGGGCCATAGACTTCTTACAGGTGCCAGGTCTATGAGGTGGGGTGATGCTGGTGATGAAACTCCATGGGCAATATCCTTGGGGAGCAATTAGCCAGGTATGTCTGATGGTTGGAAAACTTGTCTCAAATTCTAATTGAAAGTCATCTGACATAGGCATGGGAGACACTCAGGTAAAGCATCGGTGAAACAGCGTGGACCTCGTCCATGCTAGCTTCCCAATTACTGTGGGGCCTAGGACAGCATTGACAATCTCCCTCAAATGGCTGGGCACTGGGCACCCCTGGTCACAGGTCAGCTGTACATTCAATGAGTGAAATCCTTTTCTGTTGAGGAATCTGGCTGGCTCATCCATCAGTGCCCTAATGTCTACGTGGGTGTAAACAATGACCCCCCAAACCCCGGACCTGACGGAATCCATGGATGGCAGCAAACCCCAATGCCTTCTGTGCCCTTGCTTGCCCTTTTGTGTCAAAATGGATGTATTCCTCCACCCCTTTGGAATAGGGCTTCCATGATATGCCTGATTACGTGATGAGCAATTGACTGCAAAATGCCCCCCAGGGCAATGTTGACCTTAATGGTTAGAGTAGGAAACTGCCATGAGGGCTACAACACTTTAGGTCATTGTGCAACATACTGTAATTCTCCAAACCATCCAGCCGAATTGGTGCAGCCTCCTACAGCACTGGTGCTTTGTCAGATGCAGAGAGCTGACTCTTGGTTGGTTTGCCAGGCAAAGCTGATGGTAGGCAAAAGCATGTCCAGAAGAGGGTCGAGAAGGTAAGAATTTTTATTTCAATGTTGGCCACTGTTTTGTAATAGAGGTGTTTTCTTATGAATGTCAGTCTGATTGCACAGCTCACTTTCACAACTAGCTGCCACCAGTGTGTGATGTAATTGCAATGTATCTGAATGAGCTGATCCCTCTTAGAATAATCCCATTGTACTTCCCAAACATAAACCTTGCATCCCATAAAAACCTGAAGTTACAGCCCTGTGAGTCCTGCATGGAGAGACTTTGTATTCTTTAGCACTCGCATAATCCTAGATTATGAGTGCATTTGATTTCTCTCCAGTCCAACACAGAGGACAGTAATTACGACACTTAAGTTGATCTCAGATTCTGAAATATGGAACAGCTGAAGCTTTTGCACAATGACAGCAGTAAATGGCCTAATCTTGTGAAAATAGACTGTTCCTGACAGTAGTGACAGTCTCTTTATCAAAAATCTGTAGCACAGCTCTTTCAGCTCTGTTTTACTCAGAAGAATATATGATTACTTCACTTTCATGCTTCAATCTTTTTCTTTAATGCCATACACTTAAATCTATCTCCTTTTCTATAAATGTTATCTTTGACATTCCAAGCTACATATTTGATCATATTAACAGTTCACCTGATAATATCATGTTCAGGTTGAATGCTGCAATTGGGAGAGTTATTTCCATCTCCAAAGCAAAGGCTCTGAATTCAGCATGTACACTGTTTTCACAATTAAACTAAATGAATAAGATCAAGGGAACGCAGGTTAAGAGTATTATGCTGTTTATGCTTCATGAATGGACTAGATTCTTATTTTCTTATTTTTTTGACAGCTTTGACAATCTACCCCCAAAGCCTCATGGTATTGATTTTATAGGAGTGTGCAGTCAATTGGTGGCACTGTTCCCAGGAATTCTGTGTTTTTACACTTTGAACTCTGGTTACATTCACTCATGGAAAACAGGTGCAGTTGCTTCCCAGCTCACCTGTTTCTGTTGGAAATGAGAAGTTTTGGAGTTTTGAAGAGTCCACAAACTTTACTTGATGTTTTCTAGTTTCATAAACATTCTTTGATCCTCTACCTTGTACGGTTTTGCTCATCGAGATTTGTACTTGACTCACCAGCCCCAAACCAACCCTATGTTTTTCAAAACCCCCCAAAATATTCTTAGAATTCTGGAGAAGGTGTGACATTCCCCATGGGCACAACCCTCTATGCCATCTTTAGGGAGGAAGAGGGATAGCTGCACATGGAGGCACAGAGTATAAACCAGCAAGGCAAAAAATGACAATCCACAGGGTCCTCAGCAGCATGTGATTCAGGCAGCGCAGATTCTTCGAGGGTCTACAGCAGTATATATAGATGGTGTAGGATAAAAAGGTTTTACTGCTTATAATAATAGTTACCTGATACTCCTTGAGCTGAACCTGTGACAATCGATCATTTGAGATGCGCCAAGGGAAGGTTAAATTTTGAAAGCTCCATGAGCTTGGTTTAAGAATATCGAATATTCTTGATCTAAATCCATGATCTGACATCTTTCAGCCTTACAGGTACACCTTATTTATCTGTTGCAATCAAAGAGTATTAACTTCCAGAATCAACAGATGGCACATGAAATGGGAATGCCAGTTATCCAAGTTGACTATACTTTCAGGATGTAACGGATGTCACTCAACAGTTAGTATTCCATTCTAGAATATGGTTTTAAATTTAAAGCAACTATTTATTAATAAAATGTCTCTGTTGCTAGGATGCGAGCTCTTGTGATGTCACTTTGTTTTCTTTGTTACTTCTTTCAGTCTTAACCCTTTCTTCAAATAACACAAGTCAAGAAAGGGCTTTGGTTCTGCAGCCAAAACAGCTATAATCAAAGCCCCAGAGCCAGTTAATTTAGAAGACACTCTGGCCAGGAAACCTCACTGCTATCAAGCAATAGTTTAGAAATTATACATTTCATTTTTCTTATATTGACCATAGAATTCAATGATACTTCAAATTAGAAACTGTGATGCTAATGATTATGACATCAGGCAATTGGGTGGCACAATTCTGCTGATGATGTAAATGCTGCGTAAATTAGAGATTTTATTTTAATCACGTGATCTCATCCAGCTCTGTCTTGTGATTGGCTGATGACTATGTAATATAACATGTGGCCCTGTACCAGAGGACGTAATTTTAAGTACAATTGCATCACATTATGTAGATTCCATGACCAATAGGTTATCTATATGGTTTCAAAAAGAAGGATTTTGGAAGCTAGGCTGTGAAATACAAAGAATATTTCTTGAGTGGACTGTTTATGCATTGTATAACTGATATAGCTATGGTGGAAATCAGATTATCTAGACACCATACCCCAGGCATTGGTCTATGTTGTGGGGCGGCTGAGTTGTGCTATTAGTGATAGAGTTGATCTGCAGACACTTCTTGGTTGGAAACTTTAAGTTTATTTACAATATACTTAGCAGCAACTACACAGGTGCTTTCAACTCTAAATCCATCTCTATACTGACCGCTGAAGTAGCCAACGGTACTCTCCTATTGGTTACTACAGATCATGTGATCTTGCCTAACACGTATTATTCTTAAAGGTACATTACACACGAAATAAAATTATAATTACTATCGTCTACCTCCTTATTATTAAGTTACCACAAGCCTGAAGGGAGTAGCTAACAGGGTTTTCCTGTCAAGTAAAATCAAAAAAGAAAATCTGGAATAAGAAGAGAATATTTTAGATATATTTTGTTGCTTTCTATGTGGGACTAGGAGGAGTTAGTGTAGCAAAAAGCTAGCAGGTTGATGAGGGCTATCCTCAGTGCAGCTGACTCATGACACCTCTCAGAACTGACCTTCACCAGCTGAACTGTGCTATGACCAGGTCTACAGGTTGACTTGAGCAGAACCTCAGAATGCTCAGGCAGCAATTCTACTGCCTGGACAGGTTCAGCACTTTCCCCCAGTGCAGCTCAGAGAGAGTGTCTGTAGGATAGTGCTTTGTTATTTTCTGCTTAACTTTGCCCTGCAATGGAACAATACAAGGACTTTCAACCAAATGGTGAAGGTGACGTCAAGGAAGGGCTCCAACCTCAGTCTGCAGCCAGAGCTCCTCAGCAGCACTTTCAGCTGAACAATCTCTGCCCGTCCTTCCAACCTGAATTAGCAATCCAATCGAAAGACTTACCATCAAAGAACAAAATCGATACGCATGTCACCTGTTGGATCAACAGCTAGTACAGAAACACTCTGAACACAAAATGATCAAAAATGCTTTACATAAATGCCTAATTATCATCCTGGTCTGAACCTCCATTGCCTTTCATAGTGACCTCTTACTGCTGTAGTTTACCCATGCACTGCTCCCTCAGTGACTTCAGTGTCATTAATAGAATATATGTGCTCTCTTATTGCTCATAATCACAAACGCACACAAAGATTGGATACATATAAAGACAGTGCATTTTTCAGATTACAGTTAATTCAATCTCTGGTTTATGATTTCTCATCTCCCATGTGTCAGACCTGTGGTTTTTTGAATGGATTTGATAATTTAAAGTTGAAGTGAGGGTCTTGTAAAGAGAAGGGTTCACAGCAGTTTGTGAGGTTTCTTGTAGTTGAATATCTAGCAGGTTGGTTCTCAGGTGAACTTTGAAACTGGAACAGGTTAAGTACTTTTGCTGCTTGATGACTTGCAGCTAGTTTTGGAGTCTGGTTCTCAGATTGGTTGACGACTGATGGCTTTGATGATCTGCTGGGCCCTGGGGTAATAAGCTTGGAGTCCCTGAACCCAGTTTTGATCACATGACTCCTTGGTTAACACTTCTGAGGCCCACTCAGTCTGGTTTGGGTGGAGGAGTCCATCATGATACAATGGGAAGTTCATAGTGACCACTGAGTTTCATAATTATGTAATGAGAATACATAATGAGGCTTGGCTAAGAGCCCAGAGATACATTAGCCTGCTGAAACACCTAAACCCCAGGGAAAATTGCTTGATTGACAGCTCTGGCTCTCTGATCTATGCTGTCAATTTCACAATGTTTATTTACAAAAGGTAAAGAGGTTTCAAGTCCTTGCATTTTCAGTTATTGAAACTTTAACGGTTCTGAATGATTGACACTTTTATTGGGCTGTATTAATAGGTTTTAAATAGATTTATTTAAGTAAATGGAAATTCATCATTGAATAACAGTTTTGAGCTGTTTTTACATATCCTACCATCACTATAGGGTTCATTTCTTCAATTCAGCGTATGGTGGGTGCCTGGCGGGTGCATGGCATGGAAGTGCCATAGCTTACTATGAGGCCATGAGGGCCATTGGGGTTGTTTGGGAGGGCATGCCTGGGCATGGAGAGCATGAGGGGCCATAGGAGGTGGATGAGGCATACATTGGCATGGGCGCAAGCGGGATCATGGGGAGGTTGGGTTGGGGGGGGGGGGGGGGTGCAGATCCTGACATGGGGGGCATGTGGAGGTCTTTTTGAATTTACCTTTTAAAAAGTACCCTCAATTAGACACTGATTCACAAAGCCTCTGAGGTGCCATGAACCATGACTCTTTGAAAACCTGGTCGGACTCCATGAAAATTGCGGATGACCAGGACATGCCTATCTCCGCAATGGAGCCAACCAGGTCAGGAGTGCAGAGTGAAGGCTTTTGACCCAAACCAGCCAACCTTAAATGGCCCTCCTAAAAATCAGAAACCCCAGGAATGGGGTGGGGGAACCCCAGAATCAGGTCCCCGGCGCCATTTTTGAAGGGCTCCCAAGTCACCTTGACTTGGTGGAAATCCAGTGCAGGCAGTCTGGAAACTCCATAGTTTTTAGCTGCTGGTCCATCTTTAAACAACGAGATGTGTGAATTCCACAGATGGCTGTAATAGCTATTAAATTAGTTATTTACCAGAGACTTGATATTGTCCATAATCCCAGTGTGCCAGCCACCTTAACAGCTTGTTTGCATCCAATTTGTAAAAGTATTGACTGAAAGTTCATAATGTGACATGTCTGTACTTGGCTTGACATTAGCGTAGGAGTTTGGAAGCTGCTGTGTCTTAGATGACAGTGGTCAGTGACTGCACTGGACTGCAGCATCTTGGCAACAGCTATGGCAGTCTGGCCCAGCTGGCTCCTTGGCACTAATGAAATAGTTGAGGTGAGAGTGCAAATCTGCTGTCATCCTTGGAAAGGAGAACTTATTCTACTGCTATTGCGCCACTGCCCTTCCTGTGGGGCTGCAGCTCATGTCCACTGATTTGCCCCAGAGATGACTGTAAATCTGTAATGCAAGTGAAGCCACTATATAATTAGTCTGCCAGCCTGTCCAAGGCAGAAGTTATGATGGAACCCAAGACTTCCATGGCACCTGCAGGACCATCTCTAAGAGGCTTGACTATTAGTGCCATAGGATTCTGAAAGGAGGTCCCAGCTCCAGCCTCTAGTGATGTGATCACAAGTTCAACACTGCACTGAAGAGTATTCATACCATGCATCAGAACCCCACACAGTGTGATAGCTGATTGCTCCAGATGCTGATGGGGTAGCTACCAGGCAGACAATCTAAGCCTTTGAGCATTTACTGGTGCACTTGAAGAATTTTTCATTTGAATACTTGACCATTAAAGTTAGCATCTCCATCCTCTTCAGCAAATGTCGGATGTAAGTTTTCTATCTGGCAAACTGCTTCAGTTATTTCCATACAAACATATGAATTAAGAGCAGGAGTAGCCCACTCGGTCCCTCA
The DNA here is from genome assembly GCF_017639515.1 of Carcharodon carcharias. Classification (NCBI taxonomy): domain Eukaryota; kingdom Metazoa; phylum Chordata; class Chondrichthyes; order Lamniformes; family Lamnidae; genus Carcharodon; species Carcharodon carcharias. The sequence continues at coordinate 128,446,147 of NC_054470.1, forward strand.
AGCTTGCTCTGCCATTCAATAAGATCATGGCTGATCTGAACTTAACCTCATATTCCTGCCTACTCCCAAATACCTTTCACCCCCTTGCTTATCAAGAATCTATCTACCTCTGCCTTAAAGATATTCAAGAACTCTGCCACAACCCTCAAAGAGAAAAAAGATTTCATCATCTCTGTCCTAAGTGGGCAAACCCTTATTTTGAAACAATGACCCCAAGTTCTGGAGTTTCTCACAAAAAGAAATATCCTTTCCACATTCACCCTGTCAAGTCCAATGTGCCTGCTCCTGCTCAGGAGACGTAAATCAATCACCCTGAGCAAACCCCTCAAATCCATTATATAGACATTGCTGTGCTGGTACTTAGGAAGGTCAGAGAAGTGATGGTGCATCATCAGGTTCCTCTCCCACTCTTGACTATCAGCCATCACTCAATGGGTAGCATTCCTGCCCCGATTCACAAGGTTCCCGGTTGAAGCCCCACTCTAGGTGTGAAATTTTATATCCCTCCCATTTGTTGGCCGTTTTGGGGCCATGTGGGGTGGGGGGATCCTCCAACACTCTGTGACAAGAAGTACCCTCCACTACCCAGCTCTCCATGTTCCCACACCCTTCCGCTGTCCTCTGATCCTGGCCTCCATCCCTTTGCCATGGCTTGACAGCCTGGCCCTGGAGGAACCACCTACTCACTTTCTAATCCAGCTCCATTGATTGCTACAGGGGGCTGCCTGCAGCCCCAGTACTAGCCACTGCACCCAGTGGTGCTGCTGTGACTACAGAGGTGCTGGCCATTTCATTGGACAGTAACTCAGAGGCTGGACTTCCTCCCAGATGGGGGAAGAAATCCTGCCATGAGCCAATTAACGGCCTGACAGCTATAAAATAGATTTGGAGCTTACGGGCCACACAGAAGCAGACCTGCCCTGATTTCCAAACTGGGGCAGGGCCACCAACTCCATGATAAAATTCCAAGCTAGGACAATAGTACAAAAATTAAAACTGACTCTCCAAAGTCAGAGATGTCATCTTTCTGATTTGACTTTAAATCAAGACCCCATCTGCATGTTCGGGTGGATGTGAAAGATCCCATGGCACTATTTTGAAGAACAGAGGAGTTTTCCCTGGTGCCCTGGCTAATATTTATCCTTCCATAAACACCACAATAGCAGATTATCTGGTCATTATCACATTGGCTTTTTGTCAAGGTTTGCTGTGCGCAAATGGGCAGCTGCATTTCCTACATTGCAACAGTGTCTAACTTCAAAAGTACTTCATTGACTGTAAAGCACTTTGTTCAGTGGTTGTGAAGAGTGTTATATAAATGGAAGTCTTCTTTCATCCTTCATCTAAGACTTCAGAGCCCAAGTCACTGGAAGGACCTAGAGAAAAGGCAAATAGCAGATGAGCCACCAGGTTGCCAAAATATATGTGATTGTTTACTCCTGGCCATAGAATTACTATTTATAAAGGGGAGAAAATTCCCAAAATGGGAAGTATGTCGATTCGAGTCACATACAATGAGCAAAATTGCCCATCGTTGTGATGAAGGGTGAGAAACCAGTTGATTTAGGAAGAAACTGGTTAGCATGACTTAAGTTAAACTGGAAGGAGCTTTCTCGTGCCAAAGCGAAATTCACATCACAAGATGGCGTGATTGAAAAGTACCTTCAGGTGTTTGAAACCAGCAAACTGATTTAAGGATACAAGGCTAACGTACAAGTTCAGAGGAAAGCAAGACCAGTCTATATTCTAGGCATCACCCAATACCCTCTGCCCTAAGGGAAAAAGTAGAGCAAGATATCAAGAGCTGAAAAGACCTGAGAATGAGAACGACTCTAAAATAGAACAGCGTAATTGGGCTACTCATATAGTGGTAGTGCCAATGCCAGATGGGTGACTGTAAGGTAACTGTAAATCCAGTACTGGATTTATAGCCAATACTTTGGCAAATGTGAAGGATCTGTTCACAATGTTGTCAACAGGCTAGATTTTTTGAAAGTCTGACAAATGTCTATCTGCAACTTGAGTTGGGCGGAATCGTTCCAGGTTTGCACAAAGTGCAGCAGCGGGCAAGAAAAAGGACATTTTGCCCACCGGCCACAATGGCAGATATTCGCGCCGCCTTGTCCCATTCCCAACGCGTCCTACCTCAATAAAGCATTCACGGAAAACATGCTGGATTGCTACACAGTGGGCTTGGATTGCCCACCCCACAATGACTTCAGTACTTCCTTGCTCTGGGCGCCATGTTTAAAATGCACCAGAGTGCAGCCTATTTCATGACCCCAGACCAGGATGGCTCCTGGCGACAGATGGCCCCAAAAGCAAAGAAGATGGCAGCCCTCAAATTTAGTGACGTCTCTCTAGGGTGCCTGCTGAACGCAGTGAAATGCCTTCGCGATGTCATCTACCCCGCTCTGGCTGCAGGTGGTCCACCAGAGTCACCAATTTGGCATGGATGGCGGTGGCAGTGGCAGTCAGCACCACCGGAGCATGGAGGAGGTCGGCCATCCAGTGCAGGAAGAGGATGAACGCTCACATGCATTCCGCCAGGGTAAGTCACCACCTCATCACTTTCAACTCACACACTCCCAAATCCATCACACATCCACAGGGATCTCACACCTCAAGGGATAACACCACTAACTCTCACACACACCCTCACATCTCCATCAGGCTCATATCTTCTGGAGCTCGTGTCCTCATCTTGTCCATGGTTCCACTCACCACACAAACATTCCATGCAGTGCTGTGTGTCCTGCTCACACTCTCTCCATCTGCTTTCATGCAGGAGAAGCTGGCTCACAACAGCAGGGAGAGATCCCAGACCATGGGTGGTGTGGCCCACATTAGGCGGCTCATGCACTTTAAGGAGTGTGACATCGTGCTGACTGGTGAGGACGTGGACCATTCCTGAGGTGACGGTGAGATCAGCAGCAATGGTGAGGTCAGCTGTGAACACTCACATGAGGATCCTGCACCATAACATCCCTCTCTCAACACAACCATGAGTGCCCTCTCTCCTTTTAACTCTGCTGACATGCACTAATTATCTCTGCTTTGATCCACAGGGAGCTCTGCCAAGTGACCGAAGTCCTCAGCCAGCCAGTCCCTCAGCTCCATCCAGGTCCTCACCTCTAGCCAAGGGGACATCTCCTCCTTTGAAGAGCTGGAAATAAGCAGCCTGGAAGACCTGTCGCTGTGCTTACCCACACCCTGCACCAGCGCAGGGACACACACCTCGCTGGGACCTAGATCTAGAACAGGCTCGGGTTCACAATGTGGTGGTCACCACATGGACACGTATCCGCAGCAGGAGGAGGCAGGCTCAGGCAAGCTCCCCGGCGCTTGGAGGACTGCTGGGGAGGAGGCATCTGTGAGGTCCGAGTCAGATGACAAGCCTCTGGTTTTGGTCTTCCAATGTGGAGAGTCAGCAGAAGGCAGGGGAACATCATGCAGAGCTGTTGGAAGCCCTCAACAGAGTAGCACGCAAATCGGAGGAGTGTGTCCGCCTGCTCTATGATGAAGTGGTGCCCACAAGGTGCCCATATGGAGGTCTCCATGGGAAGGATGGTGAATGCCATGGAAACCCTGGCCCAGCAGAACCTGGAGATCCATGCAGACCTGCACTCCATCGCGGTAACCATGGGTGAGTTCCTGCAGTGGCAATGAGAGAGGAAAACAGAGCAGCTCGGTGTCCCTCCAGGCGTTACTTCCCCTCAAGGAGTCAGGCCGGGGCCCTCAGGCACCCGAAGGGAGGAGGAGCGGCAGCTGGACACCCCTGGGTCATCCACTCAGGAATCTCAGAGGCTGTGTGCTTGCTCCAAGTCCCCTTTGCCTGTTGCCCCCTCAAATTTGTCCTCTGTCACCACAGAGGGAGCAGCTGGCCCATAGGAGGACAACCAAAGCAAGCCAGGGTCCCCAAGGCCTTGGCTCTCCAGACGACACATGCTGAAGTCATCAGAGGCAACAGGATTAACCATTGCACATGCTGTCTCCACCCTAGGGCAGCACCTAGAAGTGGTAGACCTAGAAATGTTAAGAAACTCTGATCACAAGTGATTGCACGGATGAATACATTTTATCACTTTATAATGTGAAAATATATTCACTTTCACTGAATAATGTATAACAGTGTCTTTCAGCATCATTGACAGGCTCGCGAGTTCCCCCCTGCATACCGATCACTATGAGCAGTGCAACTGCACGCAGCCCAGTCACGAGTGATTCTGGAGGGAGAAGTGTGTGTGCAGCAGGATCTTTCAGAGCCTCGTGCAAGCTCTCTCCCACATGGAACCTTTATCCATCACACTCATCTCAATGCTGCCTGCTGGGGTTCTCTTTCAGTTGTCCATCTGAGCTGACTGGATCTCAGCCCAACCATTTCCACCCAGCAACTGTGCCCGTCCAACACGAGGTTCCGCTCACTTTCGATTTCGACAGTAATGGTAGTCGTTAAGTTTCTGATCAGCTCTGCTGCCCTTTCCACCCCCCCAGTCACCCATGTCCTTTCTCCCATCACTGTTGACCCCCACCCGCATCGCCTTCCACCTCCCCACTATCACCTACCAACCAGAAGCCTTGTCTTTCCAGGACATCCAGGTGAACCTACACATTCCCTGCCTTTCTGAGAATCCCACCCCTATCCACATTGACCTCCCCCACCTCCACCTTCCCACCCCGAGCGTCGGTGTCTGCCTCCGAGTACCCACTAACCACTCTAACAGTCCCTCAACCACTACTGTTGCACCCTCACCCTCCCACCCTTCCATTTCATTCTGCCCTCTCATACTCACCATTACCTCCTGCTCTGCCCACCCTCAGTTCGCTCCCCAGGAGGCAGTCTGACTCCACAGACCCCTCCCTTGCATGTTCACACGAACACTGCCGCCCCTTACTCCATCCTCCACCCTTACTCCCTCCTCCCCCCCAAACTCCTTCCTGTCCCTGGACTCTCTCCCCCCTCCAAACTCCTTCCCTTACACTTTTGTCTTACACCTTCGCCCCCTCTTCCACCTATCTCCCCACTTGCTGCATTCACTCCAGTTACAACCTCCTCCCCCCATACTCCCTCCTTCCCCCCTCCCAACCTCAACACCCCCGGTACATCTTCCTCTCACACTCACAGCTGGACCTTTCTCTCCCACTCTGGCGTGAAAGTGATATTTGGCCTTCTCGCCCTATTGTTCCCCAGGCTGCCATGATGCCCGATGCCAACAGGGCCAGAAAATTCCAGCCTAAGTCACATTTGACCATTAATACACAGATGGGTCTATTTCAGTCTCATTAGCTGCCATTTGATGTCTCTTCAACCTGCAGAATTTTCTAAGGGATAATGAACCAAATTTTGCAAGGAATTCGAGGAGTAGAGTGCTATTTGGATGACATACTTATTTCAGCTCCAAACAGGTAGGCCCATGATGACAGGTTGGAAAAGGTGCTCCAACATTTGGAAAAGCATGGAGTTCAGGCAAAGGCACACTATGGCGAAATGTTTCAAAACTCTGGGCAGAATCCTCCCAGATTTGCACTAAGTGTGGCACCAAGTGGAAAAAGGACATTTTGCCCGCCGGCCGCAATGGCAGCTTTTCATGCCGTATCATCACAATCCTGCCTCATTAGTCATGCATTCCCAGGAAACACATCAGGGCCTCTCGTTCGACTGCCTTGCCATCACATCAGGCCTTCAGTAAACCAGGAGCCATATTTAAAGGAGGCCTCTGCAAAGAGCTAGCAATCTTCAAGGGATAGGAAGCTGCTGCAAACTAATGGCTGCCAAAGGGAGGAAACATTCTGCCCCCAGATTTAGCAACGCCTCCCTCGAGCATATACTGGACACAGTGGAGGCCCTCCATGATATCCTCTACCCCAGCTCTGGTCAAAGGCCAGCAAGCAGGGTCACCAAGCAAGCAGTGGAGACAGTGGCAGCAGTGGTCAGCACCCAACACCTTGCAAAAGAGCACAGCCACCCAGTGCCAAAAGAAGATGAATGATCTCCTCCATTCCACTAGGGTAAGTCACTCTTCTCATCACTCTCAGCCTGCACACTTACAAACCTATCACACATCCACAGGGATCTCACTCACTGCTAGTTCAAGGGACATCACCATTCACTCTCTCACACACACCTTGATTGTCCTCATCGTGTCCATGGCACCACCCACACATGCCAGGCATACTTATCATCTGACCTGGCAGGCATCCTGCTTACATTCTGTCCCTCTGTATTCATGCAGGACAAGCTGGTACACAACAGGGAGAGGTCACAGGCTGGTGGAGGAATGCCTGAAATCAAGGTCCTCATGGCTGGCAGGCAAGGATATGGACTGGTCCCATGCTGACGGTGAGGTTGATGATGCTCAACCAAGTGAGGATCCAGCAGTTAACATCCATCAGACAACCATGCTGTGAGTGATGTGTCCTGTTTCACAGGCCACTGCCATGCACTAATTATCTCTCCTTGTTTTCGCAGGCACATCTTGGAAACAGCAGAGGGAGTCCATGACCCAACTGCAAGCCCTGAAGACACCTCAGAAGAGGAATCTGATGAAACCCTCAGTGAAGACCCATCACACCCACACCCTTCACCAGCGCAGAGACACACACCTTGGTGGGACCTAGCTTTAGAGTAGCCTCGGAGTCACAATCTGGTGAGTACATCACGCTGTCCAATCCACAGCAGGAGGTGGCAGGGACTTCCCAGCTTTTTGGCACTCGGATGACTGCTGGAGACCAGAAATCTGTTGAGTCTGAGTCAGATGATTAACCTCTGGACTCAGTCATACCTCGGTTGCCGGAGCTGCAAAGACAAGCTCGGGAACATCAGGAAGGAATGTGCGTTGCAGTCCTCGGATTGCAAGGCACATTAAAGGAGTCCGCCAGCCTTCAGTCTGAGGTGACAGTGCCATCATGCCAATGCACTGAGCTCAACACTGGAAGGATGGCAGCCGCCGTGGAGACATTGGTCTAGGACCTTGGCTCTGCACTGCTGCACAGGCTGAACTCTATCGCTAATGCCTTAGTTGGCCTCCAATAGTGTCAACATGAGAGGGGTGCCGGGCAATTCAATCTCACTCCAGCTTCCCCTCCTCCTCAAGGTGTCAGCCAGGGGTCTTTGGGCACCCATAGCGAGGAGGATCAGCAAGTGCATACCCCGGGGCCATCCACCCAAGTGACTCCAGGAGTGTCCGGCCCATCTAAATCCCCTCTTAATGTGACCTGAGCAAATTCAGCTCCACAGGCTGAGGGGGGTACCACTGCCACACAGCAGGACCCTGAAAGCAGGCCAAGGCCATCCAGCTCTCGGCCCTCCAGATGACAACCATCAAGGTCATCACAGATAGAGCATAGCAGTCAGCAGGCTGCCTCCACATCCGCTGTGGATGTCCAGGGAGCATCAAGATGTAGCAGCAGGGTTAGGAAGGTTAAGAAGATGTAACTCTTTCGAGTACAAACCCGTTTCCATCTGTTTCAGATGAAGTTACATTGTTTCATAGTTTGCCATTGTGAGATTTGAACTCTTGATAATCTTTTAAATGAAAACCAAATCAACAAAATTGGGATAAATCAGGCACAGCCCCTAATTCAGGTCAGCTGTAAAACCAAGGACAAAGTTTAAAGGAAACTTACAAACTTTAAATCAAAATGTGATTAAAGGGGTCAACAAAACACCCCAGTCCCCGCGGTGCCCACCGAGCACGGAAGGCCTCGAGAGTGTCAGCAGACACTACGTGCTCCCTCTCCAGGGACATCCGGCAGCGAACGTAGCCGCGGAAGAGGGACAAACAATCGGGCGGGACTCCCCCGTCGATCGCCCGCTGCCTGGACCTGTTAATGGCCAACTTGGCCAGGCCCAGGAGCAGGTTCACGAGGAGGTCCTCCTCCTTCCCGACCCCCTTCCGCACCGGGTGCCCATAGATCAGGAGCATGGGGCTGAAGTGCAAACAAAATATCAATAAAAGGTTTTTCAAGTAACTAAAAAGGGAGTGCAGCCTACAACACCCTATGTATACATGGTCCAAAAAGCTCCACACTATTTTCTCTTGGTTTCAGTGACTTTTATGTCTCACCTTGTTTTTTTCCAAGAATCTAGCCATTCTTCCTCCTTGATGGGCAGTCACCATCAGTGACCTTGATCTCGGGGTTACAAACCCAGTAACTCTTTCGAGTATAAACCCGTTTCCATCTGTTTCAGCTGAAGTTACATTGTTTCATAGCTGGCCATTGTGAGATTTGAACTCTTGATCTTGGGGTTACAAACCCAGTACCATAACCACTTGGCTATTTAGGCCAAGCAGAAGAATATGTAACTCTTTTGAGTACAAACATGTTTCCATCTGCTCCTACTCAGATGAAGTTACATTGTTTCATAGCTTGCCATTGTGAGATTTGAACTCCTGATCTTACAAACCCAGTACCATAACCACTTGGCTATTTAGGCCAAGCGTTAGGAAGATGTAACTCTTTCGAGTACAAACCCATTTCCATCTGTTTCAGATGGAGTTACATTGTTTCATAGTTTGCCATTGTGAGATTTGAACTCTTGATCTTGGGATTACAAACCCAGTACCATAACCACTTGGCTATTTAGACCAAGCTTTAAGAAGATGTAACTCTTTTGAGTTAAAACCAATAAAACCAAATTAACAAAATTGGGATAAATCAGGCACAGCCCCTAATTCAGGTCAGCTGTAAAACAAAGAACAAAGTTTAAAGGAAACTTACAAACTTTAAATCAAAATGTGATTAAAGGGGTCAACAAAACACCCCAGTCCTCGCTGTGCCCACCAGGCACGGAAGGCCTCGAGAGTGCCGGCAGACACCGCGTGCTCCCTCTCCAGGGACATCCGGCTGCGAACGTAGCCGCAGAAGAGGGATAAACAATTGGGCGGGACTCCCCCGTCGATCGCCCGCTGCCTGGACCTGTTAATGGCCAACTTGGCCAGGCCCAGGAGCAGGTTCACGAGGAGGTCCTCCTCCTTCCCGACCCCCTTCCGCACCGGGTGCCCATAGATCAGGAGCGTGGGGCTGAAGTGCAAACAAAACATCAATAAAAGGTTTTTCAAATAACTAAAAAGGGAGTGCAGCCTACCACACCCTATATAAGCATGGTCCACAGACTCCACAAGACTGCAAAAAGGGCATGTGTCCTGAGAGTCCGTGAACCTATGCATTCTCCTATTATAGGGGACTGCTGCATGAAACACCCTCCAACCCAGGTCCCTGATAGAAAGGGGGAGGATACTTCCATAGAGGGCCTCCGCCTCTGGACAGCAACAAGGCACACCAGGGTGTGTCCTAAGATGTAACTCTTTCAAGTACAAACCAGTTTCCATCTGTTTTAGATAAAGTTACATTATTTCATAGTTTGCCATGGTGGGATTTGAACTCTTGATCTTGGGTTTACAAACCCAGTACCATAACCACTTGGCTATTTAGGCCAAGTGTTAAGAAGATGTAATTGCACACCCAGAGCATGAGTGTTAATCACTTGTGCATAACAGGGAGAATATCTCCCCGTTGTGGGGGTTATGCGGTGGCAGGTGCGGGCGGGCGTGGACCTGACCGGCGCCCCCGATTGGGTCTGCGCCGCCATTTTACGCTTTAATTGGCCTGCCCAGTGTGACGCGCACCTGGAAGCCCTGTGTGCTCCTTGTGCAGGCGGAGAGGAGATCCCTGAGTCGGGAGCGCATTCTTATGCGCACATGCACGCAAAAGAGTGCAGAAATCTCCCTGAGCCACCCCTGTGCCTCAGGGAGATAAATTTTAAGTTTTAAAAGTTTTAATAAAAAAAACTTAAGACATGTCCACTCATGTGACAGTGTCACATGAACTGGGACATGTCAATGAACTTTAATTAAAAATGTTATTCAATTTATAAACCCTTCATGAAACCTCATCCCGCCCGTGGATGAGGTTCCATGAAAAATGCGAATGCCGCCTGGGCTCCTTAAGGTTGGACAGCAGCTATCTCAATCAGGTTAATTAGCTCATTAATGGCCTTAATTGGCTTTTGACAGTTCTGTGGGTGCGCAGCCAAGTTGGCTGCGCACCTGCCGAACTGAAAATCTAAATGACGCGCGGTGAAGTCAGGACGCATGCCCGATGCCACCCCGCGTCATTTTACGCCCCGGCGAGCAGGCCCCGACCCCGCTTGCCAAGCCGAAAATTCTCCCCAATGTTCACCTTTGTAAAGAAACTCCCAAGAATGTCACCTTGCCTATGGCTCCTTGTTCTGATGGGCAGTATTCATGTCACTCAGATGTGAAACATTAGTACCTGCACAAGATAAAGGGAGCTGTCTCAGTCCAGGGCCTCCTCCCCGTGCTTTGTGCAACCTTCCCAGCACACTTATACTGTGCCTTCACAGTCACTGGTCACATCAGTCATGCCTGCACCTCGATGGGGCTTTTCATTGCTGCCAGAATGCCCTGGGCCAGCGGCACAGAGTTCAGTCATTCTCTGTGTGTTCTCAGCACCTTTGAGGTGCAGCTGGCCCCCATTTCTTCAGCATCTGTGCTTGGGGACAGTGTGGTCCTGAAGGATTCCGCTCATGAAGGATTCCGTAGGATCAGGAGAAGTTAAAATTTCCCCACTGCAACTCCATAATATATCCTTATTCACAGAGTGCAAGCGACCTGCTATCAGCCAGGCAGGAGTCAAACATTCACAGATGCTATGTGAGGATCTATGATGTCTCCTCACTGCATGTTGTCATCATCTTCCACGAATCTAGCAGTTATGTGGGAGTCCCGAGTGCACCTGCCTCATCTGGCCAGTGCAATGGCCTCAATGCCATCATCCGCCACTTCGAGGACCTCCTCACCCTCATCCCTGTCAACATCCTCCTCATCAGCGGATACATGCAACTCCTCCATTTCCTCCTCAGCCAGCTCCTGTCCCTGTTGCATTGCCAGGTTGTGAAAGGCGCAGCAGAGAACAACGATACATGACACTCTCTGTGGTCTATATTGCAGGGCTCCACCAGATCGGTCCAGGCACTGGAACCTCATCTTCAGCATCCCAAAGGTCTGCTCCACCAAGCTGCGAATTGCAGCATGAACCTCATTATACCTTCTCTCTGATGAATACTGAAGCCACTGCACAGGTGTCAAAAGCCACATCCTCTGAGGGCAGCCCTTGTCCCCAAGGAGCCAACCCTGCAGCCTCTCTGGACCCTGGACGATGTCAGGGATCTGAGACCTACTGAGAATATAGGAGCCGTGGACAGTCCCTGAGAACTGTGTACAAACCTGCAGGACAGGTTTGTGGTGGTCGCATCACCACAACAATCAGCAAGTGGAAACCCTAGTGGTTGATAAGGTTGGCTTCTTGTTGCCACGGCGATCTGAGCACCATGTGAGTGCAGTCGAAGACACCCTGCACCTGTGAGAAACCTGAGATTTACACAAATCCCAGTGTTCTTGCTTTCTGGCTTACCTGATCCCGGTTGAAATGCACAAACTTGTGTGCCTTTGCGAAGATGCTATCCGTGACCTAATGGATGCATTTGTGCATGGAGGCTTATAACATCCCACAGAGGTCACCTGTAGAGCCCTGAGAGGAGCCACTGGCATAAATATTGAGCGCCATGGTCACTTTCACAGCCACTGGCAGTGGATGCCCTCCATGTCCCTGGGACATCAAATCCTGCATCAGGTGGCAGATGTGAGCAACCAGTTTCCTGGGCCATGTGCAGTCTTCGGTGACACTGGTTCTCGGTCATCTGCAGGAATGAAGCCACTGTCTGTAGAACCTGGGTCTTGCTAGGTGCCGACCAGCGACGGCTCACTGTGGCTCTTAAGTGGCGTGCGTGTGGGCGCCAGCCACCCCTTCTTCTTGAGGGTGCTGCTCCCCGCTCTGTCCAGCCAGGCGCCTCCATTGCCCTCTTCTCCTTCATCTCTGCTCCGCTCCCCGTAAACCATGAGACATACAGCTACGTTTACCAGGCTGCATGCTCCTGATGTACTCCTCCTGCCAGATGAAAGAGAGAGATGCATAGGTTAGCATGGGTGTACTAAGAACCTCTCTTGGTTGAGTCTGAAGGCCCCTTAATGCATCCCGGAGAGTGCTGGCCACAACTTGGATGGCCAGAGTTTAATGTGCTACATGGCTGCCCGAAACCCCATTCACCTCCACCCCACTCCAACTGACCGATTGGCAGCAGCTTTGCCCATTGGACTGCATGCTGTGCTCTCAGCTCAGGTGCAGGAATTCTCCTAACCTGCACTGCAAGGCTGCACTGTTAGCTTGAACCATGGGGGAGACTGGTCCAAACCAGAATGAAGACATTGCAAGGGGCTGTGAACAACTCCACCAGTGACTGCTCCATGGCCAGCTTTCGCAAGGAGTTGTACAAAGTATGCAGTTGTCCAACTGTTCTGCAGTCCACTAAATGCTCATTAGTTTGCAGTCTGTGCATGAGGGGTGAAAAGCTCTGGAGCACTTGCTGGCACTTTCATGCCTCTGCTTTGCTTGAGTGGGTAGCTAAGCTAGAGGCTCAACTCCACGCATATCAAAGTGGCTGTGCCTGAACTGTCTCAGCTGTGGAGGAATGGTCACTTTATACAAGGTTTCCCTAACATGCAGCTGCTACCCTTTCTCTCCCCACCCCCACCACCACACATGCTTGCGCACTACCAGCAGACTGGGCTGCCTTGCCTCCGGCAATTCGCCCCAACCTCAGTGCAGCCCTTGCACCCCACCAACTTGACCCAACCTCAGTGCAGCCCTTGCACCCCACTAACTTGACCCAACCGCAGGGCAGCCCTTGCCCCAGCGCCGCACTTTCAGCCAGGTGGGAAAAAGCAATTTGTCTGTGCTCTTGCTTGATTGCATGGCGCCTCAACCTTGAGGTTCAACAGTCGACCCTCGTGAGTGCTGCGCAAAGTTACAGCGCACTCACCTCCGAGTTCCCCTCGAGGAGCAGCTCACCAGGTGCACACCTTATAAATGCTGGTGTGAAATGCCAACATGCCCAGATGATCCAGTGTGGGGGGATGATTCCGGCAAGCAGGGCTTATAATGAGATGCAGATGTATTAAAATGAAGTGCCCAATGCCCAGCAGTGGGAAACGTGGCCCACCATTGATGGACAGAGCAAACTAGCTTCATACTGGTGTGAAACTGATTTTTGGCCTTCCCGCCGCATAGCCCGGTCATGCCCGCCATGACACCCGATACCAACAGGCATGAAAAATTTCACCCTCTGTAGACTGCTTGGGTCACAGGGTAGGCAAAGATGGGTTACATCCTACCAAGAGTAAGGTCCAAGCAATAAGAAATATGCCACACTCTCAAAATATCTCTGAGCTCAGATCTTTTTTGGGCCTAGTGAATCACAATGGTAAATTCATATTAAATTTGGTAACCTTATTGCATCCATTTAAAGAATTCTTGAGGAAGGGTTTTCCATGGAGTTGGACAAGGGAGTGCGACAAAGCATTCAAGTTGTGTAAAAGTCAGTTGGTAGACGCTATAATGCTTGGTCATTATGATGTGGCCTAAAAGATTAAGCAGGCATGTGATAAGGAGTAGGTGCTGTTGTCTGTCGTGTGTTGGATGATGGTGAGGAGAGACTGACTGCATTTGCCTCAGAGACCCTCAGTGCCAGTGAGTGAAATTATGCTCAGATAGAATGTGAAGCATTGTCTTTGATTTTTGAAGTAAGAAGATTTCATAAATACTTGCATGGTCATAGTTTCATGATCAAAACTGATCATGAGCCACTGATGGCTATTTTGAATCCAAAGTGTCCAGTATCCACTTTAGCTGCAGCCAAATTCAAAGATAGGATTTGATTTTGTCTGCTTTTCAGTGCAACATAATTACAGACGATCAGCAGATCATTGCAGATGCAATACCTAGATTACCGTCACCATCTGAGGTAGAGCCCAACAGGGAAGATGCATTTTTCTTTTCACATGTAGATGAGTTACCAGTCATAGTAGATGACATTGGTAGAACAATTCATAGGGGCCCTGTATTGGCTAGGGTATATGGCTATAATAGAAATGGGTGGCCAACAAAAATACTGGGTTTAGAAATAAGGCCTTTTGTTATACATAAGTTTGGATTGTCAATTGATAAAGGTTGCATTATGCGGGGAGCCAGAGTGGCAATTCCTGAAAGATCAAGATCACAGTTGCTATGGGATCTTCATGATCAGTTTGACAAAGAATCTATTGCAAGAAGCTATCTTTGGTGGTCAGCTAAGTACATAGAAGACACAGTGAAATAGTGTAGTGCATGTCAAGCTGTAGAAAAGAAACTGCCATCGGTAACTTTGCAACCATGGAAATGGCCAGCTGGATTGTGGCAGAGGCTGCACATAGATTTTGCAGAATTTGAAGGGCAATAGCCATTCATAGTATTCATAGTTATTCAAAGTGGGTTGAGGGATTTCCAATGAATCAAACAACAACCAGCAAAACTCTAGATAATTTGAACCAAAACAGAAAATGCTGGAAAAACTCAGCAGGTCTAACAGCATCTGTGGAGAGAAAAATAGAGTTAACGTTTCAGGTCCGTATGACTTTTCTTCAGAAGAGATATTTTGCGTAGTTTGTTTGCTGCCTACTGGTTTCCAGAGGACAATGGACCTCAGTTTTGGCAGAAGAGTTTGTAGAATTCTTGAGAATGAATGGGGTAAAACAAACCAGAGTTCCATCATAACATAGAACCATAGAACCATAGAAAAGTTATGGTGCAGAAAGAGGCCATTCAGCCCATTATGTCTGTGCCAGCCAGAAAAGAAAAATCTAACTGCCCATTTTAATACCACCTTCCAGCACCCAGTCCATAGTCATGAAAAACACGGTGTTTGCACGTATTTGGTCAAAATGCTTGGTAGTGGAGAGGTTAGATTTGTACGTATAGATCATGTTTTACCTTTAGAGGTTCACAAAGAAGAAAGAAGTTGGGAAGAATTAAATCAGTCTCATGAATTGCATAGTAGAGATAAGAGTAAAGTACCAAAAGTTACTCCAACACAAGTTGTGCCAGTTCTGATCCGAGTCACAGTCAGACAGAAACATTGGATGAAATGGAAAATTTATTTGAAGGTCAAGGGCAAAATTAGTCTTTGTTGAAGTAAACTTCTCCTCAGGCTCAGGCTAT